>NC_090445.1:91790132-92096561 GCF_031143425.1 Pleurodeles waltl | reverse complement strand
CTTATACTCATTCTGCCCAGCTTCCACAAAGTTGGGGAGGGGGTTCCAAGCAGCACTACCCAGTTCCAGGAATGTCCCCTTTCTCCTCCAGCACTAGCTCCAGACATCCATAGGGTGTAAACAAGCCATTGTGTGAGGGCAGGACCGAGCCTATACAAATGTAATTGCGCCCGCCTCTCCCAGCCCAGGAAGACCATTCAGTATGCAGATGTAATCCTGTCACACCTCCACCCTCTCTGTGTGATGGCTGTCTGGAAAGTGTACACAAAACCTAGTTGTCACTCTACCCCAGATGTGGAATGGAGTGAAGCTTCAAAAGCACCAGTTATAAGCACAGAGAAATGCCCACTTTATAAAAGTGGCATTCCTACAATGGTAATAAAAAATCTACCTACACCAGTAAGCAGCATTTCTCACTAATATTCCAACCATACCAAATATGCCCACACCACCCTTCAAAGATCAGACAATACCACTGAGAGAGGCAGCACTCACAGCAATGAGACACCAAATAGGCTGTTTGTCACTACTAGGACAGGCCACACAACAAGGCACATGTCCTACCTCTTACCTACACAGCACCCTGCACATAGTGCTACCTAGGGCCTATCTTAGGGATGACTTTAATGTAGTAAAAGAGGAGTTGCAGGCCTGGCAAGTAAATGTAGATGCCAGGTCACTGGGGCAGTAGACTGTGCATGCAGGTCCTGCGGTGGCAGGCCTGAAACAGGTTTGAAAGGCTACTTCAGTGGTTGTGCTGCAGGCCCAATAGTAGCATTTAATTTACGGACCCAAGGAAGAAGGGATACTACTGTACCAGGGACTTACAGGCAAATTAAATATGCCAATGTAAGGATAGGACTCACTTGTTTGAAGTTGTCTTCCAAGTTTATTTAAAGTGGAATCCATACAGTAAACGACACACTTCAAGGAAGAGGACACATATAGGGGGTCATTACAACATTGGCGGTAAAAGCCACTTACCGCCGTGCAGAAGCCCGCCAACACACTGCCGCGGCCGCGGAAGTCCGCCACAGCCATTATGACCCACAGCTCGGAATCTGCCAAAATCTAGACATCCACACAATTCCACCACACCAAAGGTCAGTGATAAACTGGTGATACCAAAACCTCCACCGTCACGCCAACAGGAATACGCCCACACTATCACGACCCACGAATCCACGTGGCGGTCTTTCAACTACGGTATTCAATTGGCGGTACACACCGCCGCGCTCAAAATACACACACATTTACAAAACATATCCACATTGGACAAATCGAAATACACACACCTGATACACATACACACACCACACCCACACCCAATACAATATAAAACACACACCCACATCACCCACAAACCCCTACGACAACAATTGCGACAGAAGGCCAGAGAGAGACACCACCAGAAAGAACAATAGCATCCACAGGCACTCACCACCATCACACACACAACATCCACGCACCTCACACAACACACCTCTAAATATCACCCCACACATCACAACACACACCACCCCACACATCACCCACACCACCCCATGGCACAGCAAAGACACCCCAGGTTCTCTGAGGAGGAGCTCAGAGTCATGGTGGAGGAAATCATCCGGATGGAGCCACAGCTATTCGGATCACAGGTGCAGCACACCACCATAGCTAGGAAGATGGAGCTATGGCAAAGAATCGTGGACAGGGTCAACGCAGTGGGACAGCACCCAAGAACTAGGGATGACATCAGGAAGAGGTGGAACGACCTACAGGGGAAGGTGCATTCCGTGGTCTCAAGACACCAGATTGCGGTTCAGAGGACTGGCAGCAGACCCCCACCTCCTCCCCCAGAACTCACAACATGGGAGTAGCAGGTCTTGGCTATACTGCATCCTGAGGGCCTCGTAGGAGTAGCAGGAGGAATGGACTCTGGTAAGTCAAATCTTTCACTACTTCATCCCCCATCCTACCTGCATGCTATCACATACCCCCACCCTCGCCCTCACCACCATCACTCCAACTCCTCACACATGTCCCACTATCACAAACCACACATCCCAAACCCAAGCCCTGCATGTAACACCAAAGCATGGACACCCATCACCAAACCATGTCTACTGCACATACCCATACATCCCCCTAAACCATTAGCACAGAAGGTCCCACACAGGAATGGAAGCATTGGGATACACCATGGAACATACAGATGCAATAATCATGCCTTTACACCCCTACAGGACCCCTACCCAAACGTCACCGGACAGGAGGGTCCAGACATATCCACTCCACCCACAGAAGAGGCCCACAGTGATGACAGCAGCTCTGTCCAACTGGATCTAGATGGCCAGCCCGGCCCATCTGGGACCTTGGGACACTCGGTTCCCCTCTCACTGGCACAAGCCACTACAGAGCTTCCCCCCTCTGGAAACACCAGCACAGCACCCACCCAGCGGGCCCATACCTCTGTCCCCAGGACACGTCAAGCAGCAGTGTGTCCACCACTACAGGGAACCCAGGCTAACCCACCACCCCAACAACACCAGGGACCTGGGGGCAGTGGTAGTGGGCACACGGTTCAGGGGACAGAGGCCCAGGAACACAGGGGAACTGGGAGGGCTGCTGTGCGACAGGGGGAGGACAGGCCTAGGGAACCCACTCTCCACGAGGCTCTCTCCAACATCATGGGAGCCTACCACCATTCCCAGGAGATGATGGCAACGGTACTGGCCAAGTTTCAGGAGACCCCGCGGCTGCAGGAGGAACAGTATTTGGGGTTCAGGGAGGAACTAAAATCCATCAAAACCACCCTGGGCACCATTGTAGGGGTGCAGAAGGAACTCATCAACACCAGAAGGGACACTGTGGCCAACACTAGCCTGGACGATGAACTGCCCACCACCTCCGCTGGTGCTAGTGGACAGGAGGCACCGCCACAGGACCACAACACCAGCACCCCACCCCCTGCAGATAGAGAACCACCCGCAAACGGTCCCTGAGATCAAGGACAAAGACAGAGAACAATGCCAAGACCCCGCCAAGAAATTAGACCACCCTGATTGTCCTCCTTTTGTCCCACTTTGTCACCCTGTCCATCCTTAAACTGCCCCAGCTCCACTTCCTATGCCCCTTTGGACAATGCACCTGTGAGACAAATAGACTGGACTCTGCCATGGACATTCCTCCACCATCACCCCTGACCATTTTACAACCCCCTCCACTATTTTGCACATAAATAAACATCCTTGAATCACAAAACAATCTGGAGTCAGTGCGTGCTTTCACAAATGTGTATTAGCGATAACTAAGGAAAATAACAATGTCGATTGTATTGTCAACATACCTATGTCACACAGCTGTAGTCCATGCAGAAACAAAGCAGAGGTCACACTGTGGGACCCACATCTGTGAAATCGAAAGGGAAAGTGACAACTCAGGGTCCACACACTGGGAGAAAATGGCAGACAGATGAGAGGTAGAAGAATTAAATCAGATGTAGCAGGCAGTGTTGTCTTTTTACCTGTGTCTCACTGGAAGTATTGCTGGATAACGTGTTCCTATTGTCTATGTCCTCTTCTTCTGCTTCCTCGTCTTCACTGTCCATAGGCTCCACAGCTGCCACAACACCTCCATCTGGACCATCCTCCTGCAGAAAAGGCACCTGTCGTCTGAAAGCCAAGTTGTGAAGCATACAGCAGGCCACAATGATCTGGCACACCTACTTTGCTGGGTAGAATAGGGAACCACCTGTCATGGAGGCACCTGAACCTGGCCATCAGGAGGCTGAAGGTCCTCTCTATAATCCTCCTAGTCCGTCCATGGGTCTCATTGTAGCGTTACTCTGCCCTTGTCCTGGGATTCCTCACTGGGCTCAGGAGCCATGACAGGTTGGGGTAAACAGAGTCACCTGCAAATGTCGAGGGACAACTGTTAGACACACACTAACTCTTAGGGACATCCCCAGACCCAGACACATAGTCACACTGTATTGGGTCCATGTCCTCACCTAATAGCCACACACGGTGCCTCTGGAGTTGCCTCATCACATAAGGGATGCTGCTATTCCGCAGGATGTAAGCGTCATGCACTGAGCCAGAAAACTTAGCATTTACATGGGAGATGTGTGGTCTGCCAAACACACCATCTGCACATTCATTGAATGATAACTCTTCCGGTTTCTGTACACCTGTTCACTCCTGCGTGGGGGGACCAAGGCCACATGTGTCCCATCAATGGCACTTATGATGTTGGGGATATGTCCCAGGGCATAGAAGTCACCTTTCACTGTAGGCAAATCCTCCACCTGAGGGAAAACGATGTAGCTGCGCATGTGTTTCAGCAGGGCGGGCAACACTCTGAACAACACGTTTGAGAACATAGGCTGGGACATCCCTGATGCAATGGACACTGTTGTTTGAAAAGACTCACTTGCTAGGAAATGGAGTACTGACAGCACCTGCACTAGAGCGGGGATTGCTGTGGGATGGCGGATAGCTGACATCAGGTCTGGCTCCAACTGGGCACACAGTTCCTGGATTGTGTTACGATCAAGTCTGTAGGTGATAATTACATGTCGCTCCTCCATTGTCGACAGGTCCACCAGCGGTCTGTACACCAGCGGATGCCTCCATCTCCTCACCAGCCCCAGCGGAGGTGCTCTAAGGAAGAGAACAGCGAGCAGAGAGTCAACCAACACTGAGGTACGAAAACACAACTTTATAGGAAAATCTTTGAAAATCGAAATATGGCTGTATTAGTGTTTAAGCAAGGCCTAGATATGTGTGCCGCATTTTAAATTAATGCCATGTGGCCCCCTGAAACGGCGTCCCCCTGGGCTGTAATGTGGGACAAGGGGATATGAGGTAACTGCGCTGGCGTTGTACACCATCGCGGTAGGCGGTCGAAGACCGGGGCGCAATCCTGCATTGGTTAACATTGGACCCTATGGGTCCCAGGAGCCAATGACGATGTACGCCGGCGGTGACGGTACGCACCACCGCGGACGTCACTGCCATTTTCTCTCTGTTCAATCACTTGATACCTGATATTCGACAGGCGAGGACCTACACTGCAAGTGACCTCAGTCTGGAAGAGACAATGGCTCGTGTGTCTGGGGAAAGGGCCCCTGCATTCAGCACATAGGAGTTTGAGAAACTAGTGGATGGGGTCCTTCCCCCAGTACACGCTCCTCTACGGTCCTCCAGACAAACAGGTGAGTACACTGTGAGCATGCTATATGGGCAATGCCTGTTTGGAGTGGTGTTGATGAAAGATGGGGGGGGGAAGAGGCGTGCATGATACGACGGTGAGTGCATGTGCGTCATGGCAAGGGTAGGGATGGGGGCCAATGACTTTGACAATGACTGTGACGGTGCAATATCTTCTCCTTTTTCCCCTGTACAATTCCTATAGGTCAGCGCCTGCCAGAAGAAGGATATTTGGCGTGCCATCGCCAAGGAAGTCCGGACCCTGGGGGTCCACCACAGACGGAGCACCCACTGCCATAAAAGAAGGGATGACATTCGGCGCTGGAGCAAGAAGACGGCGGAGGCCCAGCTGGGGAGGGGTGCCCGTCGCACTATGACCCCCCTGATGTCCTGGATTCTGGCGGTGGCGTATCTGGAGTTGGATGGGCGCTTGAGGGCATCACAGCAGCCACAAGGGGGTGAGTACACTCTCATTCTGCTGATTCCGCGTTCATTGGAGGTGTCTGGGTGGGGGGGTGGGCTGTGGGTTCCCCTAGGCCAGGGCGAGTTTAGTAGGCAAGCTCCCTTCTTAAGGCAGGCCCTGTGGCACCCCACCCCACCTGTGTTCAGAGCCACCTACAGCTAGTCAGGCTCCTGTGACCTCCATGTGTGCAGCAATCGGGCATAGGCCTTGTAACCCATGTCCCTGTGATTACTTAGGGAACTCTAAGTGCACGGCGTAGTGCAGGGGGCTTCTGTGTCTGTAGTGTCTGCCAACTGTAGCGGTATTGCATGCACTGAACATGTCTTTCTTCTGTCTTCCCCCCCCCTTTTTTGTGGTCTCCCTGTTCTTGTGTGCATTAGCATCATCAGGCAGAGCAGTGGCACTGGAGCAGAAAAAAGCTGCATCCCACATGGCCCTGGAGGGTGACACAACAGAGTCTGAAGCCACCAGTGGGACGGAGGGCGAGGGGAGCTCTACGGCAGGGACAGGAGCTGAAACCAGCGACACGGACTCCTCCTCTGATGGGAGCTCCCTTGTGGTGGCGGGCCCCACTGTGCCCCCTCATCTACAGGTGCAGCCGTCACACCCCCTACCAGCACCGCCCTCCCAGCAGCCGCTCTGCGTGTGCCCGGTGGCTGCTCACCCAGGAGGGTGGGCATCTCCTTCGCCCCAGGCACCTCAGCCCCTGCCCCTGTTACCCCTGCTGCCCTCAGTGAGGAGGCCATTGACCTCCTCAGGTCCCTCACTGTTGGGCAGTCTATCATTTTGAATGCCATCCAGGGTGTAGAGAGGCAGTTGCAACAGACCAATGCATACCTGGAGGGCATTTATTCTGGTCAGGCAGCCCAACAGCGAGCTTTTCAGACTGGCCTCAGCACTGATGGCAGCCATTGTCCCTGTGTCCAGCCTCCCCCCTCCAACTTCCCCCACCCAGACCCAACCCCTGTACCTCAACCTATCCCAAGCACACCATCAGACCAGCATGCACGCACCTCAACACACAAGGGAAGCTCAGGCAAACATAAGGACCACACATCCCACAGGCACTCACGCAAGCATCATACCCATGCAGACACAGCAACATCCACTGCCTCCACTGTGTCCCCCTCCTCCTCGTCTCCCTCCTCCCTCCCAGTCTCATCTCCACTCACACCTGCATGCACTACATCTTCAGCCACTACCTCCATCACCAGCACACCCACCACCACACCCCGCTCACGTGCAGTCACCACCCCCACTACCATTCACACATCACCTGTGTCCTCTCCCAGTGTGTCTGTGAGCCCACCTCCCTAGGTACACAAATGCAGCCACACACCCACCCAACAGCCATCCACCTCACGACAGCCTCCAGCCGATGCACCTCCACCCAAAGTCAGCAAACGTACACCTCCTACAACCACTACCTCTTCCTCCACTCCCAAACCCCCTCCATATACCCGTCCCAGTGTGTCCCAAAAACTTTTCCTGTCTAACATTGACCTCTTCCCCTCACCTTCCCACCCCTTCAGTCTCCTAGGGCCCGCCTTTCCAGGTCCCAACCCAGCGCCTCAGCCACAACATCTGCCGGAACAGTGGTGCCAGTAGTAACCGGCTTCTGGAGTGCGCCAGGCAGCAGGGCAGCCAGTGTGCCGAGGTGCCAGACCATAGACAGTCCCCCACCTCAAAAGCAAAAAAAGTTGGCCACTGCCTGTAGGAAAGTACCATCTTGCCTGGCATGTTACCCGCATATTTCACTGTATATATGTTGTTTTAGTCTATGTGTCACTGGGACCCTGCCAGGCAGGGCCCCAGTGCTCATAAGTATGTGCCCTGTATGTGTTCCCTGTGTGATGCCTAACTGTCTCACTGAGGCTCTGCTAACCAGAACCTCAGTGGCTATGCTCTCTCTGCTTTCCAAATTTGTCACTAACAGGCTAGTGACTAAATTTACCAATTCGCATTGGCATACTGGTACACCCATATAATTCCCTAGTATATGGTACTGAGGTACCCAGGGTATTGGGGTCCCAGGAGATCCCTATGGGCTGCAGCATTTCTTTTGCCACTCATAGGGAGCTCTGACAATTCTTACACAGGCCTGCCAGTGCAGCCTGCGTGAAATAACGTTCACTTTATTTCACAGCCATTTACCACTGCACTTAAGTAACTTATAAGTCACCTATATGTCTAACCTTCACCTGGTGAAAGTTGGGTGCAAAGTTACTTAGTGTGTGGGCACCCTGGCACTAGCCAAGGTGCCCCCACATCGTTCAGGGCAAATTCCCCGGACTTTGTGAGTGCGGGGACACCATTACACACGTGCACTGTACATAGGTCACTACCTATGTACAGCGTCACAATGGTAACTCCGAACATGGCCATGTAACATGTCTAAGATCATGGAATTGTCACCCCAATGCCGGGACAATTCCATGATCCCCTGGGTCTCTAGCACAGAACCCAGGTACTGCCAAACTGCCTTTCCGGGGTCTCCACTGCAGCTGCTGCTGCTGCCAACCCCTCAGACAGGTTTCTGCCCTCCTGGGGTCCAGGCAACCCTGGCCCAGGAAGGCAAAACAAAGGACTTCCTCTGAGAGAGGGTGTAACACCCTCTCCCTTTGGAAATAGGTGTGAGGGCTGGGGAGGAGTAGCCTCTCCCAGCCTCTGGAAATGCTTTGATGGGCACAGATGGTGCCCATCTCTGCATAAGCCAGTCTACACCAGTTCAGGGATCCCCCAGCCCTGCTCTGGTGCAAAATTGGACAAAGGAAAGGGGAGTGACCACTCCCCTGACCTGCACCTCTCAGGGGAGGTGCCCAGAGCTCTCCAGTGTGTCCCAGACCGCTGCCATCTTGGAAACAGAGGTTTTTGTGGCACACTGGACTGCTCTGAGTGGCCAGTGCCAGCAGGTGACGTCAGAGGCTCCTTCTGATAGGCTCTTACCTCTCTTGGTAGCCAATCCTCCTTCCTAGGTAGCCAAACCTCTTTTTCTGGCTATTTAGGGGCTCTGCTTTGGGGATCTCACCAGATAACGAATGCAAGAGCTCATCAGAGTTCCTCTGCATCTCCCTCTTCACCTTCTGCCAAAGAATCGAGCACTGACTGCTCAGGACGCCTGCAAAACCGCAACAAAGTAGCAAGACTACTACTAGCAACCTTGTATCGCTTCATCCTGCCGGCTTTCTCGACTGTTTCCAGGTGGTGCATGCTCTGGGGGTAGACTGCCTCCTCTCTGCACCAGGAGCTCTGAAGAAATCTCCTGTGGGTCGACAGAATCTTCCCCCTGCAACCGCAGGCACCAAAAGACTGCATCACTGGTCCTCTGGGTCCCCTCTCAGCACGACGAGCGTGGTCCCTGGAACTCAGCAACTCTGTCCAAGTGAATCCCACAGTCCAGTGACTCTTCAGTCCAAGTTTGGTGGAGGTAAGTCCTTGCCTCCCCACGCTAGACTGTATTGCTGGGTACCGCGTGATTGGCAGCTGCTCCGGCTCCTGGGCACTCTTCCAGGATTTCCTTTGTGCACAGCCAAGCCTGGGTCCCTGACACTCCTTCCTGCAGTGCACAACCTTCTGAGTTGTCCTCCGGCGTCGTGGGACTCCCTTTTGTGACTTCGGGTGGACTCCGGTTCACTTTTTTCTATGTGCCTGTTCAGGTACTTCTGCCAGTGCTGCCTGCTTCTGTGAGGACTCCCTACGTTGCTGGGCGCCCCCTCTGTCTCCTCTTCCAAGTGGTGACATCCTGGTCCCTCCTGGGCCACAGCAGCACCCAAAAATCTCTACTGCGACCCTTGCAGCTAGCAAGGGTTGTTTGCGGTCTTTCTGCGTGGGAACAGCTCTGCAAGCTTCATTGCAACGTGAAACATCCATCCTCCAAAGGAGAAGTTCCTAGTCCTCTTCTTTCTTGCAGAACTCCAAGCTTCTTCCAACCAGTGGCAGCTTCCTTGCACCCTCAGCTGGCATTTCCTGGGCTCCTGCCCACTCTCGACACTGTTGCGACTATTGGACTTGGTCCCCTTGTCTTACAGGTACTCAGGTCCAGAAATCCACTGTTGTTGCATTGCTGGTGTTTGTTCTTCCTGCAGAATCCCCCTATCACGACTTCTGTGCTCTCTGGGGCTAGTAGGTGCACTTTACACCTACCTTTCAGGGTCTTGGGGTGGGCTATTTTTCTAACCCTCACTGTTTTCTTACAGTCCCAGCGACCCTCTACAAGCTCACATAGGTTTGGGGTCCATTCGTGGTTCGCATTCCACTTTTGGAGTATATGGTTTGTGTTGCCCCTATACCTATGTGCTCCTCTTGCAATCTACTGTAACTTTACATTGCTTGCATTACTTCCTTTTGCTATTACCTGCATAATTTTGGTTTGTGTACATATATCTTGTGAATATATCCTATCCTCATACTGAGGGTACTCACTGAGATACTTTTGGCATATTGTCATAAAAATAAAGTACCTTTATTTTTAGTACTTCAGTGAATTGTGTTTTCTTAGGATATTGTGCATATGACACCAGTGGTATAGTAGGAGCTTTACATGTCTTCTAGTTCAGCCTAAGCTGCTTTGCGATAGCTACCTTCTAACAGCTTAAGCTGCTAGAAACACCTCTTCTACACTAATAAGGGATAACTGGACCTGGCACAAGGTGTAAGTATCTCTGATACCCACTACAAGGCAGGCCAGCCTCCTACATTGGTTTTGCAGCAGTGGGATAAGTACTTGTAACTACTTACCACTTTGTCATTGTGTACTTTTCATAAGAGAATAATATACAAAACAAGTTCAGTGTATGTACACCTAACCAAAAAGTTTTGCTTTTCTCCTCTTACACTTTCTACTAAGTGCTGAAAAGTACTCTAAAACTTCTAAAAGTTTCCAAAAAGTTAGAAAAAGTGTTTTTCTCTGTTCTTTAAAAAGTTCTGAAACTTTTTCTTTCTTCTCACTGTCTCTAAACCTTCTTCTATCATGTCTGATGTAGAGTCAGCTCTTAAAATGGTCAATACTACCTATGACAATTTGAATTAGAAGAGCTTAAGGAGTCTCTGCTTAGATAGAGGTTTAGTGATAGGAAAGAACCCTACCAAAGAGTTTCTATATAACATGCTTATTGTGAATGATGAGTCTCTAGGAGGCACTTCAAATGAGAAGTTAATAGATGGCTCCCATTCTGACTCAGGGGATCTCCTTGAGGGAGGTGGGGAGGGTTCTGTTTCAAATCTGCCCCCTAGCAGGCCACCCAGTAATGCTGGTAGTAATGGAGGCTTCCATCATAGTAGGGGTGTCTTTATTCCTGGATGCCAGGTTATTAGAGTCCAATCAGTTAGGGACAGATCTCCCTCTGTTGTTTCTAATTTATCTTCTGTGTCCAAGCATTCCCAACCCACCCACCCTGAAGATAACATGTTAGAAAGGGAACTCAAAAAGTTGAGAGTGGAAGAGACCAGACTGAAGCTTAAACAGCAACAGCTGGCCTTAGATAGGGAATCCCTAGACCTGGAGAAGGAGAGACAGAGATTGGGGTTTGGACCCCATGGTGGCAGCAGCAGTATTCCTGATAGTAATCCTGTTAGAGAGCATGATTCCAGGAATCCGCACAAGATAGTCCCCCCCCTTACAAGGAGGGGATGACATCAACAAGTGGTTTGCTGCACTTGGGAGGGCCTATACGGTGCAGGGGGTCCCTCAAAGGCAGTGGGCTGCTATATTGTGGCTATCTTTCAATGGAAAGGGTAGGGGTAGGCTCCTTACTGTTAGAGACTGTGATGCTAACAATTTTGCAGTTTTAAAGGATGCACTCTTGGATGGATTTGGCTTAACCACTGAACAATACAGGATTAAGTTCAGAAACACCAGAAAAGAGTCCTCACAAGACTGGATAGACTTTGTTGACTGTTCAGTGAAGGCCTTGGGGGGGGTGGTTACATGGCAGTAAAGTTTCTGACTATGAAAGCCTGTATAATCTTATTTTGAGAGAGCATATTCTGAATAACTGTGTGTCTGACTTGTTACACCAATATCTAGTGGACTCAGGTCTGACCTCTCCCCAAGAATTGGGAAAGAATGCAGACAAATGGGTCAGAACAAGAGTGAACAGAAAATTTCATACAGGGGGTGACAAGGATGGCAAGAAGAAGGATGGTTAGTCTTCTGACAAGGGTGGGGACAAAAGTAAAACTGAGTCTTCATCAGGCCCACAAAAATCCTCTGGTGGGGGTGGTGGGTCCAAATCCTCTTCAAATCAAGTTAAAAAGCCTTGGTGTTATTTGTGTAAAGTCAAAGGCCATTGGACAACTGATGCCAGTTGTCCAAAGAAAAACACCAAACCTCCCACTACCACAACCCCTACTGCAAATTCTAGTGCCCCTAGTAATAGCAGTGGTGGTGGGAGCAAACCTACTAATAGCCAAACCAATGGAGTAGCTGGGCTCACTTTTGGTAATTTAGTTGGGGTTGGTCTAGTTAGGGAGACCACAGAGGCTGTGTTAGTCTCTGAAGGTGCCTTTGATTTGGCCACCTTGGTTGCTTGTCCCCTTAATATGGATAAGTACAAGCAACTTCCCCTAATAAATGGTGTTGAGGTTCAGGCCTACAGGGACACAGGTGCCAGTGTTACCATGGTGATAGAGAAACTGGTGCACCCTGAACAACACCTACTTGGTCAGCAGTACCAAGTGACAGACGCTCATAACAACACTCTTAGCCACCCCATGGCTGTTGTGAATCTCAACTGGGGGGGGGGGGTTACTGGTCCTAAGAAAGTTGTGGTTGCCTCAGATTTACCTGTAGACTGTCTACTAGGGAATGATTTAGAGACATCAGCTTGGGCAGAAGTGGAGTTGGAGGCTCATGTAGCAATGCTGGGCATTCCTGGGCATATTTTTGCTTTGACAAGGGCTCAGGCCAAAAAGCAAAAAGGACAGGGTAACTTGGATCCTGGAACAATGGACCAAGTGCTGATCTCACCCTGCTCCTGGCAACAGATGAAGGACAGGAAGAAGAGAGTGACCCTCTCCCTGATCTCTTCTCCTCCACTGAAGAGGATGCTTTAGTGGAGGGAGTAGTTTTAGCAGACTGTCTTACTTAAGAACAGAAAGACAACTGCATAAATCTCCTTGGACAATTTTCTGAACTCTTTTCAACTGTGCCAGGCACCACATCTTGTTGTGAACACACAATTGATACTGGAGACAGCTTGCCTGTCAAAAGTAAAATCTATAGGCAGCCTGACCATGTCAGGGACTGCATAAAACAAGAGGTTCAGAAAATGCTTGACCTAGGAGTGGTTGAACCTTCTGAAAGCCCATGGGTTAGTCCTGTGGTGCTTGTACCATAGACTCACTCAAAAGATGGAAAAAGGGAGATGAGGTTTTGGGTAGACTACAGAGGTCTCAATCAGGTAACAAAAACTGATGCTCACCCTATACCCAGGGCAGATGACCTCATAGATACACTGGCATCTGCCAAGTATCTAAGCACCTTTGATTTGACTGCAGCGTATTGGCAGATCAAATTGGCTGAGGATGCTAAACCTAAAACTGCATTTTCAACTATAGGAGGGCACTACCAATTTACTGTGATGCCCTTTGGTTTGAAAAATGCACCTGCCACTTTTCAGAGGTTGGTGAACACAGTCCTGCAAGGGTTGGAGGCTGTTAGTGCAGCATATCTAGATGATATTGCTGTATTTAGCTCCACCTGGGATGAGCACCTGGTCCACCTTTGGAAAGTTTTGGAGGCCCTGCAAAAGACAGCCCTCACTATCAAGGCTTCAAAGTGCCAGATAGGGCAGGGAAAGGCGGTTTATCTGGGACACCTGGTAGGTGGAGAACAGATTGCACCACTTCAGGGGAAAGTCCAAACAATCATGGATTGGGTTCCCCCTACAACTCAGACCCAAGTGAGAGCCTTCCTAGGCCTCACTGGGTATTACAGGAGATTCATTAAAAACTATGGCTCCATAGCAGCCCCTCTTAATGATCTCACTAGTAAAAAGATGCCTAAAAAGGTATTGTGGACAGCTAGCTGTCAGAAAGCTTTTGAGGAGCTCAAACATGCCATGTGCTCTGCACCTGTCCTAAAAAGCCCAAGTTACTCCAAGAAATTAATTGTTCAAACTGATGCATCTGAATTAGGGGTAGGGGCAGTCTTATCACAACTTAATTCTGGGGGCCAGGATCAACCAGTTGCTTTTATCAGCAGAAGGTTGACCCCTAGAGAAAAGCGTCGGTCTGCCATAGATAGGGAGGCCTTTGCTGTGGTCTGGGCACTGAAAAGGTTGAGGCCATACCTGTTTGGCACTCACTTTAGTGTTCAGACAGACCACAAACCTCTACTTTGGCTAAAACAAATGAAAGGTGAAAACCCTAAATTGTTGAGGTGGTCCATATCTCTACAGGGAATGGACTATACAGTGGAACATAGACCTAGGAGTACCCACTCCAATGCAGATGGACTCTCCAGATATTTCCACTTAGACAATGAAGAATCATCAGGTCATGGCTAGTCTTATTGTCCTTCGTTTGGGGGGGGGGAGGGATTGTTTAGGAAAGTACCATCTTGCCTGACATGTTACCCCCATATTTCACTGTATATATGTTGTTTTAGTCTATGTGTCACTGGGACCCTGCCAGGCAGGGCCTCATTGCTCATAAGTATGTGCCCTGTATGTGCTCCCTGTGTGATGCCTAACTGTCTCACTGAGGCTCTGCTAACCAGAACCTCAGTGGCTATGCTCTCTCTGCTTTGCAAATTTGTCACTAACAGGCTAGTGACTAAATTTACCAATTCACATTGGCATACTGGTACACCCATATAATTCCCTGGTATATGGTACTGAGGTACCCAGGGTATTGGGTTCCCAGGAGATCCCTATGGGCTGCAGCATTTCTTTTGCACCCATAGGGAGCTCTGACAATTCTTACACAGGCCTGCCAGTGCAGCCTGCGTGAAATAACGTCCACGTTATTTCACAGCCATTTACCACTGCAGTCACCTATATGTCTAACCTTCACCTGGTGGAGGTTGGGTGCAAAGTTACTTAGTGTGTGGGCACCCTGGCACTAGCCAAGATGCCCCCACATCGTTCAGGGCAAATTCCCCGGACTTTGTGAGTGCGGAGACACCATTACACGTGTGCACTGTACATAGGTCACTACCTATGTACAGCGTCACAATGGTAACTCCGAACATGGCATGTAACATGTCTAAGATCATGGAATTGTCACCCCAGTGCCATTCTGGCATTGGGGTGACAATTCCATGATCCCCCGGGTTTCTAGCACAGAACCCGGGTACTGCCAAACTGCCTTTCCGGGGTCTCCACTGCAGCTGCTGCCAACCCCTCAGACAGGTTTCTGCCCTCCTGGGGTCCAGGCAGCCCTGGCCCAGGAAGGCAGAACAAAGGACTTCCTCTGAGAGAGGGTGTAACACCCTCTCCCTTTGGAAATAGGTGTGAGGGCTGGGGAGGAGTAGCCTCCCCCAGCCTCTGGAAATGCTTTGATGGGCACAGATGGTGCTCATCTCTGCATAAGCCAGTCTACACCTGTTCAGGGATCCCCCAGCCCTGCTCTGGCGTGAAACTGGACAAAGGAAAGGGGAGTGACCACTCCCCTGACCTGCACCTCCCAGGGGAGGTGCCCAGAGCTCCTCCAGTGTGTCCCAGACCTCTGCCATCTTGGAAACAGAGGTGTTTGTGGCACACTGGACTGCTCTAAGTGGCCAGTGCCAGCAGGTGACGTCAGAGGCTCCTTCTGATAGGCTTTTACCTCTCTTGGTAGCCAATCCTCCTTCCTAGGTAGCCAAACCTCCTTTTCTGGCTATTTAGGGTCTCTGCTTTGGTGATCTCACCAGATAACGAATGCAAGAGCTCATCAGAGTTCCTCTGCATCTCCCTCTTCACCTTCTGCCAAAGGATCGACCACTGACTGCACACGACGTCTGCAAAACTGCAAGCAAGTAGCAAGACGACTACTAGCAACCTTGTATTGCTTCATCCTGCCGGCTTTCTCGACTTTTCAACTATGGTGCATGCTCTGGGGGTAGACTGCCTCCTCTCTGCACCAGGAGCTCTGAAGAAATCTCCTGTGGGTCGATGGAATCTTCCCCCTGCACCCGCAGGCACCAAAAGACTGCATCAGCGGTCCTCTGGGTCCCCTCTCAGCACGACGAGCGTGGTCCCTGGAACTCAGCAACTCTGTCCAAGTGACTCCCACAGTCCAGTGACTCTTCAGTCCAAGTTTGGTGGAGGTAAGTCCTTGCCTCCCCACGCTAGACTGCATTGCTGGGTACCGCGTGATTTGTAGCTGCTCTGGCTCCTATGCACTCTTCCAGGATTTCCTTCATGCACAGCCAAGCCTTGGTCCCCGGCACTCCTTCCTGCAGTGCACAACCTTCTGAGTTGTCCTCCGGCATCGTGGGACTCCCTTTTGTGACTTCAGGTAGACTCCGGTTCACTTTTCTTCGAAGTGCCTGTTCAGGTACTTCTGCGGGTGCTGCCTGCTTTTGTGAGGGCTCCCTACGTTGCTGGGCACCCCCTCTGTCTCCTCTTCCAAGTGGCGACATCCTGGTCCGTCCTGGGCCACAGCAGCACCCAAAAATCTCTACCGCGACCCTTGCAGCTAGAAAGGCTTGTTTGCGGTCTTTCTGCGTGGGAACACATCTGCAAGCTTCAATGCGATGTGGGACATCCATCCTCCAAAGGAGAAGTTCCTAGTCCTCTTCGTTCTTGCAGAACTCCAAGCTTATTCCAACCGGTGGCAGCTTCCTTGCACCCTCAGCTGGCATTTCCTGGGCTCCTGCCCAGTCTCGACACTGTCGCGACTATTGGACTTGGTCCCTGTGGCAGGCGGAACGGTATAAAGACAACGGAGAGCTGTTAAGGTGATAAAGTAAGTGATTTATTTAGTAGGTTTTCCTTTTCTTGTTTTTTTTTCTGTTATAAAGTTACAGGGTTCTTAAGGTTTCAGGATGTCTTCTTCTAATCTTCTAATTAGGGTTTTGCTTCTTTCTTCTTTGTCTTTTAGGTCAGTGGCTCCTAGGTCTCCCGTATGGCTCCAGCGGATTTACCGGGAAAAGAAGGAGAACGCTAAGGTAAGTGGTGAATTACATCCGGGTTTGTGTTTTTACAAAAACAAGGGGAAGAGGAAAAAAGGGAAGTGGGTGTGCTGGTGGCGTGGTGGGACACCGTATAAAGTACCTCCTAAAGTGCACGTGATATGTGACCTCCTGTGCCCAGGTACGCCCTTTCCAATTGCCTTCCCCGGCCCCCCCCTTTAATTCTCCCCAGTTCCCTTCCCCAGTGCCTTTTTAAATTGTGTACTTTCTCTTGTGCCCCACAAGGACCGTACCTTTGCAAGCCACGACCCTCCTGGGTCATGGCTGGCTCCTGGGCGTTGTGCCTCCGGCGCTCCTCCTTCAACACTCTCCTTCTCCTCACACTCGTCTTCGGTCAGGGTCTCCTCTCCAACGATATGCTCCTCTGTACGGGTTGGTGTTCTCGGGGTTTCTCCGCTCGCTCCGCTCCTCTCCCTCTCTCCGCGTCCTGTGTCCTCTTTCAACTCCGCGGCCCGGAAGACCTGTGGCGTTTCCCCGGCAACCGGGAAACGCTGTCCTCGTTCTGAGAGCGTTCCCACGGAAACGTGGGTACGCGGAAGTGACGTGTCGGGAATACCCGACACGTCAGTGCCTGCCACTGCCGAGGATGTGTTCGGGTCCACCCGATCACACACCCCATCCCAAGAGCGGTCCTGTTCGAGGACCGAAGAAGAGCAGGGAAAACGGGACAAATAATCCGCAGGGCCCTGTTGCGACCCAGGTATGTGGCGGACCTGGAAGGAAAAAGGCTGCAGTTCAAGGAACCATCGCAAAATCCTGGAGTTGGAATCCTTATGAGCGGCCAGCCAGGTAAGGGGAGCGTGATCAGTATACAGAATAAAAGGCCTGCCGAAAAGATAATATTGCAAGTTGTCCACTTCCCATTTAATGGCCAAACACTCCCTCTCGATGATGGGATAATGACATTCCCGGGGAAGAAGTTTCCTGCTGATAAACATGATAGGGTGATCCCTGCCGTCCCCGTCAGGTTGAGCCAGAACCGCCCCAAGCCCCACATTAGAGGCGTCTGTATACAGATGAAATGGTTTAGAGAAATCAGGACATTTCAATACAGGTTCCTCAGTAAGATATGATTTTAATCTCTCAAAACTATTCGTTTGACAGTCTGTAAAGGGTCTCAACTTGTTAGGGTGGGATTTCGACAGGAGGTCTGTAAGGGGGGCCGCAATGGTGGAATACCCCGGTATGAACCTACGGTAGTAGCCCACTAAACCAAGGAAAGAACGCAAATCTTTCTTTGTTTTAGGGGTAGGGGCTAGTTTTATGGCCTCCACCTTCGTGGTTTGTAGTTGTAGCGTACCATGGCTAATTTTGTATCCGAGATAAGATATGTCTGTTTTCCCTAACATGCATTTCTTGGGGTTGGCTGTTAACCCTGCCTCCGCCAGGGTATGAAATATTCGACGAAGGTGGTGAAGATGATCCCCCCATGTCTCACTAAAAATGACGACATCATCCAAGTAGGCTGCAGAGAATGTATGAAAGTGTTTTAGTAACCTATCCATTAGTCTCTGAAACGTAGCCGGGGCTCCATGAAGACCAAAGGGTAACACTGTAAAGTGATAGAGACCGGATTGTGTAGAGAAGGCTGTTTTTTCTTTGTCGTCTGGGGAAAGAGGAATCTGCCAATACCCCTTAGTGAGGTCCAATGTGGACATATATTTAGCTTTTCCTAGTTTCTCAAGGACATCGTCTACTCGGGGAATTGGATACGTGTCAAACATAGATATCGCATTAAGTTTACGGAAGTCAATACAGAATCTGACAGACCCGTCAGGCTTTGGAACCAGGACTACTGGAGAGCACCAGGGGCTATTAGAGGGCTCGATCACTCCCAAGGCTAACATTTTCTGTATCTCGTCTTCTATGATATGTTTCCTTGCCTCAGGAATACGATAGGGACGCAGTCTGACTGTTTGACCCGGGGTTGTTCGTATTTTATGACAGATTAGAGAGGTTCTTCCGGGCGTCTCTGCAAAGACATGTTGATATTGACTTAACAGGAAATACAACTGCTCTTTTTCCGGCCTTGTCAGAGAAGCATTGACAGAGGGCGTATTTGCATTATTTTGCTTGTCCTTGGGGAAGAACTCTATGTCTAATTCCTTACTGGGATATAAAAGCCGGCCCATCTCTACTGGGTTATCTGGTTCATCTGCGACTTCCCATTTCTTTAAGAGATTCACATGATAAATTTGTTTTTTTTTAGGATTGACATTTAGTTCTATGAGATAAGTGACAGGGGAGATTGCTCTAATAACCCGATAGGATCCCTGCCATCTCGCGAGAAGCTTTTGCTCAGACGTGGGACGCATTATTAAGACTTGGTCATCTGGGTGAAAGGTACGCAATTTACTTCCTTTGTCATAATAGTGTTTTTGTGTCTCTTGGGCCTGTTCCATATTTTTCCGTACATCTTCCCATAGTCCTTGTAAATGGGATTTCAAGTTTTGGACATATTCCAACAACGGCCTTCCTTCTTCCTCCCCTTCTTCCTCCCAGGTTTCTACAGCCATATCTAACAGGGAACAGGGTTGCCGTCCGAACACTAGTTCGAATGGGCTATGGCCTGTTGAGGCCTGTTCATGGGTTCTAATTGCGTAAAGAACTAAGGGTAATTTTTGATCCCAATCTCTCCCAGAGTCCTCGACTACTTTCTTCAATAGTGTTTTGATGGTCCGATTGTAGCGCTCAACCAGTCCGTCCGTCTGGGGATGATAAACTGAGGTTTTTATTTGGGAAATTCCTAGTACCCTACATACCTGTTTCATGAGATTCGACATGAATGGGGTACCTTGGTCAGTGAGTATTTCTCGGGGAAACCCTATTCGAGTGAATACGGTTATCATCGCCTGTGCTACTGTTTTTGTTGTCATACTTGCCAGTGGGAGGGCTTCGGGGTATCTGGTAGCATAGTCTACTATAACCAATATATAGGTATGGCCTTTAGAGGAGGGTAATAAAGGTCCGATTAAATCCATCCCCACCCTGCTAAATGGAATGTCAATGATGGGAAGTGGTAAGGAGTCCAAGTATTGCTCGAGGACAATTGTCTGTATGACTTCCTCCCTGCTATTTCCTATAGGTCCCAACCATTTCAGGGCTAAATCTTTAACACGGAAATAAAAGGTTCGGGGGTCCTCATTCTGTCCCCATTTTACTTTACGGAACTTTACTCTATAGTACTCGGTATCGTGTCCCACCCATTCCAAAATACTATTCTTTATGTTTTTGTACGGTGTTGTTCCCCCGGGATTCGCTGCTTGGTACGCGGCTTGCAGGAGTCCTGTAAGTAACGGCACGATGTATTGTCCCCATCTTTCCTCAGGCCATTGGGCGGAGGAAGCCACTCTTTCAAAGCTGGTAAAGAAAGAGTCCGGGTCTTCCCCCTCCTGATATTTTTGTAGCACCGAACTGGGAACATTAGGGTGGACTTTGCTGGCGGCTATTGTCTCTGTTAATTTCTTCATCGCCGTTTCATGTACCAGTTGGTTGTTCGCTAGTATAGTGGCTTGACTTTTCAAGGCGGACTGTAAGGCCTCCCTGTCCTCTTTCGCCTCTCGCTGGTGAGCTTCCCATAACAACTGTAAGTGGCGCTGGCCTTCCACCAGCTGTTTAATCATGTCCTCTAATGTGGGACTTTCGCTCATTGTCTATACCGTTCGGTAGCCTTAGGGCCCTTTTCGCCTGATCCCACTTCTGACACCACTGTGGCAGGCGGAACGGTATAAAGACAACAGAGAGCTGTTAAGGTGATAAAGTAAGTGATTTATTTAGTAGGTTTTCCTTTTCTTGTTTTTTTTTCTGTTATAAAGTTACAGGGTTCTTAAGGTTTCAGGATGTCTTCTTCTAATCTTCTAATTAGGGTTTTGCTTCTTTCTTCTTTGTCTTTTAGGTCGGTGGCTCCTAGGTCTCCCGTATGGCTCCAGCGGATTTACCGGGAAAAGAAGGAGAACGCTAAGGTAAGTGGTGAATTACATCCGGGTTTGTGTTTTTACAAAAACAAGGGGAAGAGGAAAAAAGGGAAGTGGGTGTGCTGGTGGCGTGGTGGCACACCGTATAAAGTACCTCCTAAAGTGCACGTGATATGTGACCTCCTTTGCCCAGGTACGCCCTTTCCAATTGCCTTCCCCGGCCCCCCCCTTTAATTCTCCCCAGTTCCCTTCCCCAGTGCCTTTTTAAATTGTGTACTTTCTCTTGTGCCCCACAAGGACCGTACCATTGCAAGCCACGACCCTCCTGGGTCGTGGCTGGCTCCTGGGCGTTGTGCCTCCGGCGCTCCTCCGTCGACACTCTCCTTCTCCTCACACTCGTCTTCAGTCAGGGTCTCCTCTCCAACGATATGCTCCTCTGTACGGGTTGGTGTTCTCGGGGTTTCTCCGCTCCTCTCCCTCTCTCCGCGTCCTGTGTCCTCTTTCAACTCCGCAGCCTGGAAGACCTGTGGCGTTTTCCCGGCAACCGGGAAACGCTGTCCTCGTTCTGAGAGCGTTCCCACGTAAACGTGGGAACGCGGAAGTGACGTGTCGGGAATACCCGACACGTCAGTGCCTGCCGCTGCCGAGGATGTGTTCGGGTCCACCCGATCACAGTCCACTTGTCTTACAGGTACTCAGGTCCGGAAATTCACTGTTGTTGCATTGCTGGTGTTTGTTCTTCCGGCAGAATCCCCCTATCACAACTTCTGTGCTCTCTGGGGGTAGTAGGTGCACTTTACACCTACCTTTCAGGGTCTTGGGGTGGGCTATTTTTCTAACCCTCACTGTTTTCTTACAGTCCCAGGGACTCTCTACAAGCTCACATAGGTTTGGGGTCCATTCGTTGTTTGCATTCCACTTTTGGAGTATATGGTTTGTGTTGCCCCTATACCTATGTGCTCCTCTTGCAATCTACTGTAACTTTACATTGCTTGCATTACTTCCTTTTGCTATTACCTGCATAATTTTGGTTTGTGTACATATATCTTGTGTATATATCCTATCCTCATACTTAGGGTACTCACTGAGATACTTTTGGCATATTATCATAAAAATAAAGTACCTTTATTTTTAGTACTTCTGTGTATTGTGTTTTCTTATGATATTGTGCATATGACACCAGTGGTATAGTAGGAGATTTACATGTCTCCTCGTTCAGCCTAAGCTGCTTTGCCATAGCTACCTTCTATCAGCCTAAGCTGCTAGAAACACCTCTTCTACACTAATAAGGGATAACTGGACCTGGCACAAGGTGTAAGTACCTCTGGTACCCATTACAAGCCAGGCCAGCCTCCTACGCTGCCCGGCGGGAGAGAGGCAAAACATCTTCCACCAAAGCCTCTCCCAGGGGTACAGTTGGAAGTGTGAAGACAGCTGCGCCAACATCACAGGTGGGGAAGGGGCACAGAAAAACAGGCAAGTCTGCGAAAACCTGCACGGCGGACAAGACCGCCACAAGCACCGCTGTCAAGGACACCACCGCCACAAGCACCGCAGCCAAGGAGACCTCCGCCACCAGCACCGCTGAACAGGACACCGCAGCCACAAGCACCGCTGCCAAGGACACCGCCCCCACAAGCACCGCTGCCAAGGACACCCCCGCCACCAGCACCACTGAACAGGACACTGCCGCCACAAGCACCGCTGCCAAGGACACCGCCGCCACCAACACCGCTGAACAGGACACTGCCGCCACAAGCACCGCTGCCAAGGACACCACCGCCACAAGCACCGCTGCCAAGGACACCGCCGCCACCAGCACCTCTGAACAGGACACCGCCGCCACAAGCACCGCTGCCAAGGACACCGCCGCCACCAGCACCGCTGAACAGGACACCACCGTCACAAGCACCGCTGAACAGGACACTGCCGCCCCAAGCACCGCTGAACAGGACACCGCTGCCACAAGCACCGCAGGCCAGTGAGCGCCAAAGCTTCCGACGAGCAGGATGAAGCACTCTGGGCACAAAGCCCCCCTCCAGAACCAGTGGAGACTGTTATCCACTTGAGAGACTGTGGCTTTGCACTCCCCAGGATAAAGCAGTGGGCAACCCACCCACTGGAGAGACTTGAGAGACTGTGGCTTTGCACTCCCCAGGATAAAGCAGTGGGCAAACCACCCACTTGAGAGACTTGAGAGACTGTGGCTTTGCGCTCCCCAGGATAAAGCAGTGGGCAAACCACCCACTTGAGAGACTGTGGCTTTGCACTCCCCAGGATAAAGCAGTGGGCAACCCACCCACTGGAGAGACTTGAGAGACTGTGGCTTTGCACTCCCCAGGATAAAGCAGTGGGCAAACCACCCACTGGAGAGACTTGAGAAACTATGGCTTTGCACTCCCCAGGATGCAGGAGTGGGCAACCCACCCACTGTAGAGACTTGAGAGACTGTGGCTTTGCACTCCCCAAGATACATCAATGGGCATGGAGCCCCCTCGTGGATCTGGCGTCGTGCACTCATCCGGCTGAAGTGCCCCCCCCCTTCCATTCCCCTCTGAGGTGCCTGTTTTATTTCTATCTGATGCCCCAGCAGTGTTCTCTCCGTCTTGTTCGGGTATTGAGTGTGGGCCTCGCCCATGCATTTTGGGCCCAGTGGTCTACGGACTATGATGGTCGAATACCTTGGACTTGTAATCTTGGTGTATATATTTTTGTAATTGTAATTGTAATCGTATTTATATAGCGCTTACTACCCCTGACGAGGCGTCGAAGCGCTTTTCGATGAGTAGCACGCTACTCCGGTACCCAACAAGAATTAGTGATGCATTAGTATAATTTAATAAGGAGTACAGTTTTAGTATTATTATGAGTTAATTTGAGTTGCGGATATGAGAGTTTGTTAGTTAGATTGACTGGAGTAATGGAGGGGTGGAGGAGGAAAGAAATCCAGAAGTGTTAATTGGGAGTTTGTCCTTCATTTGCTCAATCCAAAGGCTTGAGATGAATAAAAGGGGGCGGAGGGGAAAGAGGATGTGGAAGGGTTAGGGAGAGCATAGTAGCAGGGTGAGATGAATGCAGGAGAATTTAGTAGGGTTGTGTGGGAGGTCACAGAGGTAGAGTGAGGTTTGGTGAGTTAGATGTGGGGGTGGAGGGATGAGCTTAGGCAGAGATATTTAGGAGATGGAAGTGGTCGAAGGGATTTGGGATGAGTCCGAGTGAGAATGGAGGATAGTTTGATAGAGACATGACATAAGAGCGATGAGTAGATAAGTGTGATAAAAAGAGAGCAGAAATTCATAGAAACATGCCAGGCACAGAAACAACATATACACATATATATATATATTTATACACACACACACACATGACTATACACACACATCTGCACATACAATACATAATTAGAAACATGGGTAAAAAATACTTAGTCGTCCATCCATCATCCTGGTAAAAAGGCGGGAACTCCCCCACCTACCTCGAGGGTGGACGGGGCGTGGCCCAGCGGGCGGAGCCCACAGGTGCTCCACAAAGGGAGAAACCCTCCACTCTGTGTCTCCAGCAGAGGAAGACAGAAACCGCGCGTCCCAGTCAGACAGAGACCACGCTCCAGCACATCATCAGCTCACCTCCAGGAAGGATTCCAGATCCCCTCCGCCATGGGATCTCTGAGCGCACAGCCCCGCCCCGCCCCATCCCTGCTAAGCCCAAGAGCCAGGGTGGGCCGTCCTTTTCAGAAGGTGAGCTTCAACCGCGGCATCTGCCGCGTCCACATTGTACACTAGGGTACGTGATGGGCCACGGGGGCAAAACGTCTTCAGCAACCTTGTGTGCCCCCGGCAATGTCATTGCCACTAGTGCGTCCCCGCGGAGATGTCCTCGCGCCCCTGCGCATCAACAACGCACCACGCGAGTCGGCGGCAAACGCAGTGGGGTCGCCTTGGAAAGCTGTCCATCATTCTGGCAAGAGGCGGGAATTCCCCTACCTACTTCGAGGGTTCACGGGGCGTGGCTCAGCGGGCGGAGCTTACAGGTGCTTCATAAAGGGAGAACCTTCTACTCTGTGTCTCCAGGAGAGGAAGATAGAAACCGCGCGTCACAGTCAGATACAGATTACGCTCCAGTACATCATCAGTTCACCTCCAGGAAGGATTCTGGATCTTCCTCTGCTATGGGATCTCTGAGCGCACAGCCTTGCTTTATCTTTGCCAAGCCCGAGAGATTAGGGTGGCTTGTCCTTTCCAGAAGCTGAGCTTCGACTGCGGCACCTGCTACGTTTATATTGGTAAGTGCTTCCTTTGAGGTTTAGTTTCTGTAAAATGAGCATCGTGGCCTATACAACCGGAGTATTTTCTACGAGTATGTCAGTAAGCGTTACCTAGCATGTTTTATATACCCTGTTTATATTGTACACTAGGGGTACGTGATGGGCCACGGGGTAAAACGTCTCCAGCAACCTTGTGTGCCTTTGGCAATGTTATTGTTACTAGTGCGTCTTTGTGGAGATGTCCTCGTGCTTCTGCGCATCAACAACACACCACCGGAATCGGCGGTAAACGCAGCGGGGTCGTTTTGGAAAGCTGTCCATCATCCTGGCAAGAGGCGGGAATTCCCCTACCTACTTCGAGGGTGGACGGGGCGTGGCTCAGCGGGCGGAGCTTACAGGTGCTTCATAAAGGGAGAACCTTCTACTCTGTGCCTCCAGGAGAGGAAGATAGAACCCGCGCGTCACAGTCAGGTACAGATTACGCTCTAGTACATCATCAGTTCACCTCCAGGAAGGATTCTGGATCTTTTTTTGCTATGGGATCTCTGAGCGCACAGCCTTGCTTTATCTTTGCCAAGCCCGAGAGTTAGGGTGGCTTGTCCTTTCCAGAAGCTGAGCTTCAGCTGGGGCACCTGCTACGTTTATATTGGTAAGTGTTTCCTGTTGAGGTTTAGTTTCTGTAAAAATGAGCATCGTGACCGAACCAACTGGAGTATTTTCTACGAGTATGTCAGTAAGCGTTACCTAGCATGTTTTATATACCCTGTTTATATTGTACACTAGGGGTACGTGATGGGCCACGGGGTAAAACGTCTCCAGCAACCTTGTGTGCCTTTGGCAATGTTATTGTTACTAGTGCGTCTTTGTGGAGATGTCCTCGTGCTTCTGCGCATCAACAACACACCACCGGAATCGGCGGTAAACGCAGCGGGGTCGTTTTGGAAAGCTGTCCATCATCCTGGCAAGAGGCGGGAATTCCCCTACCTACTTCGAGGGTGGACGGGGCGTGGCTCAGCGGGCGGAGCTTACAGGTGCTTCATAAAGGGAGAACCTTCTACTCTGTGCCTCCAGGAGAGGAAGATAGAACCCGCGCGTCACAGTCAGGTACAGATTACGCTCTAGTACATCATCAGTTCACCTCCAGGAAGGATTCTGGATCTTTTTTTGCTATGGGATCTCTGAGCGCACAGCCTTGCTTTATCTTTGCCAAGCCCGAGAGTTAGGGTGGCTTGTCCTTTCCAGAAGCTGAGCTTCAGCTGGGGCACCTGCTACGTTTATATTGGTAAGTGTTTCCTGTTGAGGTTTAGTTTCTGTAAAAATGAGCATCGTGACCGAACCAACCGGAGTATTTTCTACGAGTATGTCAGTAAGCGTTACCTAGCATGTTTTATACGCCCCGTTTATATTGTACACTAGGGGTACCTGATGGGCCACGGGGTAAACGTCTCCAGCAACCTTGTGTGCCTTTGGCAATGTTATTGTTACTAGTGTGTCTCTGTGGAGATGTCCTCGTGCTTCTGCGCATCAACAACACACCACCGGAATCGGCGGTAAACGCAGTGTAAATATATATATATATATATATGTATATATTTTTGATTAATGTATTTGAATATATTACAATCGTTTGACTCATTTCCTTTTGTCCTTGCATTCTTCTGGGGGGATTGGGGGTTGTAAATGTAATGTATCAACATGTACTTGTGTGTGTGTTGTAGTGGGTGAGGGTGGGGGTGGGAGTGTTGCGTGTGTGTGTCACTGTTTTTTCCCTCCCCCCTCCCCTGTGTCGTAGGTGCTGTACTCACCGTGGTCTTCGCCGCCGTCTTTGTTGTTCCTGGTAGAGGAGCAGGAAGATAAAGGCTGGGAGTTTCTGGAGCTCGGGTTCCATGGTGTCCTGATTCCTCGTGGAGTGTGTAGAGGTGAGCGTTTTCCCTTCCAAGTCCTGTTTCCGCCGTGTTTTTGTTTGCGGTGAACCCGCCCTGGAAAAGGTGGCGGATTGGCGTGTTGTAATACAGTGGGCGGAACCTTGTCTTCCGCCTGTCTGTTGGCGGTTACCGCCGCGGTGTTTGTTTGTACCGCCGTGGCGGTCGGAGTGTTAAAGTGGCTGTCTATGTTGGCAATTTCTGCCACGTGCGTGATTCCATTTTTTTTACTGCTGGCCTGTTGGCGGTTTTACTGACACTTTAACACCGACTGCCAGGGTTGTAATGACCCCCATAATATCCGCTTCCGCATCCAAGCTTCTCTCCAACTGACAATCCCCTCACATGCAACATTCTTGAATCACCAACCTCCTCCTGGTGAGGTATGCCGCTCGTGCAGCGCTATAGACCGCTTGTACACGTCATGCTCCACTTCAAGTACCATCACAACACATCCCCCTCCCTATAACATCATGGACTATTCCCTTATGCAACTATTATTACAAAATGATTTGAACAGTAACATTCACTAATACAAGAATACATATTTCTAACTTGCCCAAGAAAACATAATGTACATTACACAGTCTTACCCTATGCTTGTCAGTTACTAAATATTGTCCTGCTACACTTATATGAAAAAAAAAAAATGTATACAAATATAATAAGAGTGAATCATTCACATACATAGCCCTTAAACTTCTTAGGTTTAATCACGGGCCGTCCCACTCTACTTGTTTTATTTGTTAGACTATTCCCAGCGTCCTCCCTCCCTCCCTGGACCTCTCCTATGGTGAAGATTTTGTGAACTCAAATGATTTTCCTCACAAATGCTTCCTGTCTTCCTCCTTCTGTATTCCATCTCTAGCGTTTCAACTTGGACCATATGAATGCCCTTCTTGTGACTCATTCCCCTCATTCAACCACTCATAATCCTGTCTCTTGTGTCTCTTGATATGTTTTTCATTCTCTGAATTTCTCCTGTACTCAACATCTTTTTACACAAGGATAAGGAAGATAAATGCCAAACCTTCCCATCACTTAAGTAACCAAAAAATCTTTTGTATTGTGTATTTTGTACTGTTTTACATTTCTGTTTCAAATCATGATATTTCTTGCATACTGTCTGTGTTTTTTTTAACTTTTCCTTAACTGTTTCAGGCGACCAATCAATTGTCCTGGACGTTCGCATCCATCCAAAATTATCCTTGGATATGGGTGTTATACCTCTCATAATTCAAATGGACTAGACCCTGTGCTCTCTAGAGGTGTCATTCTATATACCCATGCAGTTTTATACAATTCCTTCTTCCACAATAAGCTATTGTTAATTGGCAACTGAATAATACCTTTGACCACACGATTAAAACGTTCAACAGCTCCATTCTGTGCAGGATGGTACACTGATGTGGTCTTCTGAGTGATTCCATTTCTCTGTAAATAACCCTTAAATTTTTCTGCTGTGAATTGTTGACCATTGTCACTTACAATACATTTAAGTAATCCTTCTCTAATAAAAATCCTGTCTAAGAACTTTATAATGCTGTTGGTGTCTGCCTTCTGTATTATCTCTAACTCTGGCCATTTAGTGAAATGATCGTTCAATACAATTGCATACACTTGTTCCTCCTTTTCCCGAATAGTACCTATAATGTCTATACCTAGTCTTTCTCACTGCATATCTGGGAATTTCAATGGATGAAGCGGAGGTTTAAGAGTGATTTGAGTCTTGTCTGAATTTTCACATTCCATACAATTTCTGACTTTCCTCTCAATCTCCAGGTCACACCCAGGCCACCAATACCAGCTTTTGACCCTCTGTTTTGTTTTACATATCCCTAAATGGCCTTCTTGACACAAATCTAGGATTTTCTCTTGCAATGTCTCTGGTGGAATCACTCTCCCATTCCTCAGTATTAACCCACCTTCTAGCGATAATTCGTTCCCCACTACCCAGTAAGGTAATACGTTTTCTTCAATGTTCCTCTTACAGGACCACCCTTCTGATACCATTTTACCTACTTTACCTAGTAACATATAGTTTCCTTGGGCAATTTCCAATTCTTTTTTTGTTATACTTGGAAATGCTTCCACTATATTTGCTGCACAAATATCATCACAAACGTCTTTTCCTGTTGTACTAGAAGGCAAAGATAACCTATTTAAAAAGTGGGCAATCACATTTTTCACCCCGGCACATACTGTACTTGGTAATTGAAATCAATCAACTTTACTGAAATGCAAGCTAATCTCAGTGAAGCATTGTATAGACCTTTTGTTTATAATACTTTTGTTAAAGGTTTGTGGTCACTCTGTAAAATAATATTTTTACCCCAAATGTATTGCCTGAAATGCTCCAGGCCCTATGCACATTCTAGTGATTCCCGCTCTATAACCAAATACTTTTCCTCTGCAGCGGTCAGAGATCGAGAAGCAAACGCAATGGTTACTTCCTTGCCCGCTTTTCCTTTTGTGTAAGTACCGCACCTATACCTTTACAGCTGGCATCAGTAGTGACTATGCTTGTTAAATTTGGATCAAAACCCTGTGGGGGAGGAGCACCACACACTCTATTCTCAAGAAATTCAAATTTCTGTTTTTTGATTTAAGCAGTTGTCTGAGTTCATAAGTTTGTGTTGAAAAATCTTTCACAAATGTAGAGTGAAATTCCACCAAACCAAAGAAATACCCTTACTTCGCCTCTGTTTTTGGGTGTAGGTGCATCCTTGATTGCCTCCAATAACTCTTTTTTTGGTTTAATTCCTTCACTAGTGATAACATGTCCTAAGTAGGTTTCCTGCTCCTGTGCAAATTTGCACATGTTAAGTTCTGCTGTCAAACCCTTCTCCTTTAATATATGCAACACTTGTAATAGTTTTTATATCATGCTCAGCTCTACTTTTACCCATCACTAATATGTCATCTTAAAATCTCAACAAATTCTCCATGCCTTTGAATAATTAATACATTAGTCTTTGGAACATTGCTGCTGCCGATGCCAAACCAAAAGGTACTCTCTTGTATTTATAACACCCAAAAGGTGTTATGAACATAATGTATTTCCCACCAGCAGAATGTAAATAAACATGATGGTAAGCAGCAGTCAGGTCAATAGTTGAGATTGAGAACCATTTTACATCTTTGTGCCAGCATTTAATTAATTCTAGCTAATGGAAACTGGTCAATTAGCATATTGTTATTAAGATCACGCAAGTCAACACATAATCTCAGCTTCCCATTGGATTTCCTCGCTACGACCAAAGGAGATACCCACTCTGATGATTCTAATCGCTTAATGATGTCATCCCTCAATAATTCTTCCAATTGTTTCCTTACATCATCCTTTAGTGCAAACTGTATGTTTCTTACTTTATGTACACATGGTTTGGCATCTGGTTTCAAATTTATCTGTAGTGAAATATGTGTTTTTGACCACTGACTTTGTGTTGCACCACTTTGCACCTGGATTAGCTGTCTAGTGTTCACCAGTTGCAGACTACATTTTGTATTCAGTTTAGCTGCCTATTGACTTTGACGTAGCGTTAGACATTGCCATGTTAAAGTGTAAACTATGCTTATTTTCGTGTTCTTTCTCACCAAGGGCTTTGGTTGATAAGAATGTACTCAGACCGCAGGGAACGGATTTGTATTGATTTAGCATCTTGGGACTGTGGACAAATCCCAATGTGTTATTTTCAAAGCAGAACTAAACTAACCAGCATGTTTTGAATTGCTAAATGAGGTTTTTTTTCCAGAAAGCCCTTCTCTGGTTCTGTAAGATATAAAAAGATGGCCCTGCTCAGTAACAGTGAAATTTCCAAGACCTCGGTCAGGATTAGACGTCGAATGCCTGACACTTATCCCGTGAGGGTGGAGATCTCTTTCTCGCAGTTGAACGGGGTCATCTTCTTACTGGCATGAGAAAGATGAAGCATCTGACAGGGCCTACGGTGATGAATTTTTTCTTCATTATTTGCTTTGCTATTATAATATGATAAAATATAACTACATATGTTTTCTGTGTACATTGCAGTTGAGAATCATTTTGGTATATTTTCCTTCCATTGCTGTGACTATTTTTAAACGTGTGCTTTCAATCTACTAAACTCAATTTTTAGGAACTTGGTGGTGAACTGATAATAAATGTCTTCTTTGAACTGAGAAGTACATTCCAGAGATTTTTGTCAGTTTGGTCATTAGTGAAAGCAAAACAGTATCTTATGACAAAAACCTTTTAGTTTCCCTATGCCTCCAGTAAAAATTGTGGGAAATTATTTTTGAACACGTTTTCGCCATTCTTCCTCAGAATGTATTGTCGTAACCGGTTCCGGACTATTAGGATCTAAGGTTATACCCAGTTTACCCTGGTCAATCCACACGAAAACTATTGGTCCAGTGGCTGGTACAGATAACGTCCCTTTATTCATCCTATCTTTGAACCTGAAATTTAGTATTTTGTAACCAATAATCTCAATTGGTTCACCTGTAAATGTTCTGAGTGATATATCTGGTCATTCCAATTTTCCCCCTACAGTATGTTCAAATTTTTCTTTCCATATTTTTTTGTTAATAATGGTATACGACGAAGCTGAATCTGCCACAATTGAGATGTAAACACCCACTATACATATACAGGTTTCTTCTTTTTCTTATCTGTACTAGCATCAACATTTAATATGTGTTCCTCATCTATACTTAAACACACATATTCAGGTCTGTGTTGTCTGAGGAACTAGTGCGGGAATCTTCTTCCTGGGCTACTAGCTTTATTCTTCCTTCTGATTTTTTCTGGCACTCTTTCTGGAAATGTCCTATTACACCGCAATTAACACATTTCAGGTTCCTAGCTGGGCATCTTTTATCATTCGCCAAATTATTTGCACTCCTGCATCTATAACATTTCCTGTTAGAGTTGAATTAGTTACTTCTCCACTCCAATGCATTTTCATTTCTGTGTTTCTTCTTGGGTAACACACAAGTTAAGGGCTTACTACAGCTCACTTTTGCCACCACCTGTTCTGTATTTTTGTCATTTCCATTATTCAAAACAGCTTTAGCACACCTTCCTGTCAATTCAGCTGTTTTCACTATATCAATTACATACTGGAGGGTTTTTTCTCCTTTTGCCCATAACTGTTCTTGAATGTGTATGTTGGATGCTCACATTACTATTTGATCCCTTATTAATTCATCATGTATGGTTCCAAACCGACACATGGCAGCCAGATTCCTCAAGGCAGAAACATAGGCCCTCATTATGACCTTGGCGATGGTGGTAGTACCGTTGCCAGGTTGGCGGTGAAGACTGCCAAATTATGACCATGGCGGTGATCCGTCCCATAGACAGCCAATGTACCACCTCAACCGCCAGTGCAGTCCGTCCACTGACCACGGCGATAGCCCTCTTCAGGCAGGCAGAAGACAACGACCCACTTACCATATTATGACATAGTAGACTGCCAGGATTTCCGGGGTGGGACCACTGCCACCAAAAGCCTGGCAGAAACACATCATATAAAGAGACACTCACCTCCAGGGACACAGAGGAGTCCGCAGCCGCCATGGAACCTGAACTGGAAGTCCTGCTGATGCTGCACCGTGCGATGGCAGTCCACGGCAATGAAGACGACAGCGGTGAGTTCAGGTGCCTAGCACACAAGGGAGGGAGGGGAGAGTGACACACACACACACGCACAACACACACTATACACACACACAACACACCCAGAACAATCTGCAGAGAACTCCTACACCAACAGAAGCCAGAAAGGAAGAAAGCCAGGACACATTCCTTAGGTGCAACCTCTGTATTTTGTTGAACCTGCGCCCACAACAACTGAGGCAACTATATACAAATGGCCATTGGCCAGTCCAATGTTAGCCATAAGCCACAGGGCAACGTCCAAGGCCCAACTTGACTTCTGACAGCCCAGTCACTCCACTGGGCAGGGGCATCATGTTGTAAATAGGCAGGCACCTCAGGGGGCGGGGGAGATGGGGTGGTGGTTTCTTTTTAGGAGGAGGGTCCTTGGGCTTGGGTTTGGGAGGGGTGGCTCTTTACCCTTCCATTTAAGGGTGGAGGAGTGTGCTTGTGGTGGGGGCCGGAGTGCTACTCTTGTGCTCTTTAATGGCAGTCGAAGTCTTAGGTGGAGGAACAGGAGTCGAACAGGAAGTGAAGGTATTGGGCTGGGGGTAGGGATTGTTCTCTTATGGGCAGGATGGGGGGGAGAGGTCAAGGCTGGAAAGGAAAAGCTTCGTAGGACCAAGGGGTACGATTGTTGGAGGAGGATTGGGAGTGGAGGTAGAGGGAGTGCTTCTAGAAGGAGTACGTGTGCTGGGCTTGGGTGCTGGTGCATGGACAGTGAGCATGTGTGAGGTGGATGGCTGTTGGGTGTCTGGGTGGGAGCGTTTATGTGTAACTGGAGGGGGGACAGACAGGGTGGGAGAGGACAAACAGCACGTGTGTACGTATGTTGTTATGTCCACAAGTGAGGTGGGTGTGCTCCATGAGGTTGTGATAGTGGTGACTGCGTATGTGGTGTGCATGTCTGTGTGTCTGCTGTTGTGGTGACTGTGGGCAAGGCAGTACAGGTGGCAGGATCTGGGACTGATGATGCAGTGTAAGCAGGTGTGGGTGATTATGTGACTGTGAGGGAGGAGGAGGAGGGGGTGACAGTGGAGGTAGTGTCTGTTGAAGTATGTGCATGTGTGTATTGGCTGTGTGTATGCTTGTGGACTGAAGTATGGTGCCTGTGTTTGTCTGTGCGAGTCCTGTCCGTTGATGTGGGTGCATGCTTGTCAGATTGTCTGCATGGAATGGGTTGGGGAGAGGGCTTTGGGACCGGGAACAGGTTGTTGGAGGGGGGACGGAAGGACCAGGGACACGGGCTGCCGTCAGAGAGGAGGCCAGAGCCTGAAACGATCTCTTTAGGGCAGACAAGCCACTGTGAATGCCCTCAAGGAAGGCATTGCATTGCTGCACCTGGGATGCCAGCCCCTGGATGGTATTCACTATGGTTGCCTGCCCTACAGGAATGGATCTCAGGAGGTCAATAGCCTTCTCACTGAGGGCAGCAGGGTTGACAGGGGCAGGGCCTGAGGTGCCTGGGGCGAGGAGACCCCACCCTCCTGGGTGAGCGGGCAGGGACAACTGGGTGGGGGGGCTACTGGGAGGGCTGTGCTGGTACGGGGGTGGTGGAAGACGGCGTAGCTGGGGTGGTTCCAGAGGGGTCTGCCACCACCAGGGAACTTTCATTGGAGGAGGAATCTGAGTCTGTAGTCGTGGCTCCTGTCTCCCCCGTGGTTCTCCCCTCACCCTCCAACCCACTGGTCCCTCAGCATCTGTGCTCTCCACCTCCTGGGTCCCATGGGGTGCAGCTCCCCCACTCGCTGGTGCCCCTGCTCCTTTGCCAGATGATGCTAATGCACACAAGGACAAGATGACGAAAGGAGAGTGGGTGGGGTAGAAAGAAAGGGAGCACAGGGTCAATCACAGCAACAACCGCACACATGGCATACACATCACAGTAACTCACTTGGACTAACACAGTGCAGTATGGACCAGAATGACAAACCACTACCTGGGTACAACAGCAGTAAAGAACCCAAGCACTACCATCTGCACACCTACTGGGACTCACTAAGCCCTGTCTGCCATGGTATGCTAGCTACTTACCAACACCAAATATACATACCACCATACATAGCTAAGCAGGACCACATTGGAAAAGCTAAACCGGCATTTTGGGGCACCCACTGACTAGAACCTTACACCCAAACCCCATGCCAGGCCCCAAAAAAATAAATACCATACACTCTCTTCTCCCCCCCCACCTTGTGGCTGCTGTGCTGCCCTCAAACGCCCATCCAACTCAGGATTGGCCACCGCCAGTATGCGGGCCATTAGGGGGGTCAGGCTCCGAGGGGCACCCCTCTCTCATTGGGAGGCCATCACCAGCTGGGCCTCTGCAGTCTTCAGGGCCCAGCTTCTCAGGTACTCCCACCATTTCCTGCAGTGGGTACTCCGCTGGCTTCAGACCCCCAGGGCCCCACGTCCTTGGAGATGGCACGTCACAACCCTTTCTTTTGATGGGCGCTGACCTGCAGAGAAGACACAGACAGATGGACACCATGAACTCTACAATCCATTCTGTCACACAGTTGGCATACATTCTGCATATGACCCACATGAAGCACACACATGACCCCTACCTCTGCATTAACACATTCACATACATCTACATTCAGCCATGCCGCAGCCAACGTACCCATGATGTACTCACCTGTTGATCTGGAAGCCCATACAACTGCTCATAAAGGGGTAGGACCCCCTCCACAAGCTTCTCCAGCACCTCCGATGTGAAGGTTGGGGCCCTTTCCCCTGAGCACGGGCCATCGCAGGTTCCAGACACAGATCACAGCAGCACACACAATGGAGATGTTGATTCGAAGAGAGTCAGGAATCAAGTAAAGTGGTTCATAGAAAATGGCAGTCATGTCCGCGACGGTGAACACCGTCACCGCCAGCGTTGATCTTCATTGGTTACTGTACTCCATAGAGCTCCATGTTAGCCAACGAGGAGTTCCACAGCTCTGCAGACCGCCTTCCGCCATGACATAGAACGCCGGCGGAGTGAGGTCACTTCCACCTGTCTCTGCATACAGGACTGGTGGTTGCCATTTCCTAATGCTAGTACTCATGTGGGACCAATATTTGTGCGTCAATGGTATAGATTGTACACACCTATACAATTCCTGTCTCCTACATACATGCAGTGTGTACTGTGATGTTGTGTGTCCACAGTTCCTGTAGTCACACACATTTAAATGTTGGTCCAATTAGATACCAACCCCTGCAGAGGATGAGGAGGCAAGCACCCGTGTACAGACCCCTTGTGGAATTCGCTACACTGGAGGACTGACACATCATACTCACCTATCGTCTGGAGAGACCCACAATCACAGAGCTGTGTACACATTTGGAGGCTAATCTAATTCCTGCCATCCATAGCACTACAGCAATTCCCCTTGTTGTGCAGGTACTCTCAGTGCTCCATTTCCTGGCAAGTGGTTATTTCCAGGTGACTGTGGGCTTGGCTGCAGGAATTTCACAGCCACTGTTCTCAATTATGCTTGAAAGGGTTTTGGCTGCCTTGCTCAAACACATGAGCAGCTACATCTCATTCCCCCAGGTTGAAGATTTGCCCACTGTGAAGGCTGGATTCTACGCCATGGGATACATACCAAATGTGATTGGGACCATGGATGGGACCCATATTGCCTTGGTCCCTCCAGGGCAAATGAGCAAGTCTACATGAATAGGAAGAGTTACCACTCTCTAAATGTCCAGATGGTGTGCCTTGCTGATCAATACATCTCCCACGTCACTGCCAAGTTTCCTGGATCTGCACATAATGCCTATGTATTGAGGAATAGCAGCGTCCCACAGGTGATGGCATGACTACAGAGGCACAGAGTGTGGTTCATAGGTGAGCTTGAGTCTCCACACAATGTATGTCAGTGTATGCCTTCTGGAGTTGTACTCCTTGCCATTGTACATGACTAATGTGTGTCCCTCACTTCTTCCAGGTGACTCTGGCTACCCAAACCTGTCCTGACTGTTGACCCCTGTTAGGAATCCGAGAACAGGGGCTGCAAATCGGTACAATGAAGCACATGACCGTACCAGGTGGGTTGTAGAACGCACTTTTGGTGTACTGAAAGCCAGGTTCAGTGCCTCCATTTAACAGGTGGATCCCTATGCTACTCCCCTAAGGTCTGCCATATTGTGATGGTGTGCTGTATGCTATACAATTTGGCCCTCAGATGCCATGTGCCCTACCTGCAGGATGAGGGGGTGACACTGCACCTGTGCACTGAGTGAAGTGAGGAGGAAGAAGAGGAGGAGGATGTGGACGACAGGACACATATCATACAGCAGTACTTCCAATGACACTCAGTAAGACTGTTGATCTGTTCATGTCTCTATTTTAGTTGAGTGCTGAGTGCCAGCTGTGTTGTGCCAATCACTACCTTTGCATTACAATTGACTGCCACTTATGCCTTTCCTTTTTGCAGATGTTTGTGTGGTTACAACTGTGTACTGATGTGATGATGACAGACTGCTAAAACACATTTGTTGGATGGATTCATACATTACAGGACATTTGCACAGGGTAATGCAGTTCAATACAATGCACATTTCTGTCTGATAAAGCACTAATACTCCAATTGTGTTCAAGGGTGTGTATTGAGGTGACAATAATAAAGGGATGGTGCAATAGAGTGGGGTGATGGTTGGGGAAAAGTTAAGAGTAGTGGCCCAGTTTGTCTGTAGCACAGGTCCAGTGTCCATGGGGCCATAGCAAAAGGAGCAATGGCAGTCCAAAGTGTACAAGGTGACTCAGTGGGACACAAGAGGGACATTCTGGAGTGGCTCATTTTCTGGCAGTGGTCTTGGTCTTGGCAACTGTCTCTGGTGTCTTTCTGGGTCACAGGGAATGTTTGTGGGTAGTTCACCTTCTGCGGGGGTGGCCTGTGGATCCTGTGGCAGGTCCTCCTGTCCACTAGCTGCAACAGATGTTGATGGCTGTTGAGTCGAGTGGCTAGTGTAAGTGGGCCGCTGGTGTGCTGTGTTCTCCCACATGGTGTTGGCCATGTCACCCAGCACCCCTACAATGGAGGCCATGTTGGCATTTAGGCCCTGCAACTGCTCCATGACCTCCTGGTGGTGTACCCCCTTCAGACCCTGGTTCTCCTGCATGATGGTGATCACCTGGCCCATCCTGTCCTGGGATTTTTGGTATGCCCCCAGGACATGTGTGAGTGCCTCCTGGACAGTCGGTTCCCTGGGCCTGGATTTCCCCTGGTGCACAGCTGACCTCCCACTGCCCCTGGCCCCCTGTGCCTGTGTCCCCTGAAAGGTGTGCCCACTCCCACTTACATCCGGACATTCATCGTCTTGCCTGTGTGGTGTCGACTCGGTCCCTGTACAGGTGGGCACAGTATTGATCAACGTGTCCTGGGGACTGGGGTCTGGGGACGTTGAGTGGCTGCTGTGGTGTTGAAGTCAGAGGGTGATGGGCCTGTGGTAGACTGGGTGTGGGATGTGGAAGCCGACTGACCAGTCATCACAGATGGGCCAAGGAGTTCATCCAGCTCGGACATCCAGATTTGCTATCATCACTGAGGGCATCTTCTGGTGGAGGACTGGGTTGCCGTAGCTCCTGCTCGGCGCTGACATTGGTTGGGGCACCAGTGGAGATCTAAGTGTTTTGTCAGGGTCATTGTGTGTCATGTATTGCGCATTTCTACCTTTCCCTATGGGTTTGGTGTTGTCCTCCCACCTTTGGTAGTGTAAGGTGATGGATTGTGGGATTGGTAGTTCTACATGTTGTCCATGCATTGCTATTGGGTGTGCATGCTGAGCTGGGAGGGACGTTCTTGCAGTGGGTAGGGCATGCAGGGGTACACTTTTAGGTGTGGTAATGGAGTAGGGTGTAGGGAATCGGAGTGAGGGGGTGACATGCCATGCAGGTATCGGTGGAGGTAAGGTAGTAATGGCGACTTACCAGTGTCCAGCCCTCCAGTGACTCCAGTTAGGCCCTCTGGATGCAGGATTTCCAAGACTTGTTCTGCCCATGCTGTCAACTGTGGGGGTGGAGGTGGGGATCCACCTCCAGTCTTCATGATGGCGACCTGGTGCCTTGATGCAATGGAACACCCCTACCCCCATAGGTCGTTCCATCTCTTTTGGATGTCTTCCCTTGTGCGTGGATATTGTCCCACGGAGTTCACCCTGTCCACGATCCTCCGCCATAGTTCCATCTTCCTGGCAATGGAGACATTCTTAGCCTGTGCTCCAAACAGCTGTGGCTCGACACTGACAATCTCCTCCACCATCACCCGCAAAACCTCATCTGCGAAATGGGGGTGCTTTTGTGGGGACATGCCTGTTGTGTGTGTTGTGCAGAGGTGTGTGTTGTGTGATGAGTGACGGATGAATAGGTAGTTGTGGTGTGTGTGTGGAGTTCTCTATGGGATTGGCCTGGCAAGGTGTAGCAGTCTTTTCGTGTTTACAAAGGACTGTGCGTTATGTGGGGGGTGTTTTATAGTGCTGTTGGTGGGTGTGTACAGTGTGTGTATTTGTGTTAGGTGTGGGTTTTTTGTTCTGGCCAATGTTGGCTTGAAGGCTGACCGCCTTTGAATGTCTGTTGTGGTTATTCGTGGGTAATTATTTAGAGGGCGGCGTTTTGTTGGCGTAGCAGTAAGGGTGGTGGGTCCGACAGTTTTTCGCCTTCGTTGCGTCTGGCGAACTTGTTGGTTGTGGCTGGTTTATGTTGGTTTTGTGTTTGTGTTTCATAATCTGGTGGGCAGATTACTGCCTCCGCGACGGTCTGTTTGCATACGTTCTCTCAGCGGTTTTTGGATTAGACCGCCAATGTCATAATGACCACTCTAGTCTTCAATAGGTTCATCCTTAGCTTGTTTCCTATTGAAAAATTTGTAGCGTCCACTGCAACACATACTGTTGGTTTATAGTAATTATCCAAATCATCAAATGCACTGGTGTACACATTTCCTTCTCCTGCTGGTCTGTTTTTTTTATTTATGCTATTGTACACCTTTAGGTCACCAGCTCCAAGACATTGTAGCAACATTTTCTTTTTCTTTTCTGGCATTAATTCTTCGTCATCATCATCAAACGTGGAAATATAATTAATAACATACTCAGGCCATTCTTCCCATTTTAGGGTAGGTTACCCTGATGCTGGAATGAAAGCTTGTAAAGGAGACAAATTGTATATAGTTCCTGAAGCCATGTTACTTTCTTAGCTGGCAATTATAGTTTGCTAAGCTGTTAATAATGTATAATTTTGTATATACTGTAGATACTTCAGTACTGTACGATCATCCATGACTTTTTCCAATATAATTGCCCAAAGCGGTGTGAATTCTCCCATTGCTTTCTGTAATTGCTCAGTATGCTTGCTTTGCCATGCACATTGTTGCACGATCATAATCGCCAAAGAAAATGGCTTCCGCTGTTGCTAGTCCATTGCTAGGACATGAACAATCGCGTATCCTCGCTGGAATGGCGCAGCTGTTTTTTTCTAGTTGCTAGGAGACCATACGCCAGGCGTACTTATTTCTCCGATAGCGTAAACTTCAGAAACTACAGTACAAATACCGGTAAGTTTATCGCAAAGTTTATAGTAAATACATGCAGTTATTTTCTTCCTTCGCTGGTCGAGACAGTAACTAGCATCAGCAACAAATCAATAAACGGTGCACGCTGTGCGGGTTCTAGTGTGTCGCTTCACCAACTCGTCGCCAATTCTGTAAGGATGAGACTCACTCGTTTGAAGTTGTCTTCCAAGTTTATTTCAAGTGGAGTCCATACAGCAAACAACATACTTCAAGAAAGAGGACCTATATAATGTCTGCTCCTGCATCCAAGCTTCTCTCCAACTGACAATCCCCTCACACGCAACATTCTCAAATCACCAACCTCCTGGTGAGGTATGCCGCTGGTGCAGCGCGATAGACCGCTCACGCATGCCGTGCTCCATTTCAAGTTCCCTCACAACAGCCACTCAGGTGTAAGCCCATGTACCAAGTTTAGAAGGGAGAACACATGCGCTTTAGCACTGATCAGCATTGATAAAGTGCCCACAGTCCTAGAGCCAAAAAAGGAGGTCAGAAAAAGTAGGAGGAGGAGGGCAAAAAGTTTTGGGGTGACCCTGCAGAAAGGGGCAGGTCCAGCAGAGCTGAAGGCAGGTTTCTGGGATCTTGAGATTTAAATGAAGCAGGACTTAAGGGGAACCACAGCTGGAGGTTGTTGGCTGGGATCAGTTAATTGTAACCTCCGTAAAGCTATCTCAAACCTCACTGGAAATCCCTGCATTCACCTCTACTACAGTATGGTCTGCTGTTTGAGCTGCAGCTGGACAGGTTACGAGCACAAAGGCTATGAGGAGCCACTCTTCGGACATGGTCGGATAGCCACCGTGTGGGCCTATCCAGTCTGGGAAGAGGGTACAACCGAGAACCAGGGCGTTGGTCAAAGGTATGAGGTTTGTAATGGAAGGTGACATGGGTGGAGGAATGAGTCTGGACGATAGCTGGTATGAGTTGTCGCTTGGGGTGAGGGACTGCACTATTGGGAGTTTTAAGGGTGGGGTGTTTATGGTTGTATTAATGAGGCGGGGTTATTTTGATGTTGTATTGAATTTTCTGTTTTACACTGCAGACCTGTCCTGATAAAGCCACCTTTTTACGCTAAGTTATGGGTCAGTGGTGTTTGCACCGTACGTGGTGTTCCCGATAGGGCGGGCAGCAGTATTTCCACCACAACCCTCTGTACGGCCGTGGACCAGTGCGGAGACCAGATGGGACTTTTACCTTTTTGGTTACAATCTCATTACTGTCCTCCGAATGAACCCTCTGAAGTTCAATACTGGTATTTTTTTACAGTATTGGTACTCTACCTGTTTCTAAGTACTATTTCCACAGATCGGAGGTCACGAGAGATAGATTACGTCATCCAGGATCATTTATTCTGATAAAGTAGCAAAAATGAGGCTAAAACTCCGGTCCGCTTCCTCCCAACGTGAATAAATTTAGCCACCACGAGATCATGCGTTCTAAAATAAAGCGCACCGAAGCATGTAAACTGTACTCCTTTGAAACAAGGCACTACAGTCTATGTGACTGGCCCTTGCTGCTGCCCAAAACGTTTCAAAGGTGTTTGTGTGATGTAATGTGCCTCTGCTGTGGTGTTATTTGTTTTACACTTTTATTTCCTCTGTTAATCTCGTCCTGGCAATTTTTTCCTATTCCTTCCTCACCTCAGCTGGGAGTGTTGTCGGTTAAGAATGCAGCATATTATTCTCAGCGTGCCCCAGGATAAACTGCATATGCAGTTGGGAAATATCCAAAGGCTGTATTTATGGTGCAATAAAATATATGCTATGGTTGGCCTGAGAATACCAGGGGAGGGGCAATCGCAGTCATATGTCTTCTCTGAAAATGCTCTCTAAGCAGAAACCTTGTAGTATTTGCTTTTATATTCGGTGCCACGTGCATTTTTCGATGCCTCTATGTACATTAACAATAATGGAATTTATTGTCGTTTCCTTTACGTTTGTCTCTATCAACGCAATTATTATACTGATATGTGTTATAAATACAATATCTTCTGATAACAAGATTAAATTCAAATGCGGTAATGTTGTTCAAAGCATTATTGAAAATGATATTTCAAATGATACGAATAATAGACACATAAGGAGAGCCCAGTGTGTGCTCTGTGAAGGCAAAGTCTGTCTCTGGCTGCGTTAAACTGTTGCCTTTCTTCATTCAGTTGCCTGCAGACACTTCTGCAGATACCAGGGCGGAGTCATTTAAGGGTTTCTTAATGGACGGACTACGTCGTCTACGTGTAGCCTGAAGGGGCGCCCGGCTGCTTCCCTGGCATCGCAGAAGACGTGCCAGGGAGCAAGGGTTTTGGACCTGTTGATGTCAGACTTCTCTCTGGGAGAATAAATCAGCATGCTTTGTTTTCTAAGCGAAAATCTACTAAAGCCGGATTATCGGAGGTTTTGGCTCCTGGATCGCCCCCTCCCCCCCTGGTGGGTGGCAAGAGTTTTCCACATTTTGGCGGCGAGGCGCGAGAATGATCTACCGCCGGTTGTAGTTCTGCAGATGCATGGGACGGTTGCGGGGGCGAGGTCGGGCGGAGCAGAGATGCCGGGTGGGGGTGTAGAAGGAGAGCCGTCTGTTGAGGTATTCTGGTCCCACCCTCTACTGACGCAGAAGAGGCCGCTTTCTTTCAAGAGTTTGATTTACTCTGTGTTTGGTGGTGTCAAGGCTGAGACCTCCAAAACCTGCAAAATCACGCTACAAACCAGGTGCTATGCACTTTGACACCCAAGCAACCCCCTCCCCGTCTCCCACAAATACCTAGCCAGATGGTCTCTGTTTTCTCGGGTGCTGGGGTTCAGATTCTCCTAGAGCTTGCCGTGCAGTAAACAAGAACAAAAATAAGTCTCCTAAATTCTAAGCAACACAAATCATTCAGAAGCCCACAATAATAGAATGCTCGGAATCTGACATTAACTAGACTTGAGCCTTATATGACTCTGTGGTACAGGAAATACTTCCATGAAAAGTCCTTGAGTACTCACTCCCTGACACAGTACCTTTAAATAGTCTTCAAACAGGAGACATCATCTTTTAGCAGAAAGGCCTCTGAAAGGCACTACTGCTGTCGGTCAGATCAGCACCGCAGGGCGTCAAACAGGAAGGCTCTGTCTTTTTATAAGGCACATGAACAACATTAGCCCGAATACTTTTCAGTGTTCTGAGCATGTCCTTCACTGTCACACCAGACTAGTAAGTAGGATCTTTAAGGTCTGTAGAAACAGCCATCTTGCACTGCTTCAATTGGACTTACAGCGGTGAAGATAAATCTGCCAAAAACAGCAGGTTTGCCAGTGCACCCTGGTGGTGGGATAGCTTCAGACTCTGACAAACAGACGAGCCTATCAGTGGTGGATCAGCTTCCTAGTGCATAGAGACTCATGAACCACAATGTGTAATTCAGTTGCCACCGTCAATGATCATCAAGGAAAAGGTGTTAAAGCTCCCACTGTAATTTAAGCACTGATGGTGGACAACGATAAAAGGCACAGTAGAGGCATGGGGCCAGATGTAGCAAGCGTTTTGCGTGGTGCAAACAGCAAATTTAGCTGTTTGCGCCTTGCAAAACGCACATCGCGATGCTCATTCCCATTTTGCGAGTCGGTAACCTGGTTACCGACTCGCAAAATGGGAATGCGACTCCTAAATAGGAAGGGGTGTTCCCCTTTCTATTTGCGATTCGCATCGCGATGTAGAATTCCTTTGTGATCGCGAACGCGGTCGCAAAGCAATTCGCAGTTAGCACCCATTTCAAATGGGTGCTAACCCATTTGCAAAAGGGAAGGGGTCCCCATGGGACCCCTTCCCCTTTGTGAATGGCCCTGAAAACATTTTTTCAGAGCAGGCAGTGGTCCTATGGACCACTGCCTGCTCTGAAAAAATGAAACACAAACGTTTCATTTTTTCGTTTGTGTTGCAACTTGTTTTCCTTTAAGTCAAACGGTCTGCAATACAAAAAAAAGAACTGCTTTATTAAAAAGCAGTCACAGACATGGTGGTCTGCTGTCTTCAGCAGGCCACCATCCCTGTGAGGGCGGCCATTCCTAATTGGGTCGCAAATTGCGACCTACCTAATGAATATTCACGAGGTAGGTCATTTGCGACCCCCTTGCTAATTGCAAACAGTGTCATTGACACTGTTGAACATAAGGTTTTGCGAGTCGCAAATTGCGAGTCGCAAAACCTATATTTCGTACATGTGGCCCTAAACCCATCGTGAACAACATTTTTTCTGTCTTTGTGGTTTGCCTTTAGTTATCAAGTAAAATTTTGATGCTCAGTCTCACTTTTGGAAAGCGCGCCTTTTCCAGGTCTTTGTACCTTTGTGTTTATGTATTTAGCATCCAAATTCCACATCCAATGATGTTTAGAGTTTGGAGGAGGCTGGCCCAAGGTGGATCACTTTCTTTCTGCTAGCAGTCCGACGTGCTTTCTATCCCCTTACTGTAATGGGAAGCATTGCTGCTCCGTTCGAGACTCCAGCCCCCGTGTGTGTTTTTATGTAGGAGTAAAAGATATGCACCTTTAATTCTTCCTGCAGAGAAGGCCTTTCAGCAGGTGCACAACACTTTTATTAGCACTTTCAGACGTATGTTGCTCCCATTTGTTTCCCACAGATCACCGGAAGTGGCTCTCGTGCTCTCCAACTCCTGAGTGCAACACAGCAGTTGCTTTCACCAAACAGTAGGCCAAACTTTTGACATTGTTAATGCTTGCTTGTAAAACTTTTCACTGATAGAGACACTTTCCTTTATTTTTTCCTTACAACTCATTTTATTGTGGCATTAGTGCAATAAACGATACAACCACTTATACAGGAGATGTATTCACATTATTATATATATGAGTAGTATTCCAAATACATTGTTAAAGACATTGGGGGTCATTACAACATTGGCGGTAAAAGCTGCTTACCGCCGTGCAGAAGACCGCCAACAGACTGCCGCGGCAGCGGAATACTGCCACAACTATTATGACCCACAGCACGGAATCCGCCGAAATTCAGACACCCACACATGTCCGCCACACCAAAGGTCAGTGATAAACTGGCGAAAACAAAACCTCCACTGTCACGCCAACAGAAACACGCCCATGCTATTACGACCCACTAATCCACGCGGCGGTCTTTCAACCGTGGTATTCCATTGGCGGTACACATCGCCGCGCTCAAAATACACACACATCTCCAAAACACCGCCTCATTGGACAATTCCAAATACACACACCTGATACACATACAAACACCACTCCCACACACCCAACACAATATAAAACACACACCCACATCACCCACAAACCCCTACGACCAAAAAATAGAGATAAAGGCGAAAGAGAAAGCACAGCAATAGACAACCCCACCACACAGAGGCACACAACACCATCACCCACACAACATCCACGCACAAAACCCCACACACCACTACACATCACCACACTCATCACCACATACACCACTCCACACATCACCTACACCACCCCATGGCACGCCAAAGACACCCCGGGTTTTCGGAGTAGGAGCTCAGGGTTATGGTGGAGGAAATCGTACGGGTAGAGCCACAGCTATTTGGATCACAGGTGCAGCACACCTCTATAGCTAGGAAGATGGAGCTATGGCGAAGAATCGTCGACAGGGTCAACGCAGTGGGACAGCACCCAAGAAATCATGACGACATCAGGAAGAGGTGGAACGACCCACGGGGGAAGGTGCGTTCCGTGGTCTCCAGGCACAACATCGCGGTTCAGCGGACTGGCGGCGGACCCCCACCTCCTCCTCCACAACTAACAACATGGGAGGAGCAAGTCTTGACGATTGTGCATCCAGAGGGCCTCGGAGGAGTCGGTGGAGGAATGGACACTGTTAAGTCAAATCTTAACTATCATATCCCCCATCCTACCTGCATGCTATCACACACCCCCAACCTCACCCCCTCCCCTATCACTCAAACTCCTCACTAATGTACTAATAACACAAACCACCCATCCCAACACCAAGCCCTGCATGACACAACAAAGCATGGACACCCATCACTAAAGCATGCCCACTGCACATACCCATTACACCCCCTAACCATCATCACATAAGCCCCCACACAGGAATGCTAGCACTGGGGTACACGCTCACCCACCCATTGCACACCATGAGACACACACATGCAATAATCATGCTTTTATACCCCTGCAGGACCACTAAGAACGTCACCAGACAGGAGGGTCCAGACATCTCTACCCCACCCACAGAAGAGGCCCACAATGATGACAGCAGCCCTGGCCAACTGGATCCAGATGACCAGCCCGGACCATCGTGGGCCTCGGGACAGTCGGTTCCCCTCACACAGCCACAGCCCAACACTGACCTTCCACCCTCTGGTAACACCAGCACAGCACCCACCCAGCGGGCCCATACCTCCGTCCCCAGGACACGTCAATCAGCTGTGTGTCCACCACTACAGGGAACCCAGGATAACCCACCACCCCAACAACAACAGGGACCTGGGGACAGTGGTAGTGGGCACACGGTCCATGGGACGGAGGCCCAGGAACACAGGGGAACTGGGAGGGTTGCTGTGCGACAGGGGGCAGACAGGCCTAGGGAACCCACTCTCCACGAGGCCCTCTCGTCCATCATGGGAGCATACCACCACTCCCAGGAGACGATGGCGACGGACCTGGCCAAGTTTCACGAGACCCAGCGCATGCAGGACGAACTGTATTTGGGGTTCAGGGAGGAGCTCAGAACCATCAGCTCTGCCCTAGGCACCATCGTAGGGGTGCTGAAGGACATACAGAAGACCATGAGGGACACCGTGGCACTCCAAGGGGCCCCTGACACTAGCCTGGACGATGAACTGCCCACCACCTCCACCGGTGCTAGTGGACAGGACGCCCCGCCACAGGACCACCACAGAAGCACTCCACCCCCTGCAGACGGAGAACCACCCTGCAAGCAGTCCCTGAGATCCAGGAACAGGACAGAGCAAGATGGCAAGACCCCCGCCAGGAAATGAGACCACCCTGATTGTCATCCCACTGTCCCACTTTGTAACCCTGTCCAGATTGGAACTGTTCCAGCTCCACTTCCTATGCCCATATGGGCAGTGCACCTGTGAGACTAATAGACTGGACTCTGCCATGGACATTCCTCCACCATCACCCATCACCATTTTGCCACCCCCTCCAGTAATTAGCACTTCAATAAACACCCTTGAACCACAAAACAATCTGGAGTCAGTCTGTGATTATGAAAATGTGAATTATCTATGACAATGACAAAATCCGTTCGAAAATGTAATGTCAACATACCTATGTCACACATCACAAGCCCATGAAGGATGCAAGCAGATGACACACGTTGGTAACCATACCTGTGAAACCGTAATGGAAATGTACCACTCAGCAAATACTGCTTAAAATAGACAGACAGGATAGAGGTAGAAGTGTGAAAGTAAATGTAATAGTAAAACCTGTGTGTCACTGGAAATATTGCTGTATGACAGAGTCCCTGTTATCAATGTCTTCTTCCTCTGCTTCCTCCTCATCACTGTCTACAGGCTCCACAGCTGGCACAACACAGTCATCTGGACCATCCTCCTGCAGAAAAGGCACCTGGCGTCGCAAAGCAAGATTGTGAAGCATAGAGCAGGCGATGATGATCTGGCACACCTTCCTTGGTGAGTAGAATAGGGAACCACCTGTCATATAGAGGCACCTGAACCTGGCCTTCAGGAGGCCGAAGGTACGTTCGATCACCCTCCTAGTCCGCCCACGGGCCTCATTGTAGCGTTCCTCTGCCCTGGTCCTGGGATTCCACACTGGGGTCAGTAGCCATGACATGTTGGGGTAACCAGAGTCCCCTAATAGCCACACCCGATGCCTCTGGAGTTGACCCATCACATAAGGGATGCTGCTATTCCGCAGGATGTAGACGTCATGCACTGAGCCAGGGAACATAGCATTTACCTGCGAGATGTACTGGTCTGCCAAACATACCATCTGTACATTCATCGAATGATAACTCTTCCGGTTGCTGTACACCTGTTCACTCCTGTGGGGGGGGCCAAAGCCACATGGGTCCCATCAATAGCACCTATGATGTTAGGGATATGTCCCAGGGCATAGAAGTCACCTTTAACTGTAGCCAAATCCTCCACCTGAGGGAAAACGATGTAGCTCCTCACGTGTTTCAGCAGGGCAGACAACACTCTGGACAACACGTTGGAAAACATAGGCTGGGACATCCCAGATGCCATGGCCACTGTTGTTTGAAATGACCCACTTGCAAGGAAATGGAGTACTGACAGCACCTGCACTTGAGGGGGGATTCCTGAGGGATGGCGGATTGGTGATATCAGATCTGGCTCCAACTGGGTACACAGTTCCTGGATTGTGGCACGGTCAAACCTGTAGGTGATGGATGATTAATTGTCGCTACTCCATTGTCAGCAGGTCCACCAGCGGTCGGTACACCGGAGGATTCCGCCATCTCCTCACATGTCCCAGCTGATGGTGCCTAGGAAGGACAACAGCGACCACAGAGTCAAGCAACTCAGAGGTATGTACCCACAGCTACACAGTATACGAAACATAATCCAAAAAGTTGTCTGTAAGTGTGTTGAGTCCAGGCCTAAGTATGTGTGACGCAGTTGAAAATGAAGCCATGTGGGCCCCTGAAATGGCGGCTGCCTGACCTCTAAAGTGGGACAATGGGATGTGAGGTAACTGCGCTGGCGTTGTACACCGTCGCGGTAGGTGGTCGAAGACCGCGGCGCAATTCTGCATTGGTTAACATTGGACCCTATGGGTCCCAGGAGCCAATAACGAAGTGCGCCGGCAGTGATGATACGCACTGCCACGGACGTCACCGCCGCGGACGTGACTGCCATTTTCTATCTGTTCAATCACTCTATACCTGATCTTCGACAGCAGAGGACCTACACTGCAAGTGCTGCTGTGACCTCGGTCTGGAAGAGACAATGGCACGTGCGTCTGGGGAAAGGGCCCCTGCCTTCACTGCACAGGAGTTGGAGAAGCTCGTGGACGGGGTCCTCCCCGAGTACACGCTACTCTACGGTCCTCCAGACCAACAGGTGAGTACATAGGGTGCAAGTTGTATGGGCTATGCCTGGGTGGAGAGGGCTGGATGTAAGTAGGAAGGGGGCAGAGTTATGCGAGCATGAAGGAGTGTGAATGCATGCGCCACATGGCAAGGGCAGGGATGTGGACCACTCACTACGACGGTGCACTTGGTAATTACTTCTCTTCTTCCACTGTACATGTCATGTATGTCAGCGCCCACCAGAAGAAGGATATTTGGCGTGCCATCGCCAAGGACGTCCGGACCCTGGGGGTCCACCAGAGACGGAGCACCCACTGCCGTAAAAGATGGGAGGACATTCACCGCTGGAGCAAGAAGACGGCGGAGGCTCAGCTGGGGATGGCCTCCCAACGTGGGAGGGGTGCCCATTGCATCATGACCCCCCTGATGTTCCGGATCCTGGCGGTGGCCTACCCTGAGTTGGATGTGTGCATGAGGGCTTCACAGCAGACACAAGGGGGTGAGTACACTCACATTCTCATGACTTTGCGGGCAGTGGAGGGGTCTGGGTGGGGGAGGAGAGCTGTGGGTTTCCCTAGGCCAGGGCGAGTTCCGTAGGCTGGGCCCCTCCGTAATGCAGGCCATGTGCCACTCCACCCCACCTCTGTAGAGTGCCAAGTACAGGTATACATGCCCCTGTGTCATCTATGTGTGCAGATGTCCACCATAGCCATATAGGCCTTATCCCAGTAACTGCATCTGTAGAGGCCAAGAGCATGGCGTAGTGCAGGGGGCTGCTGTGTCTGTATTGTCCACCAACGGTAGCGGTAAGCCATGCACTCAACCTGTCTTTCTTCTGTTTCCCCACCCCTTTTTGTGCTCTCCCTGTTCTTTTGTGCATCAACATCATCAGGCGGAGGTACAGGGGCACCGGAGCACGAGGGGGCTGCGTCCCACATGGCCATGGAGGGCCACACCACGGACTCGGAATACACCAGTGGGACGGAGGGCGAGGGGAGCTTCACGGCGGTCAGCAGATCAGCAAACAGCGACACGGACTCGTCCTCCGATGGGAGCTCCCTTGTGGTGGCGGCACCATCTGTGCCCCCCACTTTTACAGGTACAGCCGCCAACCCCCCTACCAGCACCCCCAGGAGGGTGGGCATCACCTTCACCCCAGGCACCTCAGCCCCTGCCCCTGTCACCCCTGCTGCCCACAGTGAGGAGGCCATTGACCTCCTCAGGTCACTCACTGTTGGGCAGTCTACCATTGTGAATGCCATCCAGGGTGTAGAGAGGGAGTTGCAACACACTAATGCATTCCTGGAGGGCATTCATTCTGGTCAGGCTGCCCATCATCGAACCCTGCAATCTCTGGCCTCAGTACTGATGGCAGCCATTGTCCCTGTGTCTAGCCTCCCCCCTCCAACATCCTCCACCCAGGCCCAATCCCCTGTACCTCTGCCTATCCCAAGCACACCATCAGACCAGCCTGCACACATGTCAACACACAAGGGCAGCTTAGGCAAACATAGGCACCACACATCCCACAGGCACTCACACAAGCATCACCCACATACAGACACAGCAACATCCACTGCCTCCACTGTGTCCCCTTCCTCGTTGTCTCCCTCCTCCCTCCCAGTGTCATCTACACTCCCACCTGCATGCACTACCCCTACAGCTACTAGGACTCGCACCAGAACACCCAGCACCACACCCCGCTCACCTGCACTCACCACCCCCACTACCATTTACACGTCCCCTGTGTCCTCTCCCAGTGTGTCTGTGACGCCCCCTCCCAAAGTACACAAACGAGCCACACACACACCCAACATCCATCCACCTCACGACAGCCTCCAGAACATGCACCTGCACCCAAAGCATCAAAAGTTACACCTCCTACAACCACCTCCTCTTCCTCCACTCCCAGACCCCCTCCAGCTACCCGTCCCAGTGATCGTCAGAAAGTTTTCCTGAGCAACCTTGACCTCTGTCCCATCACCCCCCCCCTCCAATTCATAGGTCCCGTAGTAGCATCTCAGCCAAAAAGATTCCGATACCAGTGGTGCCTGTTAGAGGTATGTGGAGTGCACCGGGCACCAGGGCAGCCGGTGTGACATGGAGCCAAAGCACTGCCAGTCCCCCCCTGTGAAGCACCAGAAGTTGGACAGTGCCTGACGGGAGAGGGGTAAGACACCTGCCGGCAAAGCCGCCCACAAGGGTCCCGGGGGGAGTGTCGAGTCAGCTGTGACTCCTCCCAAGGTGGTGAAGGGGCAGAAGAAGTCTCCGAAGTCTGGGAAGAGCAGCACGGTGGAGAAGGCCGCCATCCTCCCCGCTGCCCAAGACGCCACCGCCAGCCCCATCGTCACTGGTCAGGAGACCACCGCCAGAGTCAGTGCCCAGGAGGGCAGCACTATCGTCACTGGTCAGGAGACCACCGCCGGAGTTAGTGCCCAGGAGGGTACCACTATCGTCACTGGTCAGAAGACCATCGCCAGAGTCACTGCCCAGGAGGGCAGCACTATCGTCACTGGTCAGGAGACCACCGCCGGAGTCAGTGCCCAGGAGGGCAGCACTATCGTCACTGGTCAGGAGACCACCGCCGGAGTCAGTGCCCAGGAGGGCAGCACAATCTTCACTGGTCAGGAGACCACCGCCGGAGTCAGTGCCCAGGAGGGCAGCACAATCTTCACTGGTCAGGAGACCACCGCCAGAGTCAGTGCCCAGGAGAGCCCCAGCAGCCACAGCCCCGCTGGGCAATGAGGGACCACCATGGCACACACCGCTGCTCAGGTCAGAGACAGCAAAGTCAAGCACCGCTGAACAGGGCAAGCACCGCTGAACAGGGCATAGACCGCCATGGAAAGCACCGCTGAACAGGGCAAGCACCGCTGAACAGGGCATAGACCGCCATGGAAAGCACCCCTGAACAGGGCAAGCACCGCTGAACAGGGCAAAGACAGCCATGGACAGCACCGCTGAACAGGGCAAGCACCGCTGAACAGGGCATAGACCGCCATGGAAAGCACCGCTGAACAGGGCAAGCACCGCTGAACGGGGCATAGACCGCCATGGAAAGCACCGCTGAACAGGGAAAGCACCGCTGAACAGGGCAAAGACCGCCATGGACAGCACCCCTGAACAGGGCAAGCACCGCCAACTCAAGCATCGTTTGCCCATGAGCGGCAGGGGCAGTGACGGAACTGGGACCGTCACGGGGAGCGTGATGCACTCTGGGCACCAGTCCCCCTCCAGAACCAGTGGAGACTGTTATCCACTTGAGAGACTGTGGCTTTGTACTCCCCAGGATGGTACAGTGGGCAAACCACCCACTGCAGAGACTTGAGAGACTGTGGCTTTGCACTCCCCAGGATGGTACAGTGGGCAAACCACCCACTGCAGAGACTTGAGAGACTGTGGCTTTGCACTCCCCACGATGGTACAGTGGGCAAACCACCCACTGCAGAGACTTGTGAGACTGTGGCTTTGCACTCCCCAGGATGGTACAGTGGGCAAACCACCCACTGCAGAGACTTGTGAGACTGTGGCTTTGCACTCCCCAGGATGGTACAGTGGGCAAACCACCCACTGCAGAGACTTGTGAGACTGTGGCTTTGCACTCCCCAGGATGGTACAGTGGGCAAACCACCCACTGTAGAGAGTTGAGAGACAGTGGCTTTGCACTCCCCAGGATGGTACAGTGGGCAAACCACCCACTGCACAGACTTGTGAGACAGTGGCTTTGCACTCCCCAGGATGGTACAGTGGGCAAACCACCCACTGCAGAGACTTGAGAGACTGTGGCTTTGCACTCCCCAGGATGGTACAGTGGGCAAACCACCCACTGCAAAGACTTGTGAGGCTGTGGCTTTGCACTCCCCAGGATGGTACAGTGGGCAAAACACCCACTGCAAAGACTTGTGAGACTGTGGCTTTGCACTCCCCAGGATACATCAATGGGCATGGAGCCCCGTCGGGATCTGGCGTGGTGCTGTCATCCGGCTGAGGTGCCCCCCTTCGCTTCCCCCTGAGGTGCCTGTTCTATTTCGATCTGATGCCCCTGCAGTGTTCTCTCCGTTTCAGGACAGGTATCGTGTGTGGGCCTCGCCCATGCATTTTGGGCCCAGTGGTCCACGGACATTGACATGTGCATACCTGCACTACTAATCGTGATGTATATATTTGGAATGTGTATATATTTATGTATATATGAGCTTACTGTATTTTGATACATTACAATGGTTGTACTCATTTCGTTTTGTCTTTGCATTCTTCCGGGGGGGTTGTTCTTGTGATGTTTGGAAATGCATTGGTGTGTGTGTTGTAGTGGGTGAGGGTCGGGTTGGGGGTGGGGGTGTTGCGTGTGTGTGTCCGTGACTTTTGCCTCCCCTATGTCGTAGGCGCAGTACTCACCGTTGTCTTTGGCGCCGCTGTTGCTGATGTTCGTAGAAGAGCAGGAAGACAAGCGCAGGGAGTATTTGGAGTTCTGGCTCCATGGTGGCCTCCTTCCTCGTGGAGTGTGTTAAGGTGAGCGTTTTCCCATTGCAAAAGCTGTTTCCGCCGTGTTTTTAGCCACGGAGTATCCGCCCCGGAAAAGGTGGCGGATTGGCCTGTTGTAATACTGTGGGCGGTACTTTGTCTCCCGTCTGTCTGTTGGCGGTGACCGCCGCACTGCTTGTCTATACAGCCGTCGCGGTCGGAGTGTTAAAGTGGCTGTCTATGTTGGCGGTTTCCGCCACGGTCATAATTCCCTTTTTTTTACCGCCGGCCTGTTTGCGGTATTACCGCCGCTTTAACACCGTCCGCCAGGGTTGTAATGACCACCATTATTTTTTATTGCCGCTCTGTGTAATCAGATAATGCCAGTAATGTCCGAATTCAGATATCAAGGCCAAAGTATTCAATCCATAGGTCCAATATGTTTGCATGTGTGTGTGGGGAGCATCCCATCACATATAGTGGTTTCTCTAATATTGCACTTCTGTCCATCCCCCTTTGCCACTCTTGCACTGTGAGTGCAGTTGGTGACAACCAGGGCCACTGGAATTATGCAGCAGGGGAAGACCAAATTATGTAGGAGGGTTGACGAAATTATGTGGCCACAAAAGGGAAATTATGTGTTGTAGTAAGGCACTTTTTTGTGATAGTATTACTTCATTGTTTTGTCATTTTTACTCAAGTTACTATTGTCTGGGTAAAGGTTTCACCTCACTAGTACCAAGTTAACACCTAACTACAGCAAGGACAGCAGTAAGCAACAGAAAGATGACCAAATCAACATTTGCATAGGGCCTTCCACTGAGTAGCAACACATTACTGTGGTTTAGTAACTTTTGAACTGTTTGAGCTAAAAACAATATTTTTGTAAAAAACTACAGAAATGCAGCATATGATTGATTACGTGGCAAATGTGGCAAATTCATAATTATGTGAAAAATGCACATGCTGCAAAATTGCATGTTACTTGTGGGCCTGATGACAACCAATGTCTGTCTGTATCCCTTTTGGTGATTACAAACCCCAGGCCTATTAGTATTTTTATATATCTGGGGTACGTCTCCACTATTCCAAAGAATATACATTTCTTGGATGTGACTACTGGCATTGGCGTCATGAGAGCCAAAAAAGGTGCAATAGAATTCCAATATCTATCTCTGTATCACTGTGCAGAGCCGAATCAAATAATAAAAGTCTCCTTTGTTTGCCAGGGATCAGTGGTGCAACGGAGAGGGGCAGCTGCCCAACACCCATGGTCTTTCAGGTGTGTTGTATATCCTACGCATATATTTGAGGTGAATGTGTCTGAGTTTAACCGAAATTGCTAATGTTCAGGCAGCCATTTTAGCTTCCCACCAGTCATCCTCATCTAGGGTTCCCATATCGTTCTTCTGCACTAATTTAAGGGCTACCAACCTATATAGGCCACTGTTAATTGAGGAGCGCTATGTCATCAAAATGTGGTCCCCACCATCAGTGGGATTCATCGTTACCTTGACACTTTGCTCTCTTAAGCTCTCATTCCCGAGGCATCTTTCAGCGTGTTTGGGTTCTGTATATTCAATACAAGATCCTTGTGGGAGCAGGTGTGAACGAGATGTCAGATCTCTATGTATCTGGGAGCAGCTCCTGAAATGGAGAGGCAAGAGTGTGTGTTTCAAGCCTCAGTTTTTGTGTTGCTCCCAGGCAGAGGTCTTCACAATGTGGGGTGTGCCTCCATGGGGGTCCTGTCTGTATTCCTAGGGGAGCACAGGTATCTGCAAGTACTTGTAAATGAAGATGGCCTGGATGAAAACAGTCATCATTTATCAGCCTAATTTATCTGGTGCATTTCCTGGCTTTATTCATTTACATGCAGCGGTTGAAGGGCAAAGAAACATGTGGGAACTGTAATCCCGAGTGCCTGGGGGCATGGTCAATGATTGTGGTGGCGGTAAGGGGTCCAACACATGGATGAAAAGAACAAGATATTATGTAAGTATTTTACAGTTTTTTCACCAAAAGGTAACTCCATATAAAGCAACATGCCCACCTTTAATGAAAAATAAATGCAAGTTAAACTAATCAGTGGGAAATGTACTCTTTTGCGTAATGAAACCTCAATTTGCAAATGTGAACACTGCAGAGGTCTGTGTGTCTGACCACAGAGTCACAGAATTGAGTCCTGGTTGGCACAATGGGTGTGGAAAATGGCCCTCTTTACAGGGTCACCCTTGAACTTTTTGGCTTCCTTCTCCTACTTTTTGCTGGATTTCTTCTTGTTGGCCTTCGTACTCTGTGCACTTTACCACTGCTTACCAGTGCTAAAGTGCATGTGCTCACTCCCCTAAACAAGGTTTGATTGGCTTACACCTGATTGGCATATTTAATTTGCATGTAAGGTCCTTGTAGAGTGGTATATCATATACCCAGGGCCTGTAAATTAAATGCTACCAGTGGGCCTGCAGCACTTATTGTGCCACTCACTTAAGTAGCACTTTAAAACATGTCCCAAGCCTGCCATTGCAGCATGAAGGCAGTGTCCTACTGCCATGTTTACTTGGCATTTAAAACCCCTTGCCAAGCCTTAAACTCCCCTTTTATAGCACATAAGTCACCCCTAAGGTAGGCCCTAGGTAGCCCATAGGGCAGGGTGCTGTGTAATTAAAGGTAGGACATGCACTATTAAGTTTTACATGTCCTAGTAATGAAAAACTCCCAAATTTGTTTTGTTGCTACTGTAAAGCATACCCCTCCCATAGGATAACATTGGGGATTCCTTATTACATTTAATACGCTGTAATTCCTAAACCAGAATTGATGGATATCTCATGTTTGGCATCTGTGAACATTCAATGATAAACCCCCTTAAATTGTAAAGTTGAATTTATCATTACAAACTTGAAAATGCTACTTTTATAAAGTTGTCATTTTCCTTCCCTTAGCCGTCTGTTCCTGCACCCTGCCTTAGGACATATGACTGCGTGTAACTGACAATTGAGACATTTTTTTAATTCACCCCAGATAGTCACATATTATCATAGGATTAGCAGAGCCTGAATGGGCCATTAACTGACTTTATGGGGGTAGAGCTAAGTACAGCCCACTTGCACTGGAATAAGCTGTGCTCTGTCACCACACAATGAGCTTAACGACTGAGTATTGTCAGTGCAGCCAACTAGGAGCCAGAGCAGGGGAGGCAGGAAACTCCTGGAACTTCAAAGAATCCTTCTGGAAATGTCTCCCACCTTCTATGAGCACTGCACCAAGGTATTAAAATAGGGCTCTCAGACCCACTCTTCAGTCTACTATTGGACCTGTAGAAGGACTCTCAGAGGACTGCCCACCGCTGTGACCTGCTGTGCACCCTACCAGAGTGCTGGAAGGAATGCTTTGCTGCCTTGAGCCTGCCTTGAACCTTCAGAGGCCAGCCCTACTGTGGAGCCCTGCATCTTTACCTAAACCCAGGACTTCAGAAGTGACTCCAAGGGCTAGTTGCGCTGGCCTCCTGTTCAGAGCCACAGGGACATAGCAGTTTCCCACCATCTTGGACCTTCACCTGGTCCCAGCTTGAGTGAGCCCTGAACACCCAAGTCATCTCCCTGCCCTCTTGGACCCTTGGTTGCAGTGCTAAAGGTGCCTAGATTGCCATTTTCTAAAACTGAGGACTTGCTATTTTGTACCTTAAACCTTAAACATTCATAACTCCAGTTCTATTAATTGGATTGTGATGGTTTTGGTGTCAAATAATTTTCTAAAATGTACTCTATTTTGCTAAATTGGTTTGGGATTTTTATTGTGTTGTGTTTTCACTGTACTGCTCTTTGTGTACTGCATAAATACTTAACACATCATCTCTAAGTTTATACTGACTGCTTTGTATGCCAAGCTACCCAGGACAGGTTAAATGAGTGTTTTTTTGTGGTTCAACCTGTAAGGGATTGTGTCTGTTGCTTGACCAGGACTCATACCCCACTCAACCGACAACCCAATTTCTTATAGTGTGTAATAGTGACTTGTGTTTTTTATAGTGCTGCAAGGTCTCAGCCTGTGACAGAAAGCACTATGAAAAGGTAAGTCATTATTTTAAATATGTTATACTCTGTATAAGATAGGATGCCACAAAATGATGGAGTGTTTGAGGTATGAGTGCGCCTGGCCTTATTTGATCTTTCTATTTTATTAATAAGGGGACGTGTTAGAGATTCGATGGACCTTTTGACTACGCTTAGAGTGCTCCACCATGGATACAAATGTTACTCATGACCTTAACCAGAAAATAGGATAACAAGTTCAATAAATCGTTACCTGGACATTTGAGTCAGCAAACTTCACGCACCATGACCCATGTGGCCATGAATAACCACACCTTTTAGTAAAGTTATAATGTTTATTTCCCTAGATAGATTAACAATGCTAATATCACATAAATCAGCCTCAACACTAACTGGTACGCATATACAAACAACACAGGCTGACCAAAACGGAGTAAAAATCCCAATTTTGACAACACATTTATCATTAAACAATAAAAATAACTGTAAGAGAAATGGCATACTTTTGTCACAGATGAATAAAGCAATACTTTGTTAATAACAATTATTGTAACAGTGACACACTACCTAACCCTCTAATTCGAATGGCATGTTTGGACTTCATGCAAATAGAAAAAAAGACAAAACCGTAATTTGGAAAACATCTGGCTATGGTTCTACAAAAACGCGGTTGGTATATAAAAGAAAGACAAAACCTATAACAAGAACATTTGCAGTTGATATACCTCACCGGTATGGATCAGCAAGCATAGACTTCTTCGTCAAAGTTCATTGATAAGGGAAAGTGAAGTTTCTCATGCACAAAAGATTCAAATGTATCTACGGTTAGGACATAGCATTACAGCTCATGGTTCTCACAAGAAAGTTTGAGGCATCAACTAGTATAACATTGCAACATTAAATTTTGTTCAGCACTGTGTGAACAAGTAACAATGAACCAGAGTGTTTTTCTGCTGAGACACAAAAACAATAACTAACATTTATTTATGCCATGAAGCTTAACATGAGGCCTTCTTGACCAGGCCCATTATTTCACCATTACTCAATGCCTAGTAATTTTAAGCAAACATCTCATTAATATGTTAATATGATCCAGTAATACATTTTGATATACATGTGAATATTATTTCTGAACAGGTAATATATATATATATTTTTTTGTTGTGCACGTTATGGTTACCAGCTAGGAGGGCACAATTGTCCATAAAACTCAATTTCACTATTTTGGCATAATTTGCGTTAATTCTCAGATATTAATCATTGCAAATGTATCAGTATTTAATTCAGCTTTCACAATCCCTCACTGATGACTAAATGTGTCATCACAACTTAATATTAAATCAGACAAATTATTGTTAGTCTAAAATTTTGTTTCTTCATAACGTCTAACATTTTCCCATTTTCTCCAATATTCGTCAAAATATTTGCTCCTCCTCTTTTTTCCAATTGTATTCACCCCTCCTCTGTTCATTTTTCATTCTCTGTCTTTGATTAGAGTGTACTATTTATAAGTTCCCATTATGCAAATGATACAGATGACAATGATTAAGATGGGTTGTAATATTTTCCCAATGTAACATTTCCTAGGTTGCCCAACCAATTTCCCACGGCAGTGAAACCTTTGGCAACCTTTTCCCATACCCCATGTTCTTTTACAACTTTTAAGCCAGAGTTTGTGTTAGTCAGATTGTTAATAAAGCTTTTAACTCTTCTACTGTTATCAGGAATATCTGTGCAACAATGTAGTGAGTTCTGCATTCTACAGACTCTGCCCTCCTTTGCTGAAAGGATGTCTAACGCATGGCGATTCTGAAGAGTCATAGAACGTACAGCAGCCATTTCAGTGTCCATTAAGACCATGGCTCCTGAAAAACTAGTCAGCATGTTATCCACAATAGTAGATAACTTTCGAATTTTCAAGGAATTTAGAAAAAAAACCACAGAGGGAGTGATTGCTCCAAATATATCTTCAATTATGCCAGAATAAGATTCTCTCTTTGGTCTCGCAAGTTGCAATTCATTTAATTTAGGTGTCGCGTTCAGGTTATCAAGTTGTTAAATCTTTGGGAATATAACTCCCAAGTAACATGTGCCATGCCATCCTCTTGGAAGACGGTAATGGGCATTCTGTCCAGAAATATAATAAACTCTAGAAATCGCTGGGTCCTGTCAGTCAGTCATAAATTATTTTATTTGGCTTAAGCCTTAAAAGTATAAAAACAATAAAATATACAAAGTTCATTATAAAATTCTATACATAAACAGTTGATTATACAAAGTTAATTTAAAAAGAAAATTCCCTATTACATAATACATTCACATACAACATTCATAATTCATTCTGATTCTTATTAACCAACTCTACTTACATAATTCATTAAATTATTTCAACATTCAGCCAATTTCATTTCCTACCAGTTCTTTAAAAGGTGGCGTGCCAGTCAAATTATCCCACATATAATTCTGATGGGACTCAGATCCTTACAATTACATAAAAAATAAAGTGCAATTATCAATTTAAAGTGTTCTACATTATACTTCACATCTCTTTAATACATGGCAAATTTTCCATATTACCATCAACCAATATAATTTTTAATAATCTCATTGAACCATTTCAAACTCTTCATTCACCTTTAGTCCCAACATTATACCTGGCCCTATAAGTTTAGTTAAAACCCCTCTTAATCCTATTAGAAAATAGCCTAGCACACAAGTTACATTAAAAAATCTCATGTTTATTAGTAGCCTAAGCGCTTGATCCCGATTAATAATATTATATTCCTTAAAAACTGGTTTTAAAAACTTCTTGCGCACCTCTAAAACCAATAGCAGTCCAAAAGTAGGTGTTGCGTGCTAAATTTCTGTTGTAAGCCACATGTACATAAGCCCTGGGTATCCTTGAGAAATGTTTTTGCTTTAGGGTCCCTATAACCTGGGTTCAACCCAATTCGGAACTGTAACACTGAGGGGGGTCATTACAACCCTGGCGGTCAAAGACCGCCAGGGCTTTTCCAAAGGAAGCACCGCCAACAGGCTGGCGGTGCTTCCCATGGTATTACGACTGCGGCGGAAGTGCCGCGGTCGCAACGGCGGTTTACCGCCACTTCAGTCCCGGCGGCTTTAATCTGCCAGGGCAGCGCTGCCCAGGGGATTACGAGTCCCCCTACCGCCAGCCTTTTCCTGATGGTTTGAACCGCCAGGAAAAGGCTGGTGGTACGGGGAGTCGCGAGGCCCCTGGGGGCCACTGGCATGGGCAGTGCAGGGGCCCCCTGACACGGCCCGTGCAGCTTTTCACTTTCTGCTATGCAGACAGTGAAAAGCGCGACGGGTGCAACTGCACCCGTCGCACAGCCACAACACCCCTGGCTCCATTTGGAGCCGGCTCCTGTGTTGCGCACGTGATCCCCGCTGGGCCGGCAGGCGGAAACCAGGTTTCTGCCCGCCGGCCCAGCGGGGATCTCAAAAAATGACTGCGGCGGGAGTGTGGCTGCATTGGCGGCCGCCCGGCGGTCCAACCTTAGCAGGCGGCTTCAGCCGCCCGCCAAGGTTGTAATGAGGGCCTGAATCCCTTAGTTTTGGGTTAGGTAGAGCCTCTATATAGGGGAAATATTACGGGTCCCTCCATCTCCCTACCATAGCCTGAGTTGAGATTTTACACTCTAGGCACTTCAGATCTATTTCTCTTGCCCTTTCCTTCACTATTGTTCGTAAATTTTGTTTCGGAATTTGTGCACCACGCCACTGAATACCAGGTAAGCCTAAGAGAACGCAGATCTTTTCTAACCGTCCTCCCACTTGTAACGCCCAATACAATTCGCTTGTTGTTATTTCTCTTTTACACAATCTCGCAATCTCACAAATCCCCTTGTCTCTTATGCTTAACCAAAACTTCAGCGCTGCTTGCAGTCCCTGGTAAGTCCATGCCGTCATTTGGCATTCTGCTCTTATAGCTTATAACATACTTGAGGGAGGTAATGATAGCAAATGCTTTCTTCTGTCTCCCAATTTAATTTCCCAGAGAGTGTTAAAACTTCCACCCCATATTGAAACTGGGGACGTACCACGGCATTAAAAGTAGAAATAACCGGCTGGTGAGAAGGGCCCCCATATTTGCTACTTAATTGTTTCAATCTCTAGACCAATGATAAAGCTTTATTTTTTAGGGCTTCGATATGATCTTTCCATCTCAAATCTGAGTCAAACCACATGCCTAGATATTTATATCAATTATAGACATTATTTTAGTTTTATCCAAATTTACTACCATTTTTTTCCTTTGGCAATAGGAATGGAACACTTCTAGTTTCCTTTGTAGGCCTAACTCCGTCATATCCATTATCACTAAATCGTCAGCATATAATAAGCAAGAAACATGGACGCCATCCATTTTTGGGCTTAGGCCTTTAACCTCCTGTAGCAACCCAGGCAAGTATGACAGAAATAATGTAAATAATATTGGCGCCAACACACAACCTTGGTGCAAACCATTCTTTATGGGGATCTTTTTTGACAGTGAACCACTCGTGTTTAAAATGACTTGGGCCCAATTTTGTGAATGCAGACCCTGAAGGAGAAATAATAAATCCAAATCGATCCCTAATTGTCTTAGCATGTCCCATAACAATTTCCTATCCACCAAATAAAAAGCAGCACAAAAATCCACAAAACAGTAGAACAGGCTTCCTCGCATTTCCATTGATTTTTTTGCTAAAGACCGCAAACTAAAGCAGTGGTCAATTATTGAGTGCCCTTCCTTAAATCCGCCTTGTTCTACTGGTATCAAATCATTTTCCTCTGCCCATTCTTTAATTAACCCCAGCAATATATTTGTGAATACCTTTTCACCTATGTCTTATAGGCTTATCAGTCAATAGTTTTTGGTTGTATTGGGTCGTCCTTTTTATGGATCGGTCTTATCATGGCGCACTTCCAATTCTCTGGAAAACGTCCGTAATCACGAATTTTACAAAACGTATCATGAAAAAATGTAGTCCACTAATCAATGTTATGTTTAATTATTATAGCTGGGAGATTATCTGGGCCGGCCGCTTTAGTTAGTTTAAGTGCTACAATAGTTTCTGTTATTTTTTGTGGGGCAAAAGCTAATCTCATGTTCTCACCAGTCTTCCTGGTGACACCATATCCTTCCTTGGCGTCAATACCATTGTATACAGTAGACAAATATTTATACCAGTCCCCTTCTCCAACCAAACACCAAATGGTTTCTGATATTTTCCCCTCCTTTACAAACTGTCAGAAGCCCCTGATTTTCCGTGTTCTTATCACTTCAATCATTGTGTCCCAATTTTTGCTAATGTATTCCAGTTTCCTCTGTCTTGTGATTGTTTTATAACTCTGTTTTGCCTGACAGAGCTGTGTTTCTGTGTCAATAGAGCATGGGTACTCGCAAACATTTTCCCAGGGGCCACAAAGTTTGGTCTGTTGTGTGACCGAGGGCCACATTGATGCTAGCAGAGTGGCGATCAAAGGGAGGAGGGGGCTCTGGATGGTGAGAGGTTATGGTGGGTGTAGGGGACAGGAAAGCATATAGATCTAGTAGCTGAATCGCACAATGTGAATCCAGAAAACCTGGCATTAATCCCAGCTTCCCCTCTTTACCTACTTGTGTGATCATAGGCAGTTGTTTTATTTCACGTTCCCTTCTTTTTGTTCATTATTGTATGCAAGAGGACCTCACAATGCATGGCTTCAGGATGTGCACTGAGCAAACCTTTCTCCTGTGTTTAATTTAATAAATGATGAAGTTGTTCATGTATCATAGGAAATCAGGCCAATCAAAGAGTGCAGATAACAACTGACTTGCCTCTTATTTCACTATTGACATTGTTATGAAGGTGGGGGATGAATTAATGTTTCTGAATTTATGTTTGAAATCTATCATTATAAAAAAAAAAAATACTTCTCCATGCACTGATATTATCTGATGTACTATGATGAAATGGTTCTGCGTGTTAATGTAATTCACTTTTTGAATTTTTAAGAACCCTTATCATAGTTGTAGACATTTGCTGCAAGATTTCTTAAAGAATGAAAATGTTCCTGCATTTAAGCAGTGCAGGGCAACTTCCTTACCTAATCTTCAAATAATGTTTAAATAAAGGATTGCCTGTTAATTTAACATCCTCTTAACATTAGTGCTCATTCGAGTAAACAGCAACCTGGCCCAACTGGTGTCCTGGGGGCCGCATGTAAAGGTCAAAAGGGCCGCATGCGGCCCCCGGGTCGTACTTTGAGTAACACTGCAATAGAGGGTCTTTTCCTATATTCCCTTTCCAATCTTCGCATCTTTTGCTTTTTGCACCTACATTCCCGATTAAACCATACTTTACTATTATTAATCTTATATGGTTCTACCTTCATCTTTCCCACTTACGGTATTTTTAATTTAGTTTTTAGGCAGTCCACCACTAACGCAATACCCCTATTATAACCTTTAAACATATCTCTTGGATCTTCTTCCATTGTAAGGTTTGGATAATTTACTATCAATTCATTGAGTGCTTCTAAACTACTTTCTGTAAGATGGGTCATTATTCTACGCGGGTACTCAACTAGCGCTATCAATGCCTTTTCTCTTTGATTTTTATCGGCTGACCATATTGTTAATCGGAGTGGCCAGTGATCACTGCCCTCTATATGCTCGACTTCAAAGTCATGCACTTCTCCAAAGGACCAAGTATTTACAAAAACATAATCAATGGGGCATATCTGGTTACCTATTCTAAAAGTCTGTTTTGCCTGGCGATCCTTCCTCATACGTCCATTTAGACAGAACATACCTAGGGGTCCTAAGGTTCTTACTAAGGACAAATCACGCGCAGAACATTCTACCTTTGGGAAGATGCTATTTGGGATTTGTACAATTTGCCAATACTATTGGGATCAAGTTTGTGATTACAATCTCCCAACATTAGAATCAAGTATCCTGATTTACCAATACTTAATAATTCCAGATCTTCCTCAAACAGACTCCGTTGAATGTCATAATCATACATAATCCCCAGTTGTATATATACATTAATTATTATTAACCGTTTAGCACCTCCAATTGTATTGTAGAGATCTACCTGGCCTGCCAATAGCCAACGACATTTAGTTTTTATTTCTATAAACTTATTCGCTATTCTTGTTGAACCTAAGGTTATTAGGCCCCCTGATGGGCGACCTAACACTTGCCGTGTTGCTCCTATGAAAAGTCTCATAAAACCATCTACTGGTTCAGGTTCGTTGCACAACCACGTTTCCTGGAAACACATTATATCACACTTTTCAAACTCTCCTTTAAATAAGTCTTGTTTTAAATGTTTTTTTTAACCTCCCAAATTCCAGGAAAAATCAGATGGCTGTGCGACGGGCTTAACTCCTAGTCCACATCACTCTATTCGCCCCTCCTATATTTATCATGGGGGTTTACAAGGGGCTCAAAACGATTCCTCCACTGTGGATTGTTATTTTCAGTAACTACAGTTCCACTTAGACTGCCATTATTTCCATCCACGCACCTTCTTCGATTGTTATTATATACCAAATTACACTGCACTTGATAAGGGTACAAACCTGCATGACACGTAAGGACACTCCCATCTTGAGTCTCACCCTCTAACTCACTTTGCTGTACTAATCTTATACCCTCCTGTCCTAGCTCCGCCTCTGCTTGCAGTACCAGATGCCTAATGCATTCAGAGTAGAAGAGTGCTTTAGTCACCTCTTCACCCTCCGACTTTAATATAAATCCTATTTGCTTTATATCTTCAGACTCAATTTCACATAGACTTGGACACCGGGCCATAACTTCTAGAAGGCAGGTACGATTCAAAGGTTTTAACTTTCTATGCTGTTTCCTCCCAATCTCTCTTCCCCAGGGTTCCAGATAAATCCACCTGCATTTACTTCCACTAGGGCTCTCCCACTCCCTCTTTTTCCCAGGTCCTTTAGGAGAAAACGAAGTCCTGCTCTTTGCTGGGCAAGATGGGTTGGCTGATTCCCTACTTCTTACTAATCTCTTAATATTATTCTCTCCCTCTAAACCACTACTTTCCTCACTTTCTTCTATTTCTTCCATTACTTCCATCTCCACTGCCGTTCTATGGGTAACTTTCTTTCTTTTTCCTCACCGGCTAATTTCTCGGTAGGGTACGCTAGGTACTTTTTGTGGCATGGCCCCTTGCTCTAGGTCTACTACTTCCCACCCTTGGCCTCGGTCTGTCCTTGGGGTGTTGGCCTGAGCTACCTGGACTATCTTTCCCTTTCTCCCTTCTGATGTTTTTCTTCCAGCATTTCTTTGCTTACTTTGCTTCCTACATTGGAGTTTATAATGACAACTGTTGAACCCATACCCTTTTCTCCCCCTTCTACGATTCCTCTTTATCACCAACACTGGTTGTTTGGAAACATATACTGACGGTTGATCTAATGTTTGTATTTTGTCTGTTTCCCCTCCTTTTTTATTATGTTCCGGGGTATCATGGGTATCATGGGTATCTGTTTCTCGATTCCTTTTTTCCAACACAGGTCATACTAATGTTGGCATACTGCTATTAACACATTTTAACTCCGCTGTTATCTCTTGTAATTGATTTTTGTGTACTTTCAGACTATTATTTGCAGTCCGTACTTCTAAAATTGCCTGCAAAGTCTCTTGCATTAGGCAATTACATCTAGTAATGACTCAGCTGGTACAGCAGTAGTATCCAAAACAGATGCAGATTGTTTACCCAAAATAGGTGACGACAACAATGTATCCAGCTTTTTTCTACCTTCAGCAACACTTCCCTCCAAACCCCCCACAAAGACCTCCCCCCTTTCCAAAGCCAACGGTATCATCTCTTCAGAATTTATACTATCCCTTAGTTGGGATGACATGCAGGGGGATGAAGATTGCTTGGGCTCCAACAAACCCTTAGGCCGCAACCTCCTCTGACCTCCTCTCCAGTAGCAAGTCCTCTGCTTGTAATGAGTCTGAGATCGGGAACTCATTCCTCCTAAATCGTTCGTTTTCACTCTGATTGGCATCAAACATATTACTCCCCTCTGATAGCTGTGATGTGTGATTTTTTTTAAAGTATCTACCCACAAATTCTCTAATTGATACTCCGAGAGGTGTTCCTGAGGATCTCTCATAGTTATCCCTAACAGCTCTATCAGCTCTATCATCTCTCGAAATGTCCTCCTATCCAGACGACTGAAGTACTTTTTCCCCGCCTCCTTCTTCTTGCTTTCCAAACGATTACCCTAGAGACGGGCAATCCTCCATAGACTCCTTTACCTTGTGCTGTGATTTTTATCCCTTTTTTACGCCACCATGTGGTCTTGCCTTACTCCCCGGCATGTTAGGTACTATAGATACTATGGGGGTCATTCTGACCCCGGCGGTAAAAACCGCCGGGGCCGGGGTCGGCGGTAGCACTGCCAACAGGCTGTCGGTGCTCCGCCGGGCATTCTGACCGCGGCGGTACAGCCGTGGCCAGAAGCGGAAAGCCGGCGGTGTACCGCCGACTTTCCGCTGCCCATGGGAATCCGCCATGGCGGCGCAGCTTGCTGCGCCGCCATGGGGATTCCGACCCCCTCACCGCCATCCTGTTCCTGGCGGTTCCGCCCGCCAGGAACAGGATGGCGGTGAGGGGTGTCGTGGGGCCCCTGGGGGCCCCTGCAGTGCCCATGCCAGTGGCATGGGCACTGCAGGGGCCCCCGTAAGAGGGCCCCACTTTGTATTTCAGTGTCTGCTTTGCAGACACTGAAATACACGACGGGTGCCACTGCACCCGTCGCACATCCTCCACTCCGCCGGCTCCATTCGGAGCCGGCATCCTCATGGAGGGGTGTTTCCCACTGGGCTGGCGGGCGGCCTTTCGGCGGTCGCCCGCCAGCCCAGTGGGAAACCCAGAATGACCGCCGCGGTCTTTTGACCGCGGTACGGTCTTCTGGCGGTTCCCTCCAGGCGGGCGGCTCCCGCCACCCGCCGGGGTCAGAATGACCCCCTATATGTGCTATATGTGCTATAATCAAGATATTATATATATAAAAATCCTGCCGGGCTGTTTGTTACTTATTTGTTACTTTGTTGAACTTTTCAGAAGTCCATGATGGGATGTTATTTTGACTCTTCTTCTAATACTTGGTTATCCTTGGTAGAGACGTTACACACTCCACATCAAAAGCCAACTAAAAAGGATTTCCAAGATCTATGTTCTTAGTTCTTAAGTTCTTAGATATCACAAAGTAAACACATGGAAAAGAGGGGGGGCCAAACCCCTCTGGGGGACAAACAGCACTGGTCTAGTACCAGCCGCCTCCGCCCCACCAACAGGGGGAGCTGCAGCACTAGCTTCCCCCATCTAGCTCTATTCAAGGCCTCCCTCCTCTCTAACTCTTAAGTGTTATAGGTCCTTTAGGTTCATAAGATTTGCAGGTCTAATATAACCTGTACACCTCAGAGAACTACTGGACAGACTTATTCCAGCCAGGTTAGAGTGCTTAATTACACCCCCTGTATTTCAGGGCTTGTCCTTGTGGGAGGTACTAACTCCTCCAGTACTAGTAGATTTGGTAGGTTTTTTTTGTGTTTTTTTTCCTCAGCATTTGCTGCTTTAATACGACTTTAACCGGAGTCTTACCACATCTTCACCCTCCCAGGGCGCAGGGGCACAAAGCAAGGTACGAGGCAAAGGTCGATCTCTCTGTGGGAGCCTCAGGGGACCTCAGGAGCCAGGCCATGCACAAACTCCACCTCGCGATACCGCCCGCTGCTACTCGACAGCATCAAACAGCCGGCACTCAATGAATGCACCAGCTCCAGCTCCTACCATGGCGCCGCGGGTGTCACCGTTCACCGGTACGGCACCCTAGCTCACAGGTGCTGTGCGGTGCTGCGGCCAGCCAGATGGCTTCTCCCCGACCACTCAGCTCCTGCCAGGTCGCTTCTCTCAGGCCCTCCGATGGGTCGATGGGCCGAAGGAGGAACACGCGTGCACGCCGCAACTCCCGAAACTCCTCCTCCAACGTTTCTGGGTCCTGTCCATTTAGCATAAAAGTCCATTTATTCAGAAAAAAAAACACATCTGCATTCACTTGTTCCCACAAATAAAGGGGCAGCTCTGGATTGTGGTTTATATATACACAAAGCTTTCCTATGTGAGGCGCATCTAAAGCTAATTTTCCTTGTGTTTTAGTTTCACTAAATGCGTGGTCATTCCTAAATGTTCTATTTTCTCTTTTAATGCCTTTCTTCTGTCATCAGTTTGGTCTAAGAAACTCTTCTCTACTTGTGAAAGCAAGCATGTTAAGTTATTCCTGTGCACGTAAGCAGTACGAAAGGTTAGTGTGGGTTCAAAGAAGCCTCTCACTAATTCTATATTCTTTTCTCTAGCTAGGCTACTCAAATATTAGATAATAGGAACAAAAGAAAACACTACATTGTGATTTGAATAGAAATACTGCATGTATTCTTGGTTATAAAGCCTTGTTAATAAAAAAACTGCAACGAATCCCATGAATTAGTAGCAAACTATGGTAAGTTATTCCTTCTTCCACTGATGAAGGAATTTGCGTGCAAACATAACATTCTCTCACATTCATTGTCTTTACGTATTTATGAAGCAAGCAATGGAAAACATTAGAGGAAAGAGCGCCTTGTGAATTATCTACATGTAAATATTTCTCATCCTGTTCAAACTTGTCTAATTCTCTAAGGGTAGGGACACATTTTAAAGAAGAGGTGTGATTAGTTTCAGCTTTATTGAGAAAGCTCATACTCACAATCAATAGCAAAAATACTGTCATGTATACTTTTGCTTAGCCAATACCTATATATTTACAACACCTATTGTTTCTAACCTGCTTGTTGTGATTATTCATGGTCTGTAAAGAATCAGAAAATAGAAGGAGAAAATAAAACTATGCAGCAAGACCAAAAAACTCTTTAATTTTCTTTGCAGTTATTTACAGCTTTTAGTCTCTTTTCCAGAACTTTTGTCAAAATCAGTAATTGGTGTCAAAAATCGGTTTAGAAGCTTGTCAAATCGGCTTTTCTAAAAGTCTTATGAGGTTATTGAATGTCTTTCTCGGTTTTCATTTTCGCAAACTCAAGCTCAAAGTTTTGTTCATAAAACACCTTCAAGTGCCAAAGTATTGACCTGGTATCTAACGATCAAAACAAAATTACAAAAATTTGTGTTGCCAATCACTAGTTGTTGCATATGCCCATTCAGGTCCTGAATATCTTTGATTTGCAACTCGTTTTCTTTTCAGACTTCGATCTCCACTTAATTCTCCATCACTCAAATCTCTTGTTGTGGTGTCTACTTCTTCGATTGATGACAATGTGACTGAGTCTTTTCCCTTAATTTGTGATTTTGGCCACTTGTCTTCTTTCAGTGTTAACTTTGCTAGTGCTCTTTTCAATGCTGGATGTATAGCTTCTCCTCGTTTTGCAGGATTTTGACTTTATGTACCTGCAACTAGCTCTGGAAGAGTCAGATCCGTTTGACTTTGATCTAACTCAACCCCTTCCACCGGGTCGGTGGGCTGCTCTGTCTGTGTTTTGAGATTGTCTGCTTCTGGGAGAGCCCTCCTCTGACCAGTCTTTCCTGCTGCCTTTGTTGAGACTGGTTCAATGTCGATTTCCTGTAATTCCTCCATCTCGTCTCTTACAGAGGTATCTGGATTTTCCTCTGTCTGTACAGATTCTGTTTCTGACTCTCCAGTGCTTCTGGAGTTTGTCTGGATGGATCGGTAATCTCAACAACTCTTCTTCATTGTCCAAAGGACAGGGTACTTTTCGATTGTGACTGGCATGTACCCAGTTTGGAACTCCTGCACACTTTACAGCAGTAGTAGGGACTAGCACTACTTGATGGGGTCCCTTCCACCTGGGATCCAGAGAAGTCTTCCTCACGTGTTTTCGTAATACAACCCAGTCGCCAGCTCTCAGGTTGTGACTCTGATCTCGGGATGGCTGCACAGTTGTGGCCTCCACCTGATGAGAAAAAGAGCGAACCACATCAGCCAGACCCTTGCAGTAATCCAACACCATATCATCTGTTATGCTCACAAGAGCATTTGCGGGAACCACTGGCAAACTCATTGCTCTGCCCATGAGGATCTTGTGCGGAGACAGTCCAGTTTTCCTGTCTGGTGTGTTTCTCATACTGATTGGAACTAACGGCAGTGCATCTGGCCATTTCATGTTTTTGGATGCGCACATTTTTGCAAGTCGTGACTTCAGTGTATCATTCATTTGCTCTACGAGTACTGATGCTTCAGGGCGATAGCTACAGTGCAACTTCTGCTCAATGTTTAAGGCTGAGCATCGCAATTTAACTACTTCATTATTAAAGTGACTTCCTCTATCTTATTCTAAAGAGGCCGGAAAACCAAAAGGTGGTATCAGCTACCTAAGCAATAATTTTGCTACGGTAAGGCTTTCATTCCTATGTGTGGGATACGCTTCAATCTAGTGACTAAAATTTCAAACAATCACCAACACATATCTCAATCCTCCACACCCAGGCATTTCAATGAAATCCATTTGCATTCTGCTAAACGGACCTCCAGCTCTTCCAAAGTGGCTCATGTTAATGACTGTTCTTTTTCCCACATTCATCAGATGACACAACGGTCGCAAACTGCCTTGGCAACCTGTCTACATTTTGGGTTCAACAATGATAGTTTAAAGGTTTGCATCTTCGCATATCTCCCAACATGTGATTGACTATGATAATATCTAGCCATTTGTGTCAGCAAACAATTAGGAAGTACTACTTGTCCCTCCCTGGACAACCAAACATCATCTTCTCTTTGTACACATTTCAATTTCACCCATGTTTTTCTTTCCTCTTTGTCAGTGTTTTCTTGCAGGCTCTTTAATTCTTCCCAGGTATCAACAACAGTCAATGCATAACTTGTGCCAACATCTTCTTCTGGCAACAGTTCCCATTTGTCCTTGAAGGATATACAATTCAATGCACAAAACCTTGCAACTTGATCTGCATATCCATTTCCCATTGAAACAAAATCTTGTGATCGCCTGTGGACACTGCATTTCACCACAGCAATCTTTTCTGAAATTTGTAAAGCTTGTAACAAATCATGGATTCTGTCATAATTTCTAACTCGCCAACCAGAAGAGGTCAAGAAACCTCTCTGTGGCCACTGCTGGCCAAAGTCATTCCCTATTCCAAATCCATACTGGGTGTCTGTATAACTGATAACTTTAAGCTGTGCAGAAACATGGCACGTTCTAGTAAGAGCCCCCAATTTGGCTAATTGTACAGAAAATTCTCCCAGAAGCAGGAAGCTTCAGGTATACCAGAAGTTGTGCACACAGCATATCCTGCTTTTAATGTTCCCATGTTATCTCTTAAACAGGGACCATCAACAACAATAATTTGGTCATTTTCTTCTAATTGGGTATCTTGAATGTCAGGTCTGGGTGTTGTGCACAATTCAGTAACTTCCAGACAGTCATGTTCGACATCTTTCAATTTGTTAATTTCAATATTTTCTTTTTGTAGCAAAGTTGCTGGGTTAAGCACTGTACACCTTTTCAGAATAACATTTAGGGATCCCAAAATTAAGGTTTCGTATCTGGTCAATCTAGCATTTGTAAGATCCTGGGTTTTCATTCGGGTGAGCAAAACTTTAGTGGAGTGAAGGACCAAAACAGTTAAGGGATGTCCTATCTCAATGCTCTCACTCTGAGTGAGGCTCAATCCAACCACTGCCACAGTTCACAAACAGCCAGGCAAAGCTGCTGCAACTGGGTCCAAAGTAGCAGAAAAATATGCTATGGGGCGGTTTACACCACCCTGTACCTGTGTCAAAACGGAAAGAGAACATGCATCACGCTTATGGCAAAGCAACATGAATGGTTTTGTGTTGTCAGGCATTCCCAAAACTGGAGCTTTGCACAGACTTTCTATCATCTCAGTAAAGGCTTTCATACAAGATTGGTCTAACTCTAGATGGTCAGTAACCTCTTTGTGAGTCAGCTTTTGCAGTGGTTTGGAAATGATTGAGAAATTGGGAATCCATTGGCGGCAATAACTCACCATTCCCAGAAACATTCTAACATCTCTTCGTGTGGCTGGTGGATCTGTAGTATGGCAGTGACTCTCTCTCCTTGGAAATCTTTTTTGCGCCATTTTCAATCTGATGTCCCAAATATTTCACTTCTTTTTGGCAGTACTGCAATTTGGCAGAGGACACTTTATGCCCATTCTTTCCTAAATGATTTAGTAAGGCAATAGTATCTTGCCTGCATGCTTCCTTCATTTTTTAAGCGACCAGCAAATCATCGATGTACTGAGCCAAAGTCGACTGGAAAGGCATTTCCAATGTTTCCAGGTTCTTCTTTAGTATTTGACTAAAAACGGACGGGGATTCTGAAAAACCTTGTGGGATTCTACACCAACAATATACTCAATCTAGGAATTTAAAACAAAAAAGAAAATGGCTATCCTCATGAAAAGGTACAGAAAAGAATGCCGGAGATAGGTCCACTACGGTGAACCATTCAGAGTCACATGGGATCTGAAATAATATTACTGCTGGATTTGAACCACTGGACAACATTTAATCACAATATCATTGACTTTCCTCAAACCTTGAACTATCCAAACTTTTCTGCAGGGTTTTCATAAACCCATGATAGGTGAGTTACATGGGCTGCTTAGTGCTTCTTTTAGGACAAATTGTCTCATGAATTCTGTAATTATAGGTATAATCCCTTCAATAGTGTTGTGTATAATATGGTATTGGGGAATCAGAGGAAAAACTGCATTTGGCTTGAGTGTGACTTTCTACTGGCTCAACTCCTTTGATTAGACCGATGTATGTTCCTGAGAAATCTCACACTTTCATCTTAACTGTTCGCTGTAGGTCGGAGGGAAGGCCTCCATCCTATAAGGACAGGAAAGAACCTGATCAATGGGTACTCTTCACTTACTGAGTAACAGTCGGTTTCCCCAGATTTATCGTCTTCATCATCACTATTTGCTTGAATCGCAATCCAATCATTTGAACAGGTAATTGATCATCTCGTTTTGCATAGCAAATCCCTTCCTAGTAAGGAAACCGGACTCGATTCACAAACTACAAATTTGTGCAAGCCTTTGAAATTTCCAATTTTAATTGAAACTGGTTCTGTAATCGGGTTTGTCAAATACTGATTTGCAACTACCATGATTTGCACTGTTTTCCCTGAAAGGGGTATGTTAGGGACTTCTGCAGTTCTTACAGTGGAACATATAGCTCCTGTATCGTCTAAGAATGAGATTTTGTGACCCATTACCTTTCCCTTCACATATGGACCCTTTTGGTCTACTTCTAATAAATCTGCTAACATGCATTCTTTTTCATCTGAACTCTCACTCATCAACTCATCATTCGATTCATCCTCACTGTGAAAAGGGTATTGGTGTATTGCGTTATTACTGGTGTCAAACCGTTGACCTGTACCCCACTGAGGAAGCATTGTCTGCTGCTGTTCCATTGGAGCTTGAGGTATCTAAATTTGTTGCTTAGGTAACATCTGAACTTGGGACTGCATTTGCTGTGTCTGTGGCATCTGAAAACGTGGCATTTGCATTTGTTGCATGGGCTGAGGACCCTGCACTTGATTTGCATTATTCTGGAAATTAAAATTTTGCCCTCTCATTCTTGTTCCTCTCATGTTTACAAAAGGACTGTTTTCATTTGTCTGTGTGACAACGCCTTCCTGTCCTAGCTTCAGACACTCCCGTTTCCAATGTCCTGTTTCCAATGTCCGAGGTCACCGCAAGCGTGACAAGGTAACATCCTTTTCATTGCCTTCATATCATTGTGAGGGACTACAGTGCTCAAATCGACGATACGGTTCACATTTCCATTTCTACCACGACCTCTACCTTTCGCCTGATTCTGAAACATGTTTCCCCGCTGCTGCTGCGGAAAAATTCCCTGTAATCCTGATTGTGCCGCTTTTATCTGCATCAACATTGCCTTTTCTTTCAACTTTCTTTGCTTCAATTCAGTCTTGTCACTACAGTATTTTGCATATTGCAATACTTCATCAATCGGCTTTACTTGCCAGCAAATCAAATAACTTAATCATCTGGCTAATTTCAGGTCTCAGTCATTCAACAAATCTGAACACAAAATGAATCATGTCTTTTGGCTCAATTGTTTCTCTACCACTGTAATGCTTGAATGTCTGCAACAATCTCTCATAGTATGCATGTATTGATTCTTTCACTTCTTCAGTTATCCTATCTATTCTCTGCTAATCAATATTTTGGGAGAAAGTCCTGTTTTAAAAAATGCAATCACTTTGTAATAGTACTTCATTACATCAGGAGATGGTGCACCTGTTGATGGGCCTCGTGGAGGCTCTCTTGCTGGCCAATCTATACTACTCTTGCACTCAACCCACAAATCAGCTGGAACCACTATTTCCAACAGGGTATTCAAACCTCCCACAGGAATTTTGCAAGCTTAACAAACCTGTCGTTTTGATGGTATCATTCCGCTGGCTTCTCTCCCAATCTCAGGTAGTCATTTATAAATGACAGAATGTCACTTCTGCTCCAAGGGACATGAACAAAATTTCCTCCAAGAATTTCTCTCATTGGTAATATTTTTACTGGATTGTCAGTCTGCTGTACACTGGCAATTAAATTTGCAGACTCCTTTTTTCTTGTCTCTTTTCTTTACCCATCTGCCTTCCCATTTATCTAATGCCCCCCCATGTCTGAATGCTCTGGATTAAATCTCTAATGTGAATTTTCATTCCCGGTATTCTCATGTTTTCAATATCCTTTGAGTCAAATTCGAACCTGTAACTTCTTCTCAAATGCTTCGTTTTCTCAATCTCTATGTCATATTTTGCTGTCAGGTCTGCTTATGTCTGGTGTATCAGTCCTGCTTTGTTAGTATCTAATTTGCACAAGAAGTGCAATTCATCTTCACTATGTGAGTCAATTCTGTTTAATTCCATTGTGCCCTCAATTCATTCCTCTACTTATAATTTAAGCCTGGCAAAATTTAACGGACTTCCTGCATTAGAATCTCCTGGTGTGTTATTCAGCTTTTCCAGCCATTCGGTTAATTGCTGGGCTGTCAAACCTTGCAGTGAGATATTGTTATTACTTACACCGGATACTTGTTGTAAAGTTAAACATGGAGTCTGGAGTCATCAAGAATGGGTTAGGACCTAGGTCTGATCTCCCCAAATGATTTTGTGGCGTCCTGGGATAATTCAAGTCAATTAGTAGACCTGTCAATCAAATATTTGATTCATCAGAGACATGATTTCTGTATTTACATTGAATGTCTCCATTTCTGCACTCGATTTCAGAATTTTCTGTTCATTGCTCTTATTGTTTCCCTGCGCAAACAATGGTATAACATGACCAATAGTAACAGGTACTGACACAGAGTATGGACTCGGTTGGAAGCTTTGATTTCTAGAGTAAATTACTCCTGTATTCTGACTTGTCAATGCCAACATATGTGTCTGTGACATTGTTATAGGGGTGTGTCTTGGGATTGTCTGGGCTTGCATTGGGGGATATCAAATTAGGTGTAGATTCTATCTGAATCAATGTCAGCTTCTGATAAAACTGTTTCATTTTGAAAACCTGTCCTGTCGGCACTATTAAACTTGGTGTGGAATTTACAATAGGGACATCTGGATAAATCCTAGGTATATCAACCTGCGGCGTACGAGCCTGAATTGTGGAAGTGGTAGGGACAGTATGGCTGACCTTTACTTGGCTTCGTGTCACTTCAGTGTGTACTGAAGCAGTAGGATCGGCACTAGTACTTGAACCTGTCTCGTGCTGCATATGGTGGGGGACAACTTCTCAATAATTGCAAGATGAACTCATCATCATCTGAGTCTTCATCATAGGTTAAAGATTTTATAGACTCTTTTGATTTCTGTTCCTTTTCCTCAGAAGGATATGAACCCTTATTTTTGGCATTCTGTTTGACCTTGCTCTCGTGTGTAATTTCAGGAAACATCTTAATTCCCTGTAAAGTCTCAGTTCTCCAAAATTTCTGCTCTCTATACCATCTCGCCTCAGCTAAAGTTATCTGAGCTTTTCTCATTCTCTGTCAAATTTCTGTTGCTGTTGCTATTTGGCCACTAACTCCCAAATAGCTAATGCTTCCAATTGGGCAGGTCTCAGAGGAGGTTCTGAATCATACAGTACTCTCCTCAAATTCTCTAAAATTCTCAAATTAAATGTTCCATGGGCAGGAAACGCTAAGCTCCCTTCCCTTTCTGTATCTTTGCACCATTGTTTCAACCAAAGTCATAGCACAGCACCTTATTCTTCAAATACGATATATGAAGGTGTGCCTTCTGTTGGTGTAATTTTTCCTATTCTAACTAGAATGAACGCATCTTCCCTTAGGGCACTCTTTAACCCCTTCGCTGCCAGGCCTTTTCCTCCTCCTGTGCCAGGCCTTTTTTGCCTATTTGGAATAGTTCTCGCTTAGGCCCTCATAACTTTTTGTCCACATTAGCTACCCATGCCAAATTTGCGTCCTTTTTTACCAACATCGTACTTTGTGGGTTCCCCTGAAGGAGACCAAGAAATTAGCCAAAATACAGTGAAAATTTCGTTCTTTTAAAAAAAAAATTGGAAAAAAAGGGCTGCAGAAGAAGGCTTGTGTTTTTTTTCCCCTGAAATTGGCATCAACAAAGGGTTTGCAGTGCTAAAATCACCAGCTACCCAGCTTTCAGGAACAGGCAGACTTGAATCAGAGAACCCAATTTTTCAACACAATTTTGGCATTTTACTGGGACATGTCCCATTTTTACGATTTTTTGTGCTTTCAGCCTCCTTCAAGTCAGTGACAGAAATGGGTGTGAAACCAATGCTGGATCCCAGAAACCTAAACATTTCTGAAAAGTAGACAAAATTCTGAATTCAGCAATGGGTAACTTGCGTAGATCCTACAAGGGTTTCCTACAGACAATAACAACTGAAATAAAAAAATATTGAAATTGAGGTGAGAAAAACAGCCATTATCCTATACGTTTTACTCTGTAACTTTTTCCTGTGATGTCAGATTTTTGAAAGCAATATACCGTTACATCTGCTGGACTCTTCTGGTTTCAGGGATATATAGGGCTTGTAGGTTCATCAAGAATCCTAGGTACCCAGAGCCAATAAATGAGCTGCACCTTGCAGTGGGTTTTTATTCTATACCGGGTATACAGCAATTCATTTGCTGAAATATAAAGACTCAAAAATAGGTATCAAGAAAACCTTTGTATTTCCAAAATGGGCACAAGATAAGGTGTTGAGGAGCAGTGGTTATTTGCACATCTCTGAATTCTGGGGTGCCCATACTAGCATGTGAATTACAGGGCATTTCTCAAATAGACGTCTTTTTTACACACTGTCTTATATTTGGAAGGAAAAAATGTAGAGAAAGACAAGGGTCAATAACACTTGTTTTGCTATTCTATGTTCCCAAAAGTCTCCTGATAAAAATGGTACCTCACTTGTGTGGGTAGGCCTAGTGCCCACGACAGGAAATGCCCCAAAACACAAAGTGGACACATCACATTTTCTCAAAGAAAACAGAGGTGTTTTTTGCAAAGTGCCTACCTGTGGATTTTGGCCTCTAGCTCAGCCGGCACCTAGGGAAACCTACCAAACCTGTGCATTTGTGAAAACTAGAGACCTAGGGGAATCCAGGATGTGGTGACTTGTCGGGCTCTCACCAGGTTCTGTTACCCAGAATCCTTTGCACACCTCAAAATGTGGCTAAAAAAACACTTTTTCCTCACATTTCGGTGACAGAAAGTTCTGGAATCTGAGAGGAGCCACAAATTTCCTTCCACCCAGCGTTCCCCCAAGTCTCCCGATAAAAATGGTACCTCACTTGTGTGGGTAGGCCTAGTGCCCGCAACAGGAAATGCCCCAAAACACAAAGTGGACACATCACATTTTCTCAAAGAAAACAGAGGTATTTTTTGCAAAGTGCCTACCTGTGGATTTTGGCCTCTAGCTCAGCCGCCACCTAGGGAAACCTACCAAACCTGTGCATTTTTGAAAACTAGAGACCAAGGGGAATCCAAGATGGGGTGACTTGTCGGGCTTTTACCAGGTTCTGTTACCCAGAATCCTTTGCAAACCTCAAAATGTGGCTAAAAAAATAGTTTTTCCTCACATTTCGGTGACAGAAAGTTCTGGAATCTGAGAGGAGCCACAAATTTCCTTTCACCCAGCGTTCCCCCAAGTCTCCAGATAAAAATGGTACCTCACTTGTGTGGGTAGGCCTAGTGCCCACAACAGGAAATGCCCCAAAACACAAAGTGGACACATCACATTTTCTCAAAGAAAACAGAGGTGTTTTTTTGCAAAGTGCCTACCTGTGGATTTTGGCCTCTAGCTCAGCCGGCACCTAGGGAAACCTACCAAACGTGTGCATTTTTGAAAACTAGAGACCTAAGGGAATCCAGGACGGGGTGACTTGTGGGGCTCTCACCAGGTTCTGTTACCCAGAATCCTTTGCAAACCTCAAAATTTGGCTACAAAAACACTTTTTCCTCACATTTCGATGACAGAGAGTTCTGGAATCTGAGAGGAGCCACAGATTTCCTTCCACCCAGCGTTCCCCCAAGTCTCCCGATAAAAATGGTACCTCACTTGTGTGGGTAGGCCTTGTGCTCGCAACAGGAAATGCCCCAAAACACTATCTGGACACATCAAAATTATCAAATAGAAAACTACCTGTTTTTGCGGGGGGACACCTGCGTTTTTGGTCCTGGGCTCAGCAGCCATCTAGGAAAACCTACCAAACCCAGAAATTTCTGAAAACTAGACACCCGAGGGAGTCAAGAGAGGTGTGACTTGCGTGGATCACCCAATATTTTCTTACCCATAATCCTCAGAAAACCGCAAATTTAGCTAAAAAAATCACATTGTTCCCACAATTCTGTGTGGGATCACTGCACCGGGACAAATTTCCTACAACCCAATGTTCCTCTCAGTCTCCCGGTAAAAATTATACCTCACTTGTGTAGGTGGGCCAAGTGTTTGTGACAGGGAAGAGCCACAAACACGTCAAAATTAAGGGGGAACCAAAGTGGGTCCAAAAGGGCAGTTTAAAAAAAAAAAAAATTTTTAGGCTGACAAGTGCAGCAGAAATGTTATTGGTATAGATGAGACAATGCTGGGTGGTAGGAATTTTGTGGAATACTGCAGATTCCGGAAGGTTCCATCACAAAAATGTGGGAAAAATGTGTGCTTTCCAGCAAAGTTGCAGGTTTGCAGGGCATTGTGGGTAAGGAAATGGTGCGGGTGCATGTCAAGCACACCACCCTGGAATCAACTAGATGTTTAGTTTTCAGATGTGTCTAGGTCTTGTGGATTTTTCTACATGGCAGCGTCCCAAAGTAAAAAAAAGTGCAGCCCTCACCATTACAAGTGGGAGGTTTTTGAGAGTTACCAAGCTCTCATGGGCCAAATGTAAAACAAAAAACAAAAATAATCAAATGTCCTCTTGCTTGCCATGGGATAAGATGTTTTAGTGTGCGGGGAGAGCTGAAAGACTGTTAGCCCCTTCAGGCATAACCAGGCCCATACTGGTTGGTAGCCACCACCCCACTATTTTCTTTTATTTTTTTATTCCCTGGCATCTAGTAGACTTTCTGTCCCCCCGGGGTGTGGATCGGGGGTAATTGCCCAATCTGCCCACTGGTGGGCAGAACAACTTTGGCCCCATTTATTTGGGATGGGGGTATGGGCATACCCCCAACCTCTTATTTTGAAAAACAAATCTTCCCTGGTCTCTTGTGGGCTTTCTGCCCCCCTTGGGGGCAGATGGGCCTTCCAAATTAGGCCAGTCTGCCCCCAAGGGGGGGGGGCAGTTATGGCCAACAGTAATGTGCCCCCATGGGGAGAGACCCTTGCCCAAGGGGCTGACCCTCCAAACAAAACACACACATACACACACACCAATCCATGGTGTCCAAGGGGGGCAGAAATGGCCTAAATACAATTTGCCCCCCCAGGGGAGCGACCCTTGTCTAAGGGGTCGCTTCCAATACATAAAAACATAAAGTGAATAAAAAAATATTTTTTCCCTGGTGTCTAGAGGTTTCTGCCCCCCCCGGGGGCAGGCCTAAAAATATTCCCCCCCCCCCCCGGGGAGTGGCCCTTGCCAAAGGGGCCGCTCCCCTTATGCGTAAAAAAATAAAATTCCTTTGTGTCTTGTGGTTTCTGCTCCCCTGGGGGAAGATCAGCCTAATTATATTAGCCCGATCTGCCCCTGGGGGGCAGAAATGGCCTAATAATAATTTGCCCCACTGGAGTGACCCTTGCCCAAGGGGTCGCTCCCCAAACACCAAAAAAAACAAAAAAAACAATAAATAACATTTTCCCTGGTGTCTAGTGGATTTCTGCCCCCCCTGGGGGCAGATCGGCCTAATAATTTTAGGCCGATCTGCCCCCAGGGGGGCAGAAATGCCAAGAAATAAATTGCGCCCCCGAGGAGCGGCCCTTGCCCAAGGGGCCGCTCCCCTTATTTGAAGGAACAAAAAAAAACAATCCCTGGTGTCTAGTGGCATTTCTGCTGCCCGATCGCATCGTGATCAGGCAGCAGAAATGCTCAGAGAAGCCTGAAAGGAGAGGAAAGGCCTTTCCTCTCCTTTCAGGCTTCTCTGCCCCCTCCACGTGATCAGAGGAGAAATGCTTTGCATTTCTCCTTCGATCGGGCGCTTGAAGCTGAGCTTCCAGCGCTGAGGAGAAGGCCTCTGATGAGGTCAGCGCGTGAAAGAGCGCTGACATCATCAGACGCCACGGAGGGTCACAGGGGGGGTGGGGGTGGAAGGGGAAGCGATTCCCCTTCCATCCCTGCCCAAGGGAGGGGTGTGCCTGGCCATCGGGGGAGCGCTAGCGCTCCCCCCGGGGGCCCATAGCAGGACCTCGTCCACGGCACACAAGGGGTTAATGCTTTGAGAACTTTCATTTTCATTTTTAAGCTCCGCTTTAATCAAATCAGGAAGTAACTTTCAATCCCAAAATCCTTTTCGGCTTGCCTTTCTCAACCAATAAGGCTTTATGGTTGTCCACCAATCCGTTCGATGCTTTTCTCACCAACCAACCTATCCCAGCGCAGACTTAGTGATGTCACACTCACATGTACAGCGTCTGACAAAGCCCTCTGGCTTGTCTTTCTTACATCAGATCCACGCAAAACTAAATGCAAAATATCGCGAGCACTAAAGAAAAATCAACACTCCAAACTTGTCTGTTTACTACAGGTAGGAAAAACAGTCGCTTCGGAAACCTTACTGACTTTTCAACTGTGGCTTTTAGCTCTAACAGATACTCATTCGATCTCAGTTTCCCTGACTCGCAAGCAAAATTCGACCAGCAAATTCTACTCTTGACTGATCATCAGATCCTCCTGATGCACTTAGGAATCACCAAATCTCCATCAAAACAAACACTCCCTTTTAACTCACACTCTATAGATTTGTCAACCATGCCCGATTGACCTATGAAACAGACAAATTACAACATCAACCTAGTGTATCTTACACTTGTACAATAAACAATACTCCGGAGTCTTCTACCGCGCAGGGTCCGTATACCAACAACCACGTGGGCAGGTTTTGAGCACAAAGTGCCACAAACAAGTGAAGTTCGACGACTTCCCTACATGCACCCATTGGAGTACGCACACTCCTTCTACAGCTTCATTGAAGTAGGCAAACTCCTTATTACTCACAAATATCACAATTCACCAGCAAGTCACTTAAGCAGTGCAACCGCAAAATCTATTTCTCGCACAAATCACACTAGGAACGCTGAGAACATCTTCAAACAAGCATTGGCAAGACCAACGTTTTCTGGAAATTCATCAAATAATATCTCTACATTAAAGACATGGTAATCTCTTTAGAGGACACAACCTTTTAGCTTCTGCTACTAGAAATGTGGACTACTTAAGGAGACATCAGCGCCACCGAAAACTGTGCACCTAGAACTGAAAAACCATGGCAGCATCTTAAGGAGAAGTAACTGTCTGTCTTTTACCAAAAACTGTGGACCACTACTACTGAGAATCCATGGCGGTCTCTTAAGGAGACATAACCATCCGTTTCTCCTACCAAAAACTGTGGGAGCGTCTGGCCTTATTTGATCTTTATATTTTATTGAGAAGGGGACGCATTAGAGGTTCAATGGACCTTTTGACTACTCTTAGAGTGATCTACCCTGGATACAAATGTTACTCATGACCTTAACCAGCAAACAGGACAACAAGTTCAATAAATCGTTAGCGGGACATTTGACTCAGCAACCTTCATGCACCATGACCCATGTGGCCATGCATACCACACCTTTCAGTAAAGTTATAAAGTATATTTCCCTAGATTAACAATGCTAATATCACATAAATCAATCTCAACACTAAATGATACACATATACAAACAACACAGGCTGACCAAAACAGTAGAAAAACTCAAAAAAATCGGAAAACAAGAACATTTGCAGTTGTTATAACTCTACTGTACGGATCAGCAAGCATAGACTTCTTTGTCAGTGGGAAACTCGTCAAAATCTTCATTGGTAAGGAAAAGTTAAGGGGGTTGGCTCAGCCACGATTGACCTCTAAGTGAACTGAACCAACTTAACAAGGGCATAAAATTACCGGAAACAGTATCAATAGCATTAACAATCAATGGTATTAGTAATTACGCAATGAGGCTAAAGGAAAAGGAAGGAAGGGCATCTGGAACTCTGCTGCGCCTCGTATGTGCAGTCGGGATAAGTCAAATTCACAAAGTAGCTTCTCGCTCTCTCATTGGCCTATACATAGGGTATTTTCAATAGAGCCAATAAATATTAATTCTTAAATCTGTGATATAATTAGATAGTCTTTCACACATCGATGTTTGCCTCCTCTTCTCTCCTTCCCATCACCAGTTTTAGTCAGGTAACATTATGTTGCAAAAATAACTCCAATCAGTAATACCAATTTCACATCCTGGGAACATCAGTTTCTCCAGCACAAAAGATACAAAAGTATCTAAGTTTAGGACATAGCATTACAGCTCATGGTTCTCACAAGACCGTTTGATGCATCCATTAGTATAACAATGCAACATTACAATTTGGTCAGCACTGTGAGAACAAGGAACAATGAACACGTGCTGAGACAGAAAAACTATTATGAACATTTATTTATGCCTTGAAGCTTAACATGAGTCCTTGTCGACTAGGCCCATTATTTCACCATTACTCTATGCCTAGTAATTTTAAGCAAACATCTTTTTAAAATGTTAATGTGATCCATTAATACATCTTGTTATACAGGTGAATATTATTTCTAAACAGTTAATATATATATATTTTTTTGTGAACGTTATGTTTCCCACCTAGGTAGGCACATTTTCCATAACACTCAATTTCACTCTTTTAGCATAATTTGTGTTAATTCTCAGCTATTAATCATTGCAAATTGATCAGTATTTAATTCAGCTTTCACAAAGGTCAAGCAACTACTTACAAACTATATATTTTGTAATAAATACTCAGACTGTGCCTAATGAAATCATTTATTTAAGTGTCCTTTTAAAGGACTCATTCAAGAACTCTGCTTAAAACACTCTTACGTAACCTCTGAGAAAGAATATATATTTGTCACTTTTAAGCTTCGAATGACTCTATTAATTAAAACCCACACTGACTCGCAAGCAGCCTTTATATTTGGTGATTAACCTGTTGCTTTCTCTCAGGTAGCAGGCACCCTAATGAGAAAGTTTGTTTATTTTTCATCTCTGTGTCCCTCCCACAGAAGAGGAGCGCCTTTTGCTTTCAGGCAGAGGTCGTTTTTGTTTAAAAAAAAACAAGGGGATGCTGTTCATCATAGACCAACACTAACCTCTGATTACATGCAGATGTCCTTCCAGGTGAGTTGAGAGGGTATCAGGTAGGGGGGCCAGCAGGGTTGCATTCAGATGCAGACCTCTTCTCCTCCAAATCAATGGGTCCTCAGAAATGACCCAGGAGAAAGAGGAAAGGATGGAGTTCCATGAATAGTCAAAGAGATAGCCAAGTAGATTGGGTGCTATGTTGGGACTCATTGTTTTTACAAATGGACAGAGACAGCTTTCTCAGAGAGATGCCTCCAGATCAGGAGAAAATACGTGGGGCCTTTTTTTTTTATTAAGAAAGGGCCATCTCTACCATTAGTGCAACATGTTCAGTGGCACTGGGGTGTCAGTGATCTATTTCTGTTTTTTGTTATGCATTTTGCTCTCCTATAAGTCTCAACTTTAGTGTGAATTACAAACTACAGAAAAAGTGCCCCTGAAATGATCTCATAAATCCTGTCCCCTGCACCCCGCTCTGCTCATCTCACTCTCTAGTCCCTCCCACACAGTTCTGAACAGGGGACAGACTTCAAAACATTTTGCTTTGGGGGACCACAGAGCACAAAACGGTGAAGACCTCTGTCCCAGAGGCATAGGAAGTGGTGCAGTGGAATGTGAAGTGGGACCCGCTGTACTAGCGCGTTGCAGCTGGAGGTCAGGGCTAAGTAGAGAAAGTGAGCGTGAATGGGCCCTCCGTGCTTGTGAGCTGCATCTGCAGGCAGAGTTAAAGGTTAGTCTATGAATCAGGCCCTCAGTGCTAGTAAAACACAGCTGGAAGAGAGGCCGCCATGATGAAGTGGGTTATTTACATTATTAGGCCTTCAGTGCTAGTGAGCTGCAGTTATATGCAGGAGGCAGTGTTGAAGGTAAGCATTTGAATCATGCTTTTAGTGCTGGTTAGCTGTAACTGGAGGTCAGTAGACTGTGGTGGAGGTCTTTGAATCAGGCCCTCGGTGCTAGAAGGTAGGAGGCAGTAAGTAAGCCCGTAGGGGCAGTGAACTCCTGCTGGAGGGCAATAGACTGTGTTGAAAGTGATTAAGATCCCTAGCACTGAAGGCCTGGTTCAATCTGGAGGGCAGAAAGCAATAAGCCATGTGTGGCAATGATCTGCAGCTAATGGGTATTAGGAAGTAAGCTCTAAATAGCAGTGGGCTGTAGCTAAAGGCACTAAGCTCTCAGTGGCAGCGAGCTGCAATTGGAGAGCAGTGGACTTTGTCATATTTTGAATTAGAACTTCAGTGCCAGTGAGCTGTAGCTCAAGGGCAGGAGGTGGTAAGCTATCAGTGTCAGAGAGCTGTAGCTGGAAGACAGGAGACAGCTATGTTGTCAGTGGCAGTGAGCTGTCGCAGGAGGGCATGGAGGCAGTAAGCGAAATGTAGATAGCCGGCAAGGGGTGGCCTTAATCCCTCTACAGATTATGTGACAGGCATATGCCACAAGATTGACAGTAGTTTTGGGCCATAGAAGAAAAGAAGGTCACATACCAATAAATTACGGTGGGACATATCATGCTGCCCCTATCAATGCTGGCTGCTCCATCATACAACATGGTAAAGTTTGGGATCTGAAATGTTCTTATGACCACATGCCCAGTGCTGTCTCTCCATTCCCCCTCAGGATCTCTTTTTACATTGCTGTGTGAGTCAGGACTGATTTTAATTTTGGGGGGGGCTTGCTCCTCCAATTGTGATAAATCTTTTAACGCTGGTACAGGAAACAAATCATTTCTTGTAGTATATGCAGCAGCATCAACATTTTAAGACAAAGGCCCAGATGTATCATCACGGCCCTTTGCGATTCGGAAATAGCGATTTTTAAGAAATTGCTATTTCCGACTCGCAAAGTGCCATGTATCACATTTGCGAATCGGTAATAGCGATTTCTTAAAAATCGCAAATGCTATTTCCGAATCGCAAATTGCGATACCAGCCCCATTCGCAGCTATGAGCCTGTTGGCCCATGTCATGCGAATTTTTAGCATTTCCAAAATTGCAATTTCTGAACCAGGAATTGCAATTTTGGAAATGCAAAACCCCAGGGTGCTGGGGGGGCTAAGGCCCCCTCTGCTGCACACCAAAATATTTGTTGGGGACATGTAAGGTGCACACATGCCAAAAGAGCATGTGTGCTTTACTTGTACAATTTAAAAATGCATTTTAAATGCATTTTTACATTTTGCACATGGTTACCACCAAGTTCAACTTGGTGGTAATTAGCGATTCCTAAATGCCAAAATCGCATTTAGGAATGGCTTCATACATGTTCTAAGAAATCACAAATAAGGAATCCTTATTTGCGATTTCTAATTTAGAGAGTCGCAATTTGCGACTCTCTAAACAGGGTCGCAATTTTAAGGAATCGCTATTTTAGTGATTCCTTAAAATTGCATTCAGAATGTATTTCATACATTCTGAAATGGCATTTGGCATTCGCAAACGAGCATTCGCACCGTTTGCGAATGCAAATGCTTTCATACATCTGGCCCAATGTTCTTAGCACCTGAATTAGCTAAGTCATTGTTCCTTGGAACATCATCCTGGGGATGCTGGCCAACAGCAAGTCACTACTCCCACCTTTTCTGGTAATTGTAAGTCATTTAAAAGGGACAAAACATATTGCCCATTCTTGATAGGAGTATTTACTAAGGTCAAGAAATCTCTTTGAATCCAGAGGAGCCCAAAGTTGTCCATCACTTCAAATGGATACTTAGAATCTGTGTAAACATGAATGGCTTTCCACAATGTGCAATACGGGGCAAACAGCAGAAGAAGCGGCTAGAGCACTTTCCTAGTCTTGAGACATGATCCATCCACCAATTATGTTGCTTTACAATATTTGAGGATCCTACCACTCAGATCAACATTGGGTTTAGTGACATAGGCAAGGGCTGAACCATAAAGAGTAGCCACTCTTTGTCATCTTTTCTATTCATAGGGTCTTTCAGGCTCCTACAAATTAGCTAATGTTCCTTCATCAAATGTACCATGTTCCAGAAATAACTTTTTCTTTTCTCAATAATGACTCTGTCTCACTCTTGTAAACATTTGTACATATGTTCACCATATTGTTGGTAGATAGTATGGCCAGAAGTCCCCTTTAGTGGGGGTTACCTATGTTAAGCTGTCCTGGCCCCATCACTATCTCTTATAATTCACTAACACCAGGGCTGCAGGAGTTATGTGATTGTGTTGCTGCTGACATGTTTGCCTGATTGTAGATGTAATGCATTTGCCACATAATCCATCATCTGTAGCAGAATCTGCAGATTTTAACAAAAAAACTTTTGGATCAAGTTCAAACATTTCCAACGTTAGTAAAGATGCAGCAACACATGTTGCTGTGCAGTGGAAGGTCCTTTACAAAGGTTGACTGGTCACCTTTCTGTAGCTAATTGCTATATTTGGGTGTTAAACTGGTACTAATGAGGTGTAACTAATGCGGAAACAGTGTTAAGTATAAAAATTACAAAGTAATGAAGTAATGCTATCACAAAATGTGCTGCATATTTACTCAGCCGTGCCGCATAATTTGACCCTCTCCTGATGCCTCCAGTGGCCCTGACTAACACTCGGGTAATGGAGAAAGCCTCTGCCGGTCTTGTGCCCACAGCGGATCCTGTGGTGGAAGGCAGGTAAGGAAACAGAAAACAGGATAGAGTTCCCTCAGCTATATTTCATCTTACTGATCTCATGAAGGTGGGGTAAGAAAGTTACCACACAATCACTCACACGGATCCCCGTGTTGGACGAACCTGCAGTCCACATCCAGAGGAGCTTGTGAAGGTGGCTAGATCAGAGACCTCGTTCTCTCACACGTTCATTCTTTAAAGGTCTGTGCTCTGGATCCTGCATAACATCCCTGCTACCTTACTAGATCTAGAACCCACTTGCTCTTTATCTTTGGTTTGCCTTCATACTTTTTCCTTTTCTCTGGACTCCTCCTAGTCCTACTTACCCAACCATTTACCTTTTTATCTCCCAGTCGTCTCCTACCCAGATGACAATTGTGCACACACTTTCAGACAGTATATTGGCCACAAACAATATAAGAGATGTAAGCAAGCAACAGACAAACAGTAAGCGCTTATAGATTTTACCTAAAATGTTTGGTCCCATTCACAATCTTCTTGAGCTAATTTGCCAGGTCCAACACTAGGCCTTTCTCCAGCCCAGTTCTCCCTTAACTCTCTTGCTTGGGATCTTCATGTGGAGCTTGGAACAGTGCTCACTTCTTTCTTTCTGTAGAAATGTTTCCCAACACCATATGCACCATCTGTTAAAAATAAAACACAAAAGTCTGGCAGTCTAGTGCTTATTACAAAATAACAGGCAGCATAGCAAAAATCGGAAACAATTGTCTTTTTTAACTGACCAGGGCTCTCACCTAAAACAGTCTTTTCGAGCTTGTGTATCTATATTTTGCGTGTGTGTGTTTTCTATCAATACAAGTGTTAGAAATTGGGTCTTTGGTTGACAGTCAGGTTATTCCTGTTCAAGCAAGGACCTCACTCTAGTCAGGGTAAAAGAGAATCACCCTCAGCTAACCCCTGCTTACCCCCTTGGTAGCTTGGCAGAGCAGTAGGCTTAACTTCAGAGTGCTAGGTGTAAAGTATTTGTACCAACACACAGAGTGACTTAATAAAAACACTACAAAATTACACAGTACAAATTTAGAAAAATAGGAAATAGTTATCTAAACAAAACAAGACCAAAATGACAAAAATCCACAATACACAAGTCACGTTATCAATTAAAAAGCAAAAAGTATCTTTTTGTAGTTTAAAACACACATTAACACTATTAGCGTGAAAATGTACCTTGGGTGTGTCAAAAAAAAACCCGCACGGGCGAGTGTATGGCAAAAAGGGCTTGCGATGTGCCGATTTCACTCACGAGCGAGACCATGCGTTGTTTCTCCTTTCATCGGGTCAGGCGCGTCGGTTCTTCTCGCCGCAGGAGAGCGATGCGTCGACCCAGTCAGCACTCTCGGGTCCGGGCAGGCCTTGCGTTGTTTTTACACGCCCAAAGGTGCTTGCGTCGGAAATCCAACCGCACGATGATCCGAAAACCATGCAGCGCAGATTGCGATCTCCCACCCTCCGTCAGCGATGCTGCACGTCGTTTCTCCAGCTCCGTGCATCGAATGTAGATTTTCAGCCGTGAAGCCGGCTGCACGTCGTTTCTTCAGCCGCAGATCGGAGTCGCGTCGATCTTTTCCCCGCACGGCGTGGATTTCTTCCTCTTAGGCTGCCAGCTTCTCCTTTCAGGGTCCCAGGAACTGAATGTGCACCACAGGGCAGAGTAGGAGTCTCTCTAGAGACTCCAGGTGCTGGCAGAGAGAAGTCTTTGCTGTCCCTGAGACTTCAAACAACAGGAGGCAAGCTCTAAATCAAGCCCTTGGAGATCTTCACAAGATGGAAGGCACAAAAAGTTCAGTCTTTGCCCTCTTACTCTGGCAGATGCAGCAACTGAAGGATAGCTCCACAAAGCACAGTCACAGGCAGGGAAGCTCTTCTTCCTCAGCTCTTTTCCAGGCAGAGGTTCCTCTTGGTTTACAGAAGTGTTCTAAAGTCTGTGGTTTTGGGGTGGCCTTCTTATACCCAATTTCTCCTTTGAAGTAGGCCTACTTCAAAGTAAATTCTCTTTTGAATGTGAAATCCTGCCTTGCCCAGGCCAGGTCCCAGACACTCACCAGGGGGTTGAAGACTGCATTGTTTGAGGACAGGCACAGCCCTTTCAGGTGTAAGTGACCACTCCTCCCCTCCCTCCTAGCACAGATGGCTCATCAGGAAATGCAGACTACACCTCAGCTCCCTTTGTGTCACTGTTTAGTGTGAGGTACAACCAGCCCAACTGTCAAATTGACCCAGACAGGGAATCCACAGAGTCACAGAAATGGTATAAGCAAGAAAATGCTCACTTTCTAAAAGTGGCATTTTCAAAAACACAATCTTAAAATCAACTTTACTAAAAGATGTATTTTTAAATTGTGAGCTCAGAAACCCCAAACTCCATATGTCCATCCGCTCCCAAAGGGAATCTACACTTTAATCACATTTAAAGGTAGCCCCCATGTTAACCTATGAGAGGGACAGGCCTTGTAACAGTGAAAAACGAATTTAGCAATATTTCACTGTCAGGACATATAAAACACATTACTATATGTCCGACCCTAACCATACACTGCACCCTGCCCTCGGGTCTACCTGGGGCCTACCTTAGGGGTGTCTTACATGTAAGAAAAGGGAAGGTTTAGGCCAGGCAAGTGGGTACACTAGCCAAGTCGAATTTACAGTTAAAACTGCACACAGACACTGCAGTGGCAGGTCTGAGACATGATTACAGAGCTACTTATGTGGGTGGCACAACCAGTGCTGCAGGCCCACTAGTAGCATTTGATTTACAGGCCCTGGGCACCTCTAGTGCACTGTACTAGGGACTTACTAATAAATCAAATATGCCAATCATGGGTAAACTAATCAACCATACAATTTACACAGAGAGCATATGCACTTTAGCACTAGTTAGCAGTGGTAAAGTGCTCAGAGTTCGAAAGCCAACAGCAACAGGTCAGAAAAAATAGGAGGCAGGATGCAAAAAGATTGGGGATGACCCTGCATAAGCAAAGACATCCCACTTTCACTTGTCAAGTTCAAAAATAAGGTTGTGCTTCTAGGAACATGCAGATGTACAAAATTGAAAGCCATAAAACTCTACAGATGTCACATGTTGTGAAAGCAAGTGCTGCAGACATTCCTTTTTGACGTGACATCCATCCTTTAATCAAAAAAGCATCATGTTGCCAATGCTGTAGCCTAATGGATTTTTTGTAAACTTTGTTGTGCTTGTGACTTTGAGTGGCTGCATCCTGACGCGTGCTATGATTACTACAACAGATAAATGATTGATGGGTCTTGTGTATGCTTTAACTGAGCTATTGAGTTGTCCCTGGTGTTGTTTTTTTCCTTTTGCAGTTTAGATAGAGCGAACTAGGCCCCAGTGCATTTGAAGCTTCACATGAGTACAAGATTACATTAGAAAAAGTAAAATTATTTTTTGCTTGACTTCAATGGAATTGGCATGCTTCACAAATGTCAAGTGAATACAACCAATACCATGTGTACATGCCACAATTGTATTAACTGCACCTTTACTTTGCGCAAGGTCTCTGCTTACTGTAACACTAAACTGTTAGAGGTGTATGTCACAATACAACCAGTAGCATTGTACATTTTACATCAACAGGTCGAGCTGCCACTGGGAACATAGAGGCCACAGAACAGACTGCCACTACCCCAGGATGAAGCCCTCAGTGAAGAAGACACTCCTAGATGTCTGTACATAGAGGATGGTTCTGGTCTATCTGGGTAACCTGGTCAGACACCAACAGTGAGTCTCACTGTGGCCACATCAACACCTTTCAGCCGGTTGCCTCAACAGCACAGGCAACCATTAGCCTCCCAACCTGTGTACTTAGTATAGTGTCTACCATCTCGTGCCCCCCAGTCCTAGATCCTGAGCTGAGGCACAACACTTCCAACAATGAGGGTCAAGGACCAAGTTGGAGAGGACACCCTGTGGCAAGGAAACAGGCCTGTGGGGATAGAATGCATAGGAAGGATGCTGTGGGGCAGGAAGCCGAGGCCAATGGTGCTGTTTTTGGCCAGGACACCATAAGCCACATCTTGGGGGTCTATCAGGAGTCCTAAGGCGTGATGGGCCAGATGGAGGCCCTAACAGCGGTGTTGAGGGACATTCACACCACCCTGAGCAGGGCTTTCCAAGAACAGTTTACCCCCTTCCTTAGGGTCATCAACACAAGGCACATCTACATTGGTGCCAGCCACTGGAAGGGAGTCCCTGCCAGACAAAGACCAAACACAGACACTCCTGCCTCTACAGCAGCAGATCCCCTCCACATCGCAAGCAGGGACGTCAAGCGAAGAATCCAGAAGGTGCGGATGGCAAGACACCCACCACTGCCAGCAAGTCACCTCTTCCTAAAGGACCTCCTTTGTGTACCACACATTCACTCTGTTGACTGATCCTCAACCACCTACCATTTACAATGGAAGGAGTGCTCTGGACTTTGGACTCCCAATGGTGTGGCATCTATTCCAGTGATTGAATTCATCATGAATGAAATCACTGTCCCCTTCACTTTACTTTTATGTTTCTTCATGTCCCAAATGTATTTACTACATCAGCATTGTAATAAATTCACCCATCACAAACTCATTGCCTGCTTGCTTAACTTCAACATTTTGCTATGCATAGATGTAAGTCCATGTGAGCCATATGATGAAGACACAAGCTACTTGTGCAAGCAGGGATGTGTTACAGGTAGACAGTGTCCTGCTCAGGATCACAAACATTACACACAAACACATTAGTACAAGTGTCTGGTCAAACCAAAAATGTTATTCCAGGGTACATCACATAGGCTGTCCATATGTCTGGACTTTTAGAAGCAAGAATGTGTGACTCATGTTGAGTCAAAGTACATATTCCAAGGTACAGACCAAGGAAGGAAAGGATCTGTCAGACATTATCCTATAGAATAGGCAAAAATTAAAGTGAAGGATGTCACCAGCTTGAGCCTTATCACATACCACACCAATGTAATCCAACATCACATTATCCAAGATACAGACGGATGTCAGTACAACAGTCCCTGATCACAGGCCCATCATAATCCAATTCCCATGCATCTGGTGATATGACACAAACATATGCTAGTGTTGTGGCACAGGCACTGCGGCCTGCAATGATGAAACACATCTAGAGCTAAATTCGGTCACACAAAAAGTGTTTAGCCAATGGGAAGATAAATTACTTGTTTGTAATCTATGACTACATATTTAATGCCCAAATGATGACACACACGATGCAACCGGCCCACCACAACACACAAAACACATCCAATGGACACTTCTGACCTTCCACCCAAACACTGTGCAAGCTGTCTTGGCACAGGTCTCATACACCCAAACTCTGTGGCCTACATTACCTGGACCAATCCATGTCCACTTTGTATGTCAGAACAACATCAGATACCTTCCAATGTCACAACTCAGAAATGCCCACATGAGGATGTCATGGTGAAGGTACCTATACAAAGACAAAACAAGGAGTATAGGCTTGAAAACACATCTATGACACAAATCACATAGCAAGCATCTGGAAAACAAATTACATTGTAATTAAACTGACACAAACAAAGCAGCATCATCAAGGTGGGGATGTGTCAAAATCTATCTCATCAAGCAGCCTTTGGCTGAATATTGCAGATTATCAGCTCCCTACCTGTTTCTAAAACAATAAAATCCACACATTCTCAGAACTGCTGCTCAGTGTACAGTCACAGTCATTACATCACATGTCCTACTTAAACTATTAAAAGTAGCTGTTGATGAAATCTTCCCGCAAGTCAGCTCCTTCCTCTTCATGATTGTCATCCTCGCTTGGCATTTCATGAGTATCACCTGGTGGCACTGCATGCTCCCCCTCCTCTGGGATGTTCCGGGTATCCCTCCGCTGGGCGATGTTGTGGACAATGCAGCATGCCACAGTGATCTGGGTGAGTAAGGGAGGGCTCCATCAGTCTGGTCCAGACACCTAAATCTGGCCTTCGGGAGCCCAAAAGCCCACTTCACTACCCGCTGCGTTCTTCCATGGGCCTCATTGAATTGGACTTCCCCTGGTGTAGTTGGATTCCCCAGTGGTGTCAACAACTAAGGATGGTTTGGATATGCAGAGTCTCCTGTTAAGGAATGAGACAATATGTGCAACAATGAGTCACTCACTTACTGATTGTAGCACCTGACATTGCACACACACACACACACACACAATCAGGACAGATGTGACTTATCAACCATCCAGGCTCTCTCTGGGTACAGTTGTAACATCAGCTGGGGTATGGTGCGGTTCTGCATTATGAAGGAATCATGGGCTGAACCAGAATAACATGCACAGACATGTGAAATGTAGAGTTCTGCCAAACAGACAACTTGCACATTGATGGAATGAAAGTTCTTTCGGTTATGATAAACTTGTTCATTGGCCTGCGGTGGCACCAAGCCAAAATGTGTGCCATTGATGGCCCCTACCACATGTGGGAGGCAGACAAAACCTTAAAGATCAGCCTTCACATTGGCTAAAGCCTCACATCGGGGAAACCTGATATAGCTGTCAATGTGTTACAACATTGCTGAAAGGTCATCCTTCAACACCAGACTGAACATAGGTTGGGATATACCAGCAGATAGGGTCGCTGTATGTTGGAAGGGCTCTGTGGCTAGGATGTACAATACTGACATGACTTATACAATGGGTGGTATGGTGGTCAGATAACTAATATCTGGCATCAGATCTGGCTGCAGCTGATGACATAAGTCACTACTATCCAAGCGGTAGTACATGATTATGTAGCGTTGCTCCATGATCTGAAGGTCTGGCAGTGAACAGTAGTCAGGAGTTTGTCACATCTTCACTCTCCCTGGGTACCAATGTGTGAAAAGACATGCTTTGTAACATTAGTCAGTGTGTCCATAGCAACATACATGATGCATGCCAATGGTTTTCAACACATGTGTCCACAACATGGATTTGGACCGAACTCATAGATGTGCAACGCAGTTGCCCCTAGAAATATGACTGTATATTCTGACCGCCAAAATGACTATCGTGGGGGTGGACTGTGCACCGCTGTTAAATGCCATCTGTGCCCTGCAACATACTATAATGGTGGTTGAGTAGAAGGACCTATATGACAAGACAGGATAACAATGTTTGTGAGGTAACAAAGCAAGTTTTGTAGGCGTGATGAAGTTTATAAAGCCCAATACAGCATTTCAGGCCGTCAAAATGGCGGATGCCTGAACTACTCCACTAGACATTAGGAACTGCCCGGCCAAAGTTGTCATGGCGGTAGGTGGTTGCAAACACAGCAGACACAGCCATAGGCTAACGTTGCTGCTAGTGGTGGTCGCGGCCCAATGGCTGTGTCCACCAGTGGTGACGACCACATACGTGGCGGACGTGACTGCCATGTTGTGCAGATCCACTCACTTGAGTCCTGATACTGCTGCCAGCAACACCTCCATAACCTGAGCTGCTGTGTGCCGCCTCTGGGAGCAATCATGCCAAGTCCAGCAGGTGATAGAGCCCCTGCCTTCTCTCCAGAGGAGCTGGCGAGGCTTGTTAATGAGGTCCTATCCCTGTATGAACAGATCACCAGAGGAGTAGGTAAGTACCTCATGTGCACAATTTCCCCTGTACTTTACGATCCTTTTTCTCCTCACAGGCTACAATGTGCCCGTGTGTGACAGTTAAACTTCTTGTGTGCCTGTTGTTGCAATCTTTGTGGCATCAATGGGATGTACAATGTGCAGGTATTGGTGGCCAGTACTATATGTTATGTTCACTTACATTGTGTTTGGTGAGATTTTTGGGGTCCTAGATCCTACTTATGTTGGATGTACGTAACTAGGTAAGGGGACATTACTGCCATCCAATTACATTTCTTTCTTCATGAGTGTTGGAAATGTTGGACAACGTGTATGTGTATGACAGCATGAGCTGTGTATGCATCTTGTATGAGATATTTGAGAATCATGTGAGCAATGTGGATAGTGCCAGAAATCTTTCAACCCACATCTGACCTTGCAAAACTGTTGTGTGGAAGGCATATCCTGACTCCCTCTGCACTTCAGGTTGACACACACACACACCATATGCCAAATTGCTGATGGCCACATGATGTACTGTCATGCATGGAAGTGATGGGAATTGAGTATCATGTAGGTGCTGTCTGCTCAGCCTGCAGATACCATGGGCTGTCAAATGTATTTCCAAGTGTGGGACATAGTCCAGGCTGTGGGAGAGTCACTATGGCTATGATACTGTGGCACTGTGCCCATTGCCTGTACACCAGCAGATCCTGACATGTGGCCAATATGATGTTCTAGTGGCAAAACCTGCCCAGAATGCCTCAGTCCTTTGACTAGATTAGGAATGGGCACAGAGGTAAATCATTAAACTAGTCCATATGTGCATTTAGCATCATTGTCAATGTGTGTCTTTGACTCATGACAGGTCCCTTACTCCCACACCTTTGTTTTCACCTTCGCACTGGTCATATTTGTCCTCCACAGGGTCATTGCCGAAATGACAGTCCTATGGTGCAGACAGTGTTTTGATTCCTGGGAGGCCATGATATGTGACTCAGTAGCAGAATAGCAGAAACAGTACAATGCATGCCTTTGTATGTTGGATTCCATCTCTGTAGAATAGACACATATGTCCAAAGGACTGTTTTGTGGTACAAGTGCATAGTACAGAACCTATCCCCTGAAGTTGCATGAGGCTGCATTTGCTAGACTACATGTCCACACATGGACAAGGAAGGCACTTTCTGTACCTACCATGCCAGCCCCTTGATTGTCACTCAAGTGTAATGGTGAAGTTTATACTATGACAGTTGCCTGTAGGGACTGTATGCAGTGAGTCAGTCTCACAGAATGTGAATATGTTGGTCCATTCAGGCCTAAGGAGTTTACCCTTCATAAGCCACATAGGTGTGTAGTGTTTCATTGTGGCTCACATCACAGTACAGGTTGCTAGAGCATGCTAGAGCTACCTGATGTCAGTAAGGTTGCTTAGTCATTGTAAGCCCTGAGCAAGGTAGTGAGTTAGCCTGCAGATGGAAATACATACGTCTGTAGTCATGTCCCTGTACTTATTGGCTTGTGTGTATCACACTTGTGGAGTGTTAACAAATTAAAAAGTTCTAGCTTGGTGTTTCTGACATGTATGTGATACTTTGTGATTGTAATCTCTTGATTTGTCTTTTGCATCCATGCAGTTCAATGCCCATCAGAAGAAGGAGCTATGGAGAGCCATCGCCCAGAAGGTGCAGACCAAAGCCGGCAGAGCACCTATTGTTGAAAGAGGTGGGAGGACCTGAGATGCTAGGCCTAGAATATTGCTGAGGCCTAGCTGGGTCTGTCCTCCCAAAATGGACAGGGCGCACGTTGGACCATGACCCTCCTAATGGCCCGCATTCTGGTGGTGGTGTATCCAGACCTTGATGGGTGTTTGAGGACAGCACAGCAGCCACGGGGGGATGAGTACAGGGCATATTCCTGCCTGTCACATTGCCAAATGAATGTGTTAGGTTCTGACAGCTCCCTCTGACGATTAGGGATGAGCCATGTGTAACACAGTAGATGAGTGATTGTTTGTGTAGACATGTCATGTGGTGCATACTGAGGTGCCTTCTATGACCCAGGGACCTAGGACACAACTGTGTACAAATTCACAAACAATTTGCTCTCCAAGGACACATATATGGCAGAATATTGCTGTGTACATTGACAAATCAAGAACTGTTTGTTGTTGTAGTGGGTGTTGTTAGAAATGGGGTCTTTGGTTGGCAGTCAGGTTACCCCCTGTCCAAGCAAGGACCCTCACTCTAGTCAGGGTTATAGAGAATCACCCTCAGCTAACCCCTGCTTACCCACTTGGTAGCCTGGCATGAGCAGTAGGCTTAACTTCAGAGTGCTAGGCGTAAAGTATTTGCCCCAACACACACAGTAACTTAATGAAAACACCACAAAATGACACAACACAGGTTTACTAAAATAGGAAATATTTATCTAAACAAAACAAGACCAAAACGACAAAAATCCACAATAGACAAGTCGAGTTATCACAAAAAATGCAAAGAGAGTCTTCATGTAATTTTAAAAACAACGCTAACGCTGTTAGCGTGGAAATGTACCTTGGGCATGTCAAATATAACCCCGCACGGATGAGTGTGTGTCAAAAAGGGCTTGTGATGCGTCAATATCACTCACGAGCGAGACCTTGTGTTGTTTCTCCTTCACTTGGGTCGGAGTGCGTAATTTCTTCTCTCCGCAGGAGAGCGATGCGTCGATCCGGTCAGCACTCTCAGGTCCGGGCAGGACTTGCGTCGTTTTTACAATCCCAGCGGTGTTTGCGTTGGAAATCCAGCCACACAATGATCAGAAAACCACACATTGTGGGTTGCGATCTCACTAGCCTCCGTCAGCGATGCTGTGCGTCGTTTCTCCAGCCCAGAGCATCGATCTTCCAGTCGCATTTCCGGCGAGCGTCAATATTCAGCCGCAAAGCCGGCAGCGCGCCGATTTTTCAGCCGCAGATCGGAGTTGCAACGATCTTTTCCCCGCACGGCGGTCGGTGTGTGGATTTCTCACTCTTGGGCTGACAGCTTCTCTTCTCATGGTCCCAGGAACTAGATGGGCACCACTTGGCAGAGTAGGAGTCTCTCCAGAGACTCCAGGTGCTGGCAGAGAGAAGTCCTTGCTGTCCCTGAGACTTCAAACAACAGGAAGGAAGCTCTAAATCAAGCCCTTGGAGAGTTCTTCACAAGAGGGAAGGCAAAGCAAAGTCTAGTCTTTGTCCTCTTACTCTGGCAGAAGCAACAACTGCAGGATAGCTCCACATGCAGGGCAGGTCTTCTTCCTCAGCTCTTCAGCTCTTCTCCAGGCAGCGGTTCCTCTTGGTTTCCAGAAGTGTTTTAAAGTCTGTGGTTTTGGGTGCCCTTCTTATACCCATTTTCTCATTTGAAGTAGGCCCACTTCAAAGCAAAGTCTCTCTTGATTGTGAAATCCTGCCTTGCCCAGGCCAGGCCCCAGACACTCACCAGGGGGTTAGAGACTGCACTGTGTGAGGGCAGGCACAGCCCTTTCAGGTGTGAGTGACCACTCCTCCCCTCCCTCCTAGCACAGATGGCTCATCAGGAAATGCAGACTACACCCCAGCACCCTTTGTGTCACTGTCTAGTGAGAGTTGCAACCAGCCCAACTGTCAAACTGATCCAGACAGGGAATCTGCAAACAGGCAGGGTCACAGAAATGGTATAAGCAAGAAAATGCTCACTTTCTAAAAGTGGCATTTTCAAACACACAATCTTAAAATCAACTTTACTAAAAGATGTATTTTTAAATTGTGAGCTCAGAGACCCCAAACTCCAAATGTCTATCTGCTCCCAAAGGGAATCTACACTTTAATCTGATTTAAAGGCAGCCCCCATGTTAACCTATGAGAGGGAAAAGCCTTGCAACAGTGAAAAATGAATTTAGCAATATTTCACTGTCAGGACATATAAAACACATTACTATGGGGGTCATTTCAACCCTGGCGGTGTACCGCCAGGGCTGAAATGACGGAAGCACCGCCAACAGGCTGGCGGTGCTCCCCTGGTCATTACGAACGCCGTGGTCGCACCGCCGGGGACGGCGGTTTCTCGCCACAATGGCCCCGGCGGTAGTAATCCACCAGGGCAGCGCTGCTAGCAGCGCTGCCCAGGGGATTATGAGTCCCCCTACCGCCAGCCTTTTCCTGGCGGTTTGAACCGCAAGAAAAAGGCAGGTGGTACGGGGAGTCGCGGGGCCCCACGGCTGCAACACTGCCGGCTCCATTTGGAGCCGGCTCCCATGTTGCGGCCCAGCGGGGATGTCATAATGGGCACCGCGGGAGTGCGGCCGCATTGGCGGCCGCACGGCGGTTACAACTTGCCAGGCGGCGGTTGCCGCCCGCCAATGTTGTAATGAGGGCCTATATGTCCTACCTTAACCATACACTGCACCCTGCCCTTGGGGCTACCTAGGGCCTACCTTAGGTGTGCCTTACATGTAAGAAAAGGGAAGGTTTAGGCCTAGCAAGTAGGTACACTTGCCAAGTCGAATTTACAGTTACAACTGCACACACAGACGCTGCAGTTGCAGGGCTGAGACATGATTACAGAGCTACTTATGTGGGTTACACAATCAGTGCTGTAGACCCACTAGTAGCATTTGATTTACAGGCCCTGGGCACCTCTAGTGCACTTTACTAGGGACTTACTAGTAAATCAAATATGCCAATCATGGATAAACTAATTACATACACATGTTGTATAGAAGACCTTGCACTTTAGCACTGATTAGCAGTGGTAAAGTGTCCAGAGTAACAAAAACAGCAAAAACAGAGTCCAGCACACATCAAGAACTTGGGGAACAGAGGCAAAAAAGTTATGGGAGACCATGCCAAGAATGAAAAGTCTAACAGGGGTAATTTCTATGCAACAACCACTACTCCTCAGTGTTACAGGCCAAAAGAAAGGTAGTGATGGATCACTGTCCTCAGTCATGTGTCTGGTGAAATGAGTATATTGGCATCTGCCATCCGGAGGCTACTTGTCTTCAGCGTATGATGGGTGCTGGTGCCTTACAACTGTCTGTAATGTGAAGATGGTCATCTTACATGTGACAGTGCATACATTGTTTTGGGGTGCAGCTATAGATCACGACTTTCCCTTGGTAAGTGGGGAATGTCCATTGACATGATTTAAGTGCCATCACTGTTGCCAACATTCTTGTGCCTACATGTCAGCATATGTCCCTTTCTCTTTTGAGAAAAATGTGTAAGCTGCTGTTTCATGCATGGTCTACCTGTGTTGATGGGATAATTTCTGTATTCCCTCACATATATGCGCATGCCAAACTGTGTGTGGAATAGGACATTTACAATAAGGGGTACATTTCATGTGGTGCCACCGACAGGAGTGTGCCACCATTGGTTACTGGCTGGCGACCTCTGACCCTGGTTCTCAGGCAGGTCGCTCCCCTCACCGCCTCACAGCCTCCAGCGTGACCGCTCTTGCTCCTGTGCCCTGTGCTCCTGTGCCCTGACTGCCTTTTCCCGCCTCCAGTGACCTAGCGCCAGCGCCCTCTTCGTTGTGCCCGAGTGCCTGTGTCCGCTCTTTCTTCTGTACCCCGAGTGCCTGTGCCCCTGGTATTGTTCCACTGTTTTGTATTGTTTTTACCTTGTTTGCCCTTACCGTGTTCTTCTCTCTTCCAGCCTCGTCGCGTCACCCCATCGCCGCCCGTTCGTTTCCCGCCGCTGCACTCCGGTAGCTCCGCCCCCTTGCTCCCCATTGGCCGCCCCGCTCCCACCTCCCAGCTGCTTCTCCCTCCCTCTTCCCCTCATATGGAGGCCGCGCAGCGATAGAGAGAGCGACCTCTGACCCTGGTTCTCAGGCAGGTCGCTCCCCTCACCGCCTCACAGCCTCCAGCGTGACCGCTCTCGCTCCTGTGCCCTGTGCTCCTGTGCCCTGACTGCCTTTTCCCGCCTCCAGTGACCTAGCGCCAGCGCCCTCTTCGTTGTGCCCAAGTGCCTGTGTCCGCTCTTTCTTCTGTACCCCGAGTGCCTGTGCCCCTGGTATTGTTCCACTGTTTTGTATTGTTTACCTTGTTTGCCCTTACCGTGTTCTTCTCTCTTCCAGCCTCGTCGCGTCACCCCATCGCCGCCCGTTCGTTTCCCACCGCTACACTCTGGTAGCTCCGCCCCCTTGCTCCCCATTGGCCGCCCCGCTCCCACCTCCCAGCTGCTCCTCCCTCCCTCTTCCCCTCATATGGAGGCCGCGCAGCGGGCGCGCCGCTGGCGCGCCAAAGGCGCGCCAAAGGCAAGCCCGTCTGCGCCCGTCCGCGCCTGGACCGCGCCCAGCGCCAGACCCCCTGGCCCCCACCGCTGCGAGCCTACACGCCGGACCTACGAAGCCGCCACCCTCATCGCACTCAACACCGGCCGGATCCCCGGGTGCTGCCGTGCCGCCCCAAGACGCACCCACGGACCCTTCACCTGCCAATCCTGCAAGTTCTCCTGCATCCAGACCCGCACCGCGCCCGCCAAACCAAGCACCAACAGCAACCACCTGAAGTGCATCCTGCTTAACACCCGCTCCATCCACAGACACGCCGTGGAACTCTGGAACCTGCTCGACACCACATCTCCAGACGTCGCCTTCCTCACAGAAACCTGGATGAACGCCTCCTCAGCGCCCGACATCGCCATCGCCATCCCGGACGGATACAAGATCACCCGGAGGGACCGCATCAACCAGACAGGAGGAGGCATCGCCATTGTCCACAAGAACACCATCCGCATCACGACCAACTCCGACGACACCCTCACAGCTGCCGAACATCTCCACTTCCAGATTCACACCGACCCCAAGACCACACTCAGAGGCACCCTCATCTATAGACCCCCAGGACCCCGCACACAATTCAGCGAAGACATCGCAGACTTCATCAGCCCTCACGCCCTCTCCTCCGCCGACTACATCCTCCTAGGGGACCTCAACTTCCACCTGGAGAACAACAACGACAACAACACCACCAGCCTGCTGGACAACCTCGCCAACCTCGGACTCAAGCAACTGGTGAACACCCCCACCCACTACGCCGGACACACGCTTGACCCAGTCTTCTCCTCCAGCAAGTACATCTCCTTCAGCCACTCCACCGGACTCCACTGGACAGACCACAGCTGCGTCCACTTCAGCTTCAGAAAAACCACGACTCACCACCACCCACAACAGGCTCCCCGCAGGAGCTGGAACAAGATCACCGCCGACCAGCTCTCCACATCACTGAGCCAGAACCCTCCCGCCAGCTCAGCGGACCCCAACCAAGCAGCCAACAACCTTACACAGTGGATCACCAACTGCGCTGACAACCTCGCACCTCTGAAAACCCATCTCATCAGGCCCAACAGCAAGAAAGCCTCCTGGTTCAACAACGACCTCAAGAACTCCAAGAAGAACTGCCGCACCCTCGAGAGAGCCTGGCGAAAAAACCCGACTACAGACAACATGACCGCCCTCAAGTACGCGTCCCGTAAACACCACCAGCTGATCCACACCACCAAGAAGACAGCATTCAAAGAACGACTAGACAACAACGCACACAACAGCAAGGAACTCTTCAGCATCGTCAAAGAGCTCTCCAACCCCAGCGCCGGAAACAACGACATCACCCCCTCACAAGACCTCTGCGACTCACTCGCCTCGTTCTTTCACCGCAAGATCGCCGACATACACAACAGCTTCGGCGCACAGACCACGCACCCAACCACCAAACAGACGCCCCCCAACACCACCCTCCGCGCCTGGACCCCGGTCAGCACCGAAGACACCATCCATACGATGAACACTATCCACTCCGGATCACCAACCGACCCATGCCCCCACCACGTCTTCAACAAGGCCGACTCCGTCATCGCACCCCATCTCCGGGACATCATCAATTGCTCCTTCAACACCGCCACCTACCCGGAGAGCTGGAAGCATGCCGAACTCAGCGCCCTCCTGAAGAAACCATCAGCAGACCCCATCTCGCTCCTCCCGTTTCCTGCCAAAGTCATCGAGAAGACCGTCAACAGACAGCTGGCCGCCTTCCTCGAGACTAATGGATTCCTCGACCACTCACAGTCCGGCTTCCGAGCCAACCACAGCACCGAGACCGCCCTCATCGCAGCCACTGACGACATCCGAGCCCTGCTCGACAATGGGGAAACAGCGGCCCTCATCCTCCTGGACCTCTCCGCAGCGTTCGACACGGTCTGCCACCGCACCCTAGTGCAGCGCCTCAGCAACATCGGAATTCAAGAGAAGGCTCTAGAGTGGATCATCTCGTTCCTCACCGGAAGAACCCAGAGAGTCCGCCTCCCCCCGTTCAGATCCGAGGCCACCGAAGTCATCTGCGGCGTACCACAAGGATCTTCACTCAGCCCCACCCTCTTCAACGTCTACATGAGCCCCCTCGCAGCCATCGCACGCCATCACAACCTCAACATCTTCTCCTACGCCGACGACACCCAGCTGATCCTCTCCCTCACCAACGACCCAGCCACCGCCAGAACCAACCTGCACGAAGGGATGAAAGACGTAGCCGAGTGGATGATGAACAGCCGCCTGAAACTAAACTCAGACAAGACGGAAGTCCTCATCCTTGGATCATCACCATCTGCCTGGGACGACTCCTGGTGGCCCCCTGCCCTGGGCAGCGCACCCAAACCAACGGACCACGCACGCAACCTGGGCTTCATCCTGGACTCCTCCCTCTCGATGACCAGACAAGTCAACGCCGTATCTTCATCATGCTTCAACATCTTACGCATGCTCCGAAAGATCTTCCGATGAATCCCCACCGAAACCAGGAAGACGGTCACCCAGGCACTCGTCACCAGCCGACTGGACTACGGTAACACCCTCTACACCGGAACCACGGTCAAACTACAGAAAAGACTCCAACGCATCCAGAACGCCTCCGCACGCCTCATCCTTGACATCCCCCGACACAGCCACATCTCCGGACACCTGAGAGACTTGCACTGGCTCCCCGTCAGCAAGAGAATCACGTTCCGCCTCCTCACCCACGCACACAAGGCCCTCCACGACCTGGGCCCCAGGTACCTCAACAACCGCCTGACCTTCTACACTCCCACCCGCCAGCTACGATCGACCAGCCATGCCCTCGCCGCCGTGCCACTAATTAGAAAAGCCACCATGGGAGGAAGATCCTTCTCCTACCTGGCAGCCAAGACTTGGAACTCCCTCCCCATCCACCTCCGTCTGACCCACGACCACCTCTCCTTCAGGAAGCAACTCAAGACCTGGCTGTTTGAGCAGTAGCGGTCCCCCCTCCCCCCCAGCGCCTTGAGACCCTCCGGGTGAGTAGCGCGCTATACAAATTTCTTGATTGATTGATTGATTGACATATACCCTCACCCATCATAGCATGACACTTGGCATGTACAACTGCAGTAGGAATGAGGGACATGATGGGTAGACCTAGAGTTTTTACCCACAATTTGCATTTCCATGCCATTGATGTAGAATCATGTAGCAAAGTGCTTTGCACATGTGAAATGGGAAAGGTTTTGTGACTGTTGGCATGCATCGTGGAGTGACTTGCATTTATGTTGGAATCACATGTGTTTGGGTACAAACATTTCTCCACAGACATCTTAGTTTGCTTGACCAAAATGGGGGCAATGATGTAGCCTTCCATTGGTAAACAGGCTGAGGGACTTCTACAAGTATTTGCAAATCTCTGAGCCTCTCCAACATCCAAAGGACTAATGGCGACATACTGATGCACTCAGGGTATGTAATTGTAAGGGATGCCAGACATTAGTGGTGATTTCCCTGGGACTTGCTGATTCATTGTGGTGTGGATTTTAAAGACATATCTCCCTGACATTTTGCACATTTTGTCGGCAGTGTACATTTCCATGCCAAATGTGTGGCATATCTGAGCAACATTGGTACTACCTTCATGGCTCCATTGGGACAAATTTCACTTGGTGAAGTGTGCATTGAGACTTGAGCGCCTTGAAACCCTATGGGTGATTAGCCACGCTTTACAAATCCTTGGTTGATTGATTGCATTGTAGATATGTTTCCAGTGTGATGTGAGTATTTCCATGTAACCTTCTCCAGGTTATTGTACTGTTATTAGCAACATGGCATGTTATGAGAGCATGATTTCTTCTTGTTGTGTTATTGTGTATGTGACAAATAGATGTCTGCATGACCTTGTGTGGGATCTGTGGGAATGCAGTTGGCATTGGTCTGCTATTGTATGACAACAGGTAAGTGAGGTAAGCTCCATAAGGCAATGCATTGAAGGTGATGTGGTCTCCTACTTGTTCAATGGTTACTGTGATTGCACAATTTCAGCCATGCAATTAAAATCCTGATTTTCCTGTGGGCAACTGCTGACAGTTCGCATGGCATGCATGTACGGTACATGCAGGGGCCACTTGGGTGGAGTTTGTTGCTGGGGCCTACTTGACATCATGGTTATGTTTGCTAATCACAACTGTTGTTCAAGTGTGATCATGGACATGTGATGACCCTTTTCCTCTTTGTATTTGAAAAATCAGCCCAGGGAAGCGAAGAAAACAGGGCAAAGTTGAGTGGGACTTTGGGTCAAGACACCACACCACCGACACTGAGGCACCCAGTGGCCCGGAAGATGAGGGATGTGCCCCTTGTGAGACTGGATCTACATCCTCATCGTTATCAGATTCTTCCTGCAGTGGCTGCTCCTTAGTGGTGGCGGACCCATAGGGACATACTCCTGTACCATCTTTGTCCGCCACCCCCAGTTCTATCTCCATCCTCCCTGTTGCTCCTCACCCAGTTGGCTGTGCCCGCTCACCAAGAGGGTGGGCGTCTCCTTTGTCGCAGGCACCTCCACCCCAGCTCCTGTTCCCACTTCCTCCCTGAGTGAGGAGGCTAGTTACCTCCTGAGGAGTGTCTCTGTGGGTCAGACTGCCATTGCTAGTACCATCCAGGGGTTGTCCACCCAACTGCAGCAGACAAATGCATTCCTGGAAGGCATTTATAGTGCAATGCCTGGCCTACAGAGATCTTTTCAGGCTCTGGCCTCCTTCCTGATGGCAGCCAGTCACCCCCCACCTTCCATCCCCCATCCACCTCCCTCTTCCCAATCCAATTTCTCCATTCCCCTACCTATCCCAAGCACACAGACAGATCCTCACACACCCACCTCAGCACACAAAAGCATAAACACAAACACCACAAGACACACAGGCACGCAAGAACTCATCCGACACTAACATGCAAAACATCAGCCACCACTTCCCTAGACACCCCCACCGGCCCACACATGACATCAAGCATACCCACAGACACCACCACAATAGGCAGTGACCCACCCACCATACCGGCAGACACCACCTTAACAGACACACAGACATCCACCACATCCACCATACCTGCAGACACCACCCATCAGACACACACATCCACCACTATAAGCATACCCACAGACACTACCCTAACAGACACACACACACATCCACCACTCCATCACCTCCACTTCCCAGCACCCAAGACACGAAAACACACACACTCACACATACAACAGACACCACCCAAACATAAGTATACCTCACACAAGTACACACCATAAAATCATCCACGCCGACACAGCAGACAACCAATCCCTCGACCTCCAAATCCCCACCCCATTCTGCTGACCGTCCATGTGTTCCTAAGGAAGATTTTTTGTTTGAGCTTCCCCTTCTCCTGTTCCCTCCACCCTGGTCCCAAACCCAAAAGGCCCCAAACTACATCCTTACCCATCCCTTCCACGTCCATGTCCTCCCCTGTCACACCTGCCCCCCTGAAAGCACCCATACATGTCCCCTTCCCATGAAGAAGCCCACCCCTCCAAAGAAGCAGTCCACCTCTCCCAAACCCAAACCCACCCATCCCAAATCTGACCCCCCAACAATGATCCCTGAGGGGCCTGCCTACCTACTTCATGCCCCTTCCTGTGGAGGTTCCCTGGCAGTAATAGGAGTCAAGTGTTGGCTATACTGTGCTATGAAAGACTATACTATGGACTGGCCAATGGCCTGGACAATTTACATTTGGTTTCAAATAAACCCAAATAGTAGTCTTTTTTGGGCAAAATTTGTTTTTCCTCTGCATACAGTTATGTGTGTTTCAGCCTGCTTGCTGATCCATTTGCTGTTGTTTCAATATCTAACTTTGTGGGTATTGCTGGTGTCACCCAAGACAAAGGTATATGTTGACTGTATGGATATGTGGGTGTAAATGCAATTGTGGTGTCAAAGCATTGTGTTCTGTTTGGTCTGGTAAGTATTTCATCTTCTGTTGTCCAATTAGAGCATGTATAGTGTTACACTTGTCCCACTGATATGGATTGTAGATTCATCTCATGTGTGACAGTTTCAGTTTTCTTAGTGCAGACATTGAGGGTGCTCAATTGTGCTACCTTAATTTGCATTTGACTGTGCATGTGTCCATTTAGCTGTGTGTACCTTGCAGCTACTTCAAGTAGGTGTATGCCCCATGCAGTTGGAGTTGTATTAGCTTTGTTGACTTGCACTTCCACATTGTTCAGATTGGCATATCACTTGACTCTAGCATTATGAGATACATGTAGGGCCAGTTCCTGTACAAATGTTGTTTTAGGGGTGTGTGAAAAGTGAAATGTGTCCCAGTGCAGCACCCTTCCCTGAGTGCTCCTGATGCCTTCATCCCTATTGTGCTGGTATTTTTTGCACAGTGAGATTGGAATATTTGTCTCTCTGACTATTGTGCATTCCATTGTCCTTCCATTGTGTTGCAATGTGGGTGATGTGTGAGTCCAATGTAGGGTTGGTTCATGGGAGTGGTGTTTGTGTTCCATGACACATCCATACATATGTGTGTTGAATGTGACAGCAGTCCATGGCAAGTGTGAAATGTGAGGTGTGAGTTGTATTTGTCGATGTGATGTTGCTGTGTTGTTGGTGTTCTGTTGCACAATGTTGTGTACACTTCACTGTTCCTGTGTCTGAGATGAACAGACGTGAGTTTTTTGTAGTGCTGCGGTGCAGTGTGAGTGACCTGCCTAAAAGGGACGTTTGACTGTGAATGTGTCATTCTTTGCAAATGATTCAGAACTGGGAATCAATGATGTGTACTTGATGCCCAAAGCGTGACGCCTCATATCATGTGGCTGATGGCGCAACAATCTGCTGTTGAGTGGAATGACACAGGTAGGTGTATGCACTTATGGTCAGTTGGGTCCATGGCAGCATGGATTTTTTGCACCTTCAATGAGCAAGAGCATTGAAGGTGGCAGGACATGTGTGAATGGGCTCCATGGCGGCACAGGACGTGCAAGGCTGCCTGCAGGTGAGTCTCTTCCTTTGTACTGTCCGTTTCTGCCTGCTGAGATGTGGTGGTTGGACCGCCACAGCCACATTGGCGGTGTGCAACCTCATAATGAGTCCAGTGGAAACACCGGCTGCAACGGCCTGTTTATTGCTGCCTCGTGACCGCGGCAGTCTGTGCTGATGGTCTGTCCGGCAGAACTGCAGCACTCTATGCTCCATAGGCCTGCATGACTTGTAATACGGCAGTCTGACCACCAACCCGATGGTGGTCGAACTGCTGCCATTGCAGTCCACGGACAGCCAAACTCGTAATGAGGCCCTATGTTTTTACTGTTTAGTTTTTTTTTTCAGTCTGTGGTTTCACATAGAACCTTCTCCCAGAATTTTGGCTGATTGGTGAGGTTTGCTGGCTAATACTTACTGAATGTACCCGAGACGTGGGACTCAGGACCAAAACAGCTAATTTCTCAGCAGGACATCTGTGCTTGTCTATTTACAGGGCCTTCAAGGTCTCCTAGAGTGTGACGGACACACAGCGCCCAGACGGCATCCTCTGAGCTTTTACTTTATGACGTAAGATAGTCTTGCTTCCTAGTGTATCCAATTTATTTTTCTCATTGATTCCACCTCATATGAGTGTCAGAGCTCACACATAGTTGTACCCAAGGATGTGCAAATTTGCAAAGTATTACTTTCATGAACTTCCCGTAAAACTAGTGAGTACTATAATCCTTATTTATAGTTTGCCAAGTTTTCTGCATGTGGGATTTCACATTAAATTAAGGACTTCTGAGCCCTTCTAAGTTATTCTAAGAAAAAAAGGTTAGTCAATATTCGTCCAGTTTCAAAGTCTTGAGAAAAACAATTTCAAGTTAACTCGCAAGAAAACCGAAGCTCCATTTTAGCAGCAACCAGCACTCTCGTGAAAATATTGTCAGTTTGTGGGAAAACTATGCAAGTGCTGTCTTGGTGGGAAATGCAGGAAGGTGAGAGAACATGGGCACCTTGCTTAGAAAGGTTGTCATGCACACAGCTGGTTGCTGTACATGGTGAAACCGTGAATCGGTACCTCTGTCAATGTCTGGATACAAAACAAGGTGGATGTTTTTTATAAGCCCTGAAGAAGTCCTCTATTAATGGAATAAGGTGTGAAACGTGTTGGCTCTTGGTGTCTTTTGATATTAAAGTGAAATTAGAAAACTGGAAAGCCGAATCTGTTTTTTTTAAACAATCATGAAGAGGGTAATCACATGTTCATGTAACAAATAGAATAGGGAAAAAACAAACCCATTCTGCGGACGAATGACTTTGTTTGCGAATTTGTGTTTATGAAATATGCATAGACTTTGCTTGTGTTACTCCACCAGAACCACCACCTTGTTGTTCGAACGTAGATGACCCCAGGAGGCTGTGGACATCTTTTTTTACCTATCAGTGAATAGTATGTGCAGTGCATGAGGTGCACAGCCAGGAAACTGTGTCAGCAGGAACTCCTTAAAAATTGCCTATCTCTTTCTGGTTGCTACAGGTCTTGCAGGAAAGGAGAAAAGTGTGATGAGAAGAGAGAAGAAAGGTATTCAAGAGATGGAAGAAGGGAACCCGAATGTGGTAGGACAGAGATAGAAAAATGAGATGAATGTAAAATATCTCTCTGAGTTACTTCTAATGTGCTTATGTCACGCTAAATCTACTTCAAGCCACTGCAGGGGAACAGAAAGTGGAGAAGAGGGCATGAGAGACAAGGAGCAAAAAGAGAGAGAAAGAGCAGACATGATAATATGGTATCTTAGTTGCACATTAGAAAATGAAACAGCCATAGGTGCAGGCCTCTTGTGAACACTGCTGGGCAGAGAAAAAGGATACGTATAGAAACTTTCATCAAACTTTAAAGCATAATTAATAAACATAGTTGCAAATAAATAAATAAATAAATAGAAGAAAGCAATAGAGAAATACGGTGGGGAAAACTTTTTTATATGACACCCTTCATGTTTAAGGAAAATGGCATTCCTTCCTAAATGGTGTGTTGCCCACTATACCTAGAATAAGAGGTAATGTATGCTTCTAACTTCTCCCTTCTTTGGTACTCTCGCACCTACATCCTCTTTACCCCTCCTCAATGTCCCTCTCACTCACTTTATTTCTCTTTCTCTCCCTCACTTAATCATATTGTGTGCTATCTCACAGCAAAGATAGTGTTGTTGGGTGAGAAGGGTGTGAGGGCTTCTTAGGGCCGCCTTTAATTAACCAGAGAGCTAGAGGTTCCGTACGTTCTGATTCTTTTGGGTTTGAGGGATACTGCTGTGGGTTCACCTTAGGAGGTGGTTCTGACTGCGGAAGGAAATGCCTGCACCAAAATTTTAATATAAATGTGGTCGGTCGACCTGCCCTTAAAAGCCTCTGTGTCGAGCTATAGGGAAGTCCCTTTGGTCAATTCAGAGTTCACATTTTACCTGGTAGAGCTCTGAACACCTGTGCACAGAATAGCTGAGCCCAGAGGCAGGAAACGTTGGCTTTGTTTGGGGAACACTGACAAGACCTGAGATAAAAACTTTGCTGCTGCAATCTGAAGAGGAAGATAGACTCCCTGGTATGTAAAGAATCTGCTGGGTTAAAAAAAAGCTAAGTTCAGAGAAGTTCAGTGCTTTAAGGAGTTTGATGAGACCAAAACTGCCAGTAATGGACTCGTGTGACCTCTGCCTATCCCAATCAAGAAACGTGAAGGAGAGAAGAATTGATCTGAGCATGCGAGCAGGAACATGTTTGCACTCCAACGCTACATCATGAGACTCACCTCTGAGCAGCACTGACCTGAACATGGGATCTCTGTGCCTCCACTCCTGGCCATTGCACTTGTTGGTGCTTGAAGCATGAGTACCTGTGTGCCCACACACCAACCACACCCGTGCCACGAGGGCCTCTGCATCCAACTATGCCTCTGTTGACTCCTTTGCCCCACTAGGAGGACCAAACCCACCAAATGCCATATGTGCAAATCTATTTTGAGGTTGCAAACGGTCCGATTCACAGGATCGGCCCTTTTGCAAATGCAAAAAAGCAGTTTGGTATGTATGAATCCCAAATTGCAATTTGGTTAAACGTTACGGCATCACAATTTGGAATTGCGAATCCATACTGATTCTATGGCCCTAAACACGCCCCTTCCAAATATCAAATCGGAATGGGATGTATTAATGTTTTGCCACCGAATTTCAGTCGCGAAACATTTATATTTTATTGACACCTCGTAGAAGGTGATAACCCATTCGCAAATGAGAATGTTAAAATAAATATTTTTCAAGTGCAGACAGTGGTCCAATGGACCACTGCCTGCTCTTGAAAAATGAAACCTAAATATTTCATTTTCTCTTTTGAAATGCATCCTGTTTTCCTGTAAGTTACCATTTTTATGGGAAAACGTAGGGGTAATCTCGGTGGAAGGAAGTTTGTGACTCCCTGCAGATTCCAGAACTTTCCAGAAATATTAGGAAAATGTGTTTTTTAAGTCACAATTTGAAGTTTGCACGGGATTCTGGGTAAAGCAACCTGGTGAGCGCCATATAAGTCAACCCATCCTGGATTGTCGGCTGAGGTAGGGCCAAAATCTACAGCTACCTACTTTGCAAAATACAGGTTAATTTTGAGTGAGAAAATGTGAAGCACCCATGTTGCGTTTTGGTTAGTTTCCTGTTGCGGGCAGTAGGCCTACCCACACAAGTGAGATATCATGTTTATCAGAAGATGTGTTTGAGCATTGAATAGTAGGATATTTGTTATTACCAACTGTATTTCTCTCCATTTGTGCCTTCCAAATGTTAGCCAGTGTTTAAGGAAGAAGACATTTTGAAATATACTCCTTAATGATATGCTCCTACGGGTACCCACAAATTCAGAGACGTACAAATAACTACAACTCCTAAATTCATATCTTTTGCCCATTTCAGAAATACATAGGTTATCTTAATAGCTATTTTTCACTCTACATATTTCACCATATGCCTTGGTCTATACTCAGTGCACAATGAAAAACCATTGAACAGTGCGACTCAATTGTTATCTCTGGTTGCCTCAGGTTCTTGGAGAACCTACGAATCATATATATCTCTACCACCAAAAAGGTCTAGCAAACGTAATGTAAATCGGGCATCATAACAAAAAGTTACAGATGAAAACATTTAGGGTCTGATTACGAGTTTGGTGGTCTTGAGACTACCAAACTCACGGTGGTGGTCAGACCACTGCACTCTTGAAAGTCCGGCCTCCAGATTACGATCCTGACAGTCGGACAGCCAGGAGACCGCTGCCAGGATCAGGGATCCTAACGGGTTGGTGGCGGTCAAAGTCGTGCTCAGCCATGGCGGCGCCAACTTGGGCACCACTTTGCTTTTGACAACTTTACTTTCCGCTAGCCTTTTTATAGCGGGGTCCCCCACCATGCAAACAATTGCAAATAAAGGTAGCACAACTGGACACACTACATGTCTGCACAAACAAAGCTCAAGCTGACACACGTCAGGTGAATACATGATCCATATCAGGAGGACAAGTACAACACCATACATGCTCACATTGGACAACACAAGATGAAATACCTTACCATATCAAACAGTACACAATGCCATGACACCACCATAGCATTTACACCAACATATACCTACAATCAACATATATGTTTGTCTTGGGGGACAACAGCACTGCCCACAAAGTCAGATACTGCAAACAACAGCAAAAGAACAGTAAGCAGGCTGAAACAGACAAAACAGTAGGCAGACAGCACAAGTTACTCTGGAGCAACATAACAGTAGAAAAGGAATTGCAGGAAAAAGGTGTACCTAAAAATAGACAAAGACTTGGGTTTATTCAAACATCCAAATTCAAATAGTCCAATGCCATTGGCCAGTCCATGTATTTGTCCATAATAGCACAGTATTGTGCCAACACTTGACTCCTAACTGGCATGGGACCTCCACCGGAAGGGCCAGCAAGTGGGCAGACATGCACCTCAGGGATCATCCTTGGGGGGGTGCATTTGGGAGGGGGGTTGGCCTTGGGTTTAGGAGGGGCAGTCTCCTTTTCGGGAAGGATGGGCATATTCTTGGAGGTATGGGTGCCTGCAGGGGGCCAAGGGAGGCCGTGGAGGTGGAAGGGTGGAGCTGGGAGGTGGGAGGTGGATGGGGGCCTCAGGTTTGGAATGGGTGGAGAGAACAGGGGAAAGGTTAAGGTCAAACATTAAAAAAATTAGAGACACAGGGATGGTCAGCTGAAGGGGATTGAGATTTGAAGGTCGAGGGAGTGGTTGTCTGCTGTGTAGGTGTGGATGTAGTGGGTGGGTGCTTCTGGGAGGTATGCTTGTGTTTGGTGGGTGTCTGTTGGTTGGGTGTGTTTGTGTGTCTTGGAGGTCTGGGAGGTGGAAGTGCTGTGGGATGGAGTGGTGGATGTGTGTGTGTCTGTTGGGGTGGTGACGGCGGGTATGTGGATGTGGTGGATGTATGTGTGTCTGTTGTGGTGTCTGCAGGTATGGTGCTTGTGCTGGATGTCTGAGGGTCTGTTGATGGTGTTTGAGGGTATGATGGGTGTGGTGGGAGTCATGGAAGACGCACCATTGAGGTTGAGTCTGCCCTGGTAGTGTCATCTTTCCAGGGTGGGATGAGGTTGGCTATGATGAAGCATGTCAGATTACGTGAGTCAGCATTCCTCATCCAATTCTTGGAATTGTCCAAATCCATGAGTATGGATAAATAGGCGGATGAAATGAGAGACTCATACAATGAGTATGGGAGGTGACTGGATGCCATCAGTGAGGAGGCCAGAACCTGAAAAAATCTCTGTTGGCCTGCCATTGCATCATGAATGCCTTCCAGGAATGCATTTGTCTGTTGTAGCTGAGTTGCCAATCCCTGGATGGCATTCACAATGGCTGATTGATCCACAGAGATGCTTCTCAGGAGGTCAATAGCCCCTCACTGAGGGCAGCAGGGGTAACTGGGGCAGGGGAGGAGGTGTCTGCAGCAAAGAAAACACCCACCCTCTTGGATGAGCGGTTTGGGAAGCAACAGGAAGGGTGGTGATAGAACAGGGGGTGGCAGACAAAGATGGTACAGGGGGATGCCCCGATGGGTCCATCACCACTAGGGAGTGTTCACTGAGAGAGAAACTGGTGATGGTGAGGATGTTCCAGTCTCCCTTGTGGCACTCCCCTCACCCTCCAGACCACAATGTCCATCTGTGTCAGTGGTGTCTTGACCCAAGGTCCAGTGGCCAGATGCTCCCCACACAAAACTGTGCCTGTCTCCTTCACTTGACAGTGCTGATGATGACCATACAAAGAGAAATAGGGTCATCACATGTCCATGATCACATTTGAACAACATTTGTGATTAGAAAACATTACCAGGATATCAAGTAGTCCCCAGCAACGAACTCCACCTAAGTGGCCTGTACATGTCCCATACCATATGCATACATGCCATCTGAACTATCAACAGTTGCCCATAGGAACATCAGAATCTCAGACAACTACAATTGCATGACTGAAGTTGTGCAATCACACAAGTAGTAGACACCATTACCCTCATACCTTTGCACCATGGAACAGACCTCAGTTACTGTTGGCATACAATAGTAGGCCAATGCCAAATGCATTTCCACAGATCCCACACAAGGTCATGCACACTTCTGTTTGTCTCAATAATGAGCAATGATGATAAAAAATACTGCCATGTTGATGACAAACGTACAATAGCCTGGAGAAGGTGACATGGAAATTCCCATGTCACACTGGAAACATATCAACAATGCACACTTTACCAAGTGATATTTGTCCCAGTAGAGTCATGGAGGTATTTTTAATGTTGCTCAGATAAGCCACATATGTGATATGGACAAGGTTCAGGGGAAGGGGAGCCTGTCTCAACATCAGAGGAGTGCCCATGATTTGTTCAGGCCAGTGGTTGCTCACTCGGAGTATGAGCATGAAGGTGGTATGCCTTTCCCTATTATTAACCTCCTGCCGGCCTCCTTGTAGGAAGGGGAATGTAAGTGAAGCTTCTAAAAGTGTTATTTGAAATGAGAACACACAGATCAGCTTCCAAGTTAATCCAGCTTCTTTAATGTGGTGGAACCACAATAACCTCAGCTGCCATCCAAGACCGGTGTCGGTGAACAACTGCTGATACGGATGCTCTGGAATCCTAGACGGTGCTAATGCTGTGAGGAATCCTTAAAGAGTGTTCAAGCATAAACATGAGCATCTTGTAATACAGTATTACATCATTTCCTTTCCTTACAACAAAATAAATGCTAACTATAACTACAACACATTAAGTCAAAACAAAATCAGATAATTTAGATGGTAGTGTAACCGAACAATTGCTGCGAGTACGCTGCACTACAAAATATCCTTCCTTGTTAGCACACACTATTTAAGTATTACAAGTACTAGTTTTCCCCCCATCAAACTCAGAATAGAATGAGTCTTGCAACTCTGGAATGTCAGAGATTATGGGGGTTATTCTAACTTTGGAGGAGTGTTAATCCGTCCCAAAAGTGACGGTAAAGTGACGGATATACCACCAGCCGTATTACGAGTTCCATAGGATATAATGGACTCGTAATACGGCTGGTGGTAAATCTGTCACTTTTCCGTCACTTTTGGGACGGATTAACACCTCCTCCAAAGTTAGAATAACCCCCTATGTTCTTATTAGCACCAATGGAAGTATCTGATGAAATCATGCTATCAGAGTTCATGTGAAAATCCCTGTCAGAATATACTCTTCTGAAAATGTCAACTTGCGAAGCAGAAATAGGCACTACACTGTTCCTATTCCACCATCCCTTTCCTTCCCTCAAAAGAGAAGTCTTGTTAGCCTTGATAACTTTCACAGGTAAAGAAAACTTAGATTCACCTTTAAGGACTCTCTGTGGTTTTTAGATCAAAACATAATCCTGAACATTGATTGGTACTTCTTTAATATTATTTCTGAGATCATAGTTGCACTTTTGCAACCCTTGTTTTTCTAAAACTCTACTTTGTAATTGGCTCCAATCAATTCCACACAAACATTTGGATTTGTTCACTTCCCTGTGAGTCAACCAAAGTGAAAGCAAATTGATTCTCGCCTCTTTGCCTCTAAGAAGAGTAAAAGGAGACAACCCTGTAGTAGACTGAGGTGTTGTGAGATAAGCCCAAATTTTCTCCTTAAGAAAACATGAGGCATCTACATTCACAGCAATAGCTGTTTGAATTCCCTCCTTTAAAATTTGCTCGGCCCTTTCTACCAGACCATTTGACGCTGGGCTGTATAGAACTACTTGAGAATGCTTTACATTAAACTTTCTCATAAAATCTTCCATTGTTTTGGAAGTAAAATGCACTCCATTGTCTGTAACAATCAAGGAAGGAGAACCTTCAACTAGGAACAGTTTCTCCAGAAAAGAAATTACAGATTTTGAATCAGCAAACTCCACGAATGAATAGGAAATCGATTTGGAAAAGTAATCAATTACAACAATTAAATAATTAATTGATTTAGGCAATAAATGAAAAGGCCCAGAAAGATCTAAGGCTAATTCATCCCATGCTTTGTCAGGAAAAGGAACATTACACAGAGGTTTGGTGGTACTCTTCCAGTGTTTATCAGAAACAACACAGTATGAACACTGGTCCACAAAACTTGTTACCTGTTTGTCCATATTGGGCCACCAATAAACTCCCTTTAACTTTTTGCACGTAGCAAAAATGCCCAAATGTTCCTCATGTGCAGTTTTGATAATCTTTAACCTCAGATCACTAGGTGAAACAAATAATCCACCCCTCATGCATATACCATTCTCACATGACAATTCCATAGAAATTTGATTAAAAGTTCTTAACTCACCATTGAGATTCTTTTCAGAAGGCCAACCATTTTTAATGAAGTGCAAAACCTGTGTCAACACTTCATCTTTAGACATGGCCAAACTCTAATCATCTTTTGTAATAACGCCATCACAAGCTGACAACACACTCTGTATCATGGTCTGCAGGAGCATCATCAGAATGCGGCAATGGCATGCGTGAAAGACAGTCTGCACGAGTATTTTTCCCTCATTGTACATATTTCACACTAGGATTATAATCCTGCAATTTAGAAAGCAAACGGACCAAGCGAGCAAATGATTTACCCAAACCATTGCCACAAAGAAGGTACACTAAAGGTTTATAATCAGTATACAGATCACAACTGGCGCCCCAAATATATGATTTAAATGTTTGCACTGCACATACACATGCAAGGCCTCTTTTTCAATTGTGCTATTATTACTCTCTGCATCTGTAAGAGATCTTGAAGCGAAAGCAACACTGTTTTCCTGCCCATTGACCCACTGGCCAAACATAGCACCAATTCCCTTAAGACTACCATCAACAGTTATAAAAAACTTGGCCGAAGAGACAAAGGGCTTAAGAGCAGGAGCAGACAAAACGAACTCCTTAATTTTCTGAAAGGCATCAATTGCTTGACTGTCCCAAATAAATCTGTTGCCTTTTTAAGTAATGATCTCAAAGGATGAACTATCATTGCAAAGCCTGAAACAAATCTTGCGTAATATTAGCACAAGCCCAAAATAGAATGTAGAGCATCTTTGTCAGCGAGTGGTGGAGCATTTTTGATTGCCTCTAAATTACAAGAATTTGGTTTTATACCATCTCCAGAAATTGTATGCCCCAAATATTCCACTTTTTCCAGCATGAATTTGCACTTCTCTGATTTGACTGTCATGCCACATGATTATAAAACAACAAATACCCTCTTCAAAGCCTGACTATGTTCCTCAACTGCCTCAGTATGAACCAATATGCCATCTTGGAATGCTTGAACATTATCCATTCCTGTAAATAAAGTGTCCATCATCTTTTGGAAAACACTAGCAGCATATCTCTACCATTAACCGCAATGTATATTTTTGTATATGTGCACCTTTCCAAAATCTCTAAATTTGAACAGAAGATACCAAGGAGTCCCATATCCTGTTCACTGACTGCTTTAGGACATATATCAGGCTGTTCCAAAACATTTTAATCTGGCAAAAACTTAAAATAAGTAGTATCCGCCAACATTGTGACAGGAGCTCCCTAATCTGCCATAACTATCATACTTCTACCATCCACAAGTGCTTCACAAAAAGGCCCCTTGATAGCCTCAGTTTTCAAGTGCATGACAGAATCCATAGAATCCACTGTCAAAACAACACTGGATAATTTACGCAACTCTGAGTCTGATATTCCGAATCATTGTTATGTACGTTTCTAATCTTCACTTTACTAAGATTGCTGCCCATACCAACACCAATGGCTGTACTTCTACACACCACTTGAAAATGTCCTACTTTGTGACATTTCAAGCATTGTTTCCCTATTGCAGGGCATGATGGACTATTTCCGATATGATTACGAGAACCACAGCGGAAACAGGCTGTTGCAGCTCTCCCTTGTTTGAAAGACTTATTGCTAACTGCACAGATCGAATCATCCTCCGTCAAACAACTAACAGTAGATTGGTCCGTGTGACTGGACAAAACTTTGGAAGAAACAAAGGACCTTTCTATACTCTTTGCAATATCAATTGTTTCTGCAAAAGTAGGATTACGACAGGCTAACAGACGTTCCTGTATTTTCTTAGAAAAACAGTAAAACGCAAATTGGTCTCTTATGTAAATATCAACATTATTGCCAAAATCACATTTGGCAGCTAAAACTCGCAAAGTTGCCACATATTCTTCGACTGTTTCTTCAGCAGATTGCTTGCACGTGGCAAAGTTGAATCTTTCAAGAGGTTCACTGGATTTATCTGAATACTGCTTTCCCCATCCTTTCGTTTCCTTCCAGATAAACATTCCAAGCAGTATCCCCACTTTGCTGCGCCTCTATAGGCGGCAAATTGTCAAACACACGTTGACCAGCAACTCCCAGGTGGTTGAACAGCAGGGCCATCTTTCTACCAGAGAGAAAAGTAATTAGCATCAATAGCTGTGAGATAGTTCTCAAATATTCTCAGCCACTCACTCCATTTTATGTCAGGTTTGCCACTCCTTTGAAAAAAGGAGGAGATTGAACAACTCCTTGATTATATGCCATAGTAAAATGAGAGCTTAAACACTGGAGTAAAGTGGCAAAAATTGAATTCAAAACTAAAATACTGGCTTAAAATAAAGCAGAGATTCCAGCCAAAACGTTAGGATGTGGATAAATAACGTTCCATCTCAACACAAATTATAGTAATTGTGTTAATGGGTTAGTTAACTGTCTGTCAACAATACAGAATGATGCCCCTAAGTTAGCGAATGCTAAGGTACCAGTTCTTATGTTCATGGACGATACCCTTTTAATCTCAAAGTACCCCATGGGAATTCAGTGGGCACTTGATAGCTTCAACTCCTTTTGTAGAGAAAGGGGACTAGAAATGAACAAGAGCAAGACAAAATTAATGATATTGAACCCCGCAAAGACCACACACTCTCATCCCAGTTTGAACAAGTTTCCATCAGAGAGGGTCTCAACCTTTAAATACCTAGGGACTACCCTCAGTGAGCGCATGGACTGGCATTTTCATATGAAAAGACAAAGATTGAGGTTGGGCCAGTTTGTTTGTGGGCTTACGAAATGCACAGGGGGTCATTGTTCAAGCCAGTTAGACCTATAATGGTGACTTATAAATGGCAAGTTGGAGGTGGGACAACATGTGGAGCTGAGCTTCGGGGACACAAGCCTCTGGCTGAGTTTACAAGCATCTAGAACAAGTTTTTGAGACAGTTGTTGAGCCTCCCAGCCAGCACCCAATTGTTGCCCCTTCGCTTGGATCTGGGGTTGAGACCTCCGCAAGAGGATATCAGACTTAGGCCTTTACTCTTTTTGTGGGGAATATGGGCAACTCCAGAGTTAAATTCTTACAGATCTGCCCTAGAGGAGGTTCGAGGGATAGCCGGGACGAATAGACTTCCCTGGCTGAGTTATGTCAAGACTACTTTGGAACAGAGGGGGAAGCGCCGTATGTGGGACAATCCAGTTGAGGATTGTCATTGTATCTCACGAGTGGAACTCACCAAATGCTACAGAGACTACAAACTTTCCATCTTGTCCAGGTCAAATTCTCAAGGCAATCTGTCCTCATGATTCCTGTGTTTCAAGGATTCTATTGTCTGGAAATTTGCCTTGACATGATTCAGCCACCCCTGGTAAGAAAGATATACCTTCAGTTTAGGCATGGCACACTTCCAATTGGTTCCTTCACAAGTAAGTGAAGTTGGAAGGGACAATTGTTGGTGGATAGTCTGTGCCCATATGTGGTCAGGGGGAAGAGACAGAGTCACATGTTCTTTTCTTTTGACCAATCTACAGGAGGCTTAGATCTGTTTGGATAATCCCAGTCTATCGTAATCTAGGATTCTCTAGTTGTTCTGAGGCATAAAGAGGAATGAGGAAGAACAATTCCCAGTTTATAGTATTTGCTGTCTCTAGTTATGTATTCAAGATATGGTGCTTAAGGAAGGGGGCGGCGGGCTGACACGAACCCTGATTCTCAGTGCCTGTTGTATCTGGTCTCACTATGTGTACCACATGGGTTTTATTTAATGGACGCCTGAGGCTACGGGCTCTAGAAGGAGCTGCTCCATTGGAGTGCACATAGTTATAACCATGCAATCTCTGTAATTAAGTTCTTGGGTGCTACGTGGATACTCCATCAAAAAGCACTTTTAGGTTGAACTTTGTGCTATACCGCTGTGTTTACATTTTGAACAACAGCACTATATCTTGTCCTTTTGTGTATTTTAATTGCTTTTGTATGTGTCAGCTGACATTTTAAAGTTTTACTGTACTGCCTTGTTACACATTCACTTTTCCTGCCTGAAAAGTATTGTTTTAACTATTATTATGTAGTTTATATTGCATTTGTACTTTTTATGGTCCTGGTGGCCAAAATAAAATATTTTTAATGGTAATGGTATGGAAATGGACACTGTAGACATCATGTACAATACGTCAGGGAGAGATGTCCCTAAACTCCACAACACAGTGATCAGCAAGCCCAGGGCTAATCATCACTAATGTCTGGACCCCCTTACAATGACATACTCTGAGTGCATCAGTAGACGGCATTAGTCCCTTGGATGTTGGAGAGGCCCTGAGATTTGCAAGTACTTGTTGAAGGCACTCAGAAAGCTGCCCAATTGGAAGCTACAACATTGTCTCCATTATGGTCATGCAGACCCAGATGTCTGTCTGAGGATGGATGCTTGTACCCCAACACATGTGATTTCAACATAACTGCAAGTCACTCCATGGTGCTGATCAACAGTCAGGGCACACACCTTAATCATTACACATGTGCAGTGCACTTTTCAACATGATGCCACATCAAGGGCAGTGATGTTCACAGTGTGACTCTAAACTCTAGGCCTAACTTTCATGCTCCTTATTGCCACTGCAGTTTTACATGCCAAATGACATGCCATGATGGGTGAGGGTATATGTTAGCCAATAAACAATGGTGTCACAGTTCTGTCTGTGGCACAACATGAAATGTACCCCCATTGTAAATGTACTATTTCACAAACAGTTGGGCAAGCACATATACATGAGGGAATACAGACATCATCCCATCAACACAGGTAGATCATGCATGAAACAGCAGCTTACAGATGTTTTAATGTTTTTCAAAAGAGAAAGGGACACATGCTGACATGTAGGCACACGGAATGTTGGCAACAGTGATGTCACCAAAATCATGTCAATGGACATTCCCCACTTACCAAGGGAAAGTATTAAACTAACGCTGCATCCAAAGAACAATGTAAGCTCTGTCACATGTATGTTGGACATCTTCACATTACAGACTGTAGTGAGGCAGCAGCACCCATCATACCCTGAAGACAACTACGCTCTGGGTGGCACATGTCAATATACACATTTCCACACACATGGCTGAGGACAGTGATCCATCACCTACTTACCTTTGGCCTGTAACATTTAGGAGTAGTGGCCTGTTGCATAGAAATTACACACCCTACAACAATAAACAGTAGTTGTTTGATCAATGTACCCAGCCATATGTCGTCCCTGGAGAGCAAGTGGTTTGTGGATTCTACCCAGTTGTGTCCTAGGTCCCTGGGCCAATATGCAAGGCACATCAGTATGCACCACATGACATATTTACACAAACAATCACTCATCTACTGTGTGACACATGGCTCATCCCTAGTTTGTCAGGGGGAGCATTCAGAACCTAACTTCAATAACAATGGTCATTGTCCTGTGGGCACCCCGTCCACGTTGGGAGGACATCCCCAGCTGGGCCTCTGCGATCTTCCGGGCCCAGTATCTCAGGTCCTCCCACCTTTTCCAGAAGTGGGCACTCTACCAGCTGTAGACTCCGAGGGTCCGCACCTTCTTGACGATGGCTCTCTATAATCCTTTCTTTTGATGGGCGTTGACCTGCATGGATGCAAAAGATAAATCAAGAGATCATGATAACGTTTCATCAGAAATGGTTGAGTTACCTACATGTCAGTAACATCAAGCTAGGACTTTCGTATTTGTCAATGCTCTCCAAGTGTGACTCATACAAACCAATAAGTACAGGGACATGACTACAGACATATATTTCTCCATATGCAAATTAACACACTACCCTGTTCAGGCTCTACAATGACTAAGCAATCTTACAGACATCAGGTAGCCCATGCTCTAGCAACATGACTGTGATGTAAACCACTATGAAACGCATCACACCTGAAGGGTAAACTCCTTAGGTATGAATGGACCAACACATTCGCACTCAGTGAGAATGACTCTCTGCCAGAGTACAAACTAAAACATTACACATGGGTAACAATGAAGGGACTGGCGTGGTGGGTACAGGAAGTGTCTTACCTGTCCAGGTGTGGACATGTGCCATAACAAATGCAGACTCAAGCCACTTCAGGTGGTGGGGTTTTGTGGTATGTACCTGTACCACAGAACACTCCTTTGTACATGTGTGTCCATCCTACAGAGTGGGCATCCAACAAAGAAAGGCATGCATTGTACAGTTTCTGCTCTGCAACTAATCTACTGAGTCACTGTAAAGATTAATTCCTTAGAAGTCCGTTCTTTTGTCACAGGTTTATTTTCTTTATTCAGATACAAGAAATCACAACACCTTCAGCATAGCCACCGATCCAACCTCCCTTCTCTCCGCTCTCTCGTCCGTCTCCACATTCCATTCTTGACCTCAGCATTACCTCATCACGTTCCATATTCCAGGGGAAACATGTCCCAAGGAATATGGAAGGTGACATCATTACACACCTCCCCCCTTTTAATATAACAGAAAAAAAAATACAATTGAACTTTGTTTTACGGAACTAAACAACCATACGCAATAATATCTAACGTTATAAGCATATTAACGATTAACTTTACAAATGCGCCCCATACTCCATATGGAGCCATTTTCTAAGATCACAAAACATTTTCTGACATCCTTTACAAGTTGGGGAGGAGAATACTTGCTTTCTCCTTTCACAATAATCCCACTCTTTCTCACTGCCACCCAGTCTCCCTTCTGTATATGGCAACGTTTAGCACACATTCTTCTGTTATATTGTAAAGCACTTTTCTCCTGGAATTTCCCTACCATAGCTTTTATAGACTTCCTGTCAACCATCACTTTCCGATTGCCTTTTAACCAAACTGGACATTCCAATACTCCAGGCTCCCTACCCTTCAATGATACAAAAGGTGACACTCCTGTTGAAGAATGGGGAGTGGTGCGATATGTCCACATAATTTTATTTAATTCTCTTTTCCAAGGAAGTTGGTTGGCCAGGGATAATTGGATGTTATCCATGATCAATTGATTTATTCTTTCCACTAAACCATTGGCTTGTGGATGGAAAAGAGCTACTTTTTCGTGCCTAATTCCGACTCTTCGTAGGTAGTCAATCATTTCTGATGATGCAAATTGTACACCATTGTCAGACACTATGGACTTAGGAATTCCCTCCTCCAAGAACACCTCTTCAAAGAACTCAATAACCTCCATAGTTCTCACATGATCCACCACCTTGGTGACAAACCACTTGGAGTGGTAATCAACTAGCACAAGTATGTACCTGCATTTCGCACCTAACTTGAATACTGGTCCAATGAAATCCACTGCCAATTTCTCTCAGGGCCCACTTGGAAACTTTACAGGTGCTAAGGGAGCTTGTCTTATTACTATGGTATTATCACTATTGGCACATGCAAAACAATTCTTCACCACATCTTCAACTTATCTATCCATCTCTGGCCACCAAAACGATTGTCTTACCTTTCTCTTCATCATACCCCTGCCAAGATGTCCCTGATGCATGATCTCTATAATGTGTTTCCTTATGCCAGCAGGAGGAACAAGCTGATCCCTCCTCCATAACCTCCCATTAACTATACTTAACTGATCTTTGACTTTGAGATATCCAACCAGGTCACCACAGTTGTGCTCGCCATCATCTCTCCAACCATTTACCACCTTTTCCTTCACAATCTTCAGGACAGGATCAGTAGTCACAGCGTCTTCCCATTCCTGAGCCGTTATAGCCAACTCACCCAAAACAGTCCCTATAGTATCTTCCACTACATCCTCTACAAACTCCTCTTCATTCACGGGCACTCTAGAAAGATAATCTGCAACAACATTCTTACTCCCTTTTACAAATTCCACCACGAAATTGTAACTCAACACCGATAATAACCATTTAGAAATTTGTGGCGTAACGCTACCTTCAAGTCCACAACCTCCCTTGAAAATATACGTTAACGGTTTATGATCTGTCCTCAGTTTAAAGGGTAAACCCCACAAGTAGAATTTAAAATGGTTAATTCCCCAACAGCACGCCAGGGCCTCTCTTTCAATTACAGAATACGAGATTTCAGCACCTTGCAGCCTTCTAGACGCAAAACCAATTATGCGCTCCTCACCCTCCTTAACCTGTGTCAGTACAGCTCCAATACCCATATTACTGGATTTGGTGGTTAAAAAGGTTTTGGCATTTGCATCTAATATACCCAGAGTAGGAACTTTCAAGATACAGTCTTTCAATTTTTGGAAGGAACTTTTGCAACTCTCATCCCATCCTCGTCGCCAATGTAAAGATTAATTCCTTAGAAGTCCGTTCTTTTGTCACAGGTTTAATTTCTTTATTCAGATACAAGAAATCACGACACCTTCAGCATAGCCACCGATCCAACCTCCCTTCTCTCCGCTCTCTTGTCCGTCTCCACATTCCATTCTTGACCTCAGCATTACCTCATCACATTCCATATTCCAGGGGAAACATGTCCCAAGGAATATGGAAGGTGACATCATTACAGTCACATATCATGGCCTCCAAAGAATCAATACACTGTCTGGACTGTGGGACTGCCATTCATGAAATAAGCCTGTACAGGACAGATATGACCTGTGTGAAGGTGGCAACAGGGCTGTGGGAGTGAGGGACCTGTCATGAGTCAAAGACACACATTGACAATGATGCTAATCACACATATGGCTTAGATCAATAACTTACCTCTGTACCCATTCGTAATCTAATCAAAGGAATTAGGCATTCTGGACCGGATTTACTACCAGAGCCTCATATTGGTCATAACGCAGGATCTGCTGGGGTACCGGGAGTGGGCATAGCGCCACAGTTGCATAGCCACAGTGGCTCTACCCCACCCTGGACTAAGACCCATACTATGAAATACATTTGACAGGGCCTGGTCTCTGCAGGCTGAGCATACAGAACTTACCTGACACTCCATTCCCATCATGCATGACAGTACATTACGTAGCCAACAGCAAAGTGGCATCTGGTATGTGTGGCAACCTGAAGGGCAGAGTGAGTCATGATATGCCTTGCAAACAACAGTTTAGCAAGGGCAGATATGTTAAGAAAACTCTGTGGCACAACACACATTGCTCACATTACTCTCAACTGACTCATACAACATGCATACTCAGCTCATGCTGTCATGCACATACATGTTGTCTCACATTTACAGTAATCGTGAGGAAATACATGTCAGTGGGTGGCAGAAATGTCTCCTCACCTAATTATGTGAATCTCACACAAGAAGGATCTAGGAACCCAAAACACCCACACAACACAATGTGAATGAACTTTACATATGGACCTGGCCAACAACACCTCCACATTGCCCCTCCCATTGATGACACACAGACTGCAACAACAGGCACATGAGTAGTCAACCTGACACACATGGCCACATTCTAGCCTGTGAGGAGCGAAAGGATGGTGGCATACAGAGAAAACTGTGTACATAAGGTACTTACCTCCTCCTCTGGTGCACCATAGAGCTGCCTATTCAAGGGTAGGATGTTATCCACTAGCTCCTCTGGAGAGAAGGCAGGGGCCCTATCACCTGGCGTGGCATGATTGCACCCACAGGTGGTACACAGCAGCTCAGGTAGTGGAGGTCTTGCTGGCAGTAGTGTTAGGAGTCAAGTGAGTGAATCTGCAGAACATGGCGGTCACATCTGCCGTGTAGGCAGTCGTCACCGCCGGAGGACACAATGTCGGAAAGTACCATCTTGCTGGCATGTTACCCCCATATTTCACTGTATGTATGTTGTTTTAGTACTAGTGTCACTGGGACCCTGCGAGGCAGGGCCCCAGTGCTCATAGTATGTGCCCTGTATGGGTTCCCTGTGTGGTGCCTAACTGTATCACTGAGGCTCTGCTAACCAGAACCTCAGTGTTTATGCTCTCTCTGCTTTCCAAATTTGTCACTGCAGGCTAGTGACTAAATTTACCAATTCACATTGGCATACTGGTACACCCATATAATTCCCTTGTATATGGTACTGAGGTACCCAGGGTATTGGGGTTCCAGGAGATCCCTATGGGCTGCAGCATTTCTTTTGCCACCCATAGGGAGCTCTGACAATTCTTACGCAGGCCTGCCACTGCAGCCTGCATGAAATAACGCCCACGTTATTTCACAGCCATTTACCACTGCACATAAGTAACTTATAAGTCACCTAAATGTCTAACCTTCACCTGGTGAAGGTTGGGTGCCACGTTACTTAGTGTGTGGGCACCCTGGCACTAGCCAAGGTGCCCCCACATCGTTCAGGGCAAATTCCCCGGACTTTGTGAGTGCGGGGACACCATTACACGCATGCACTATACATAGGTCACTACCTATGTATAGCGTCACAATGGTAACTCCGAACATGGCCATGTAGCATGTCTAAGATCATGGAATTGTCACCCCAATGCCATTCTGGTATTGGGGGGACAATTCCATGATCCCCCGGGTCTCTAGCACAGAACCCGGGTACTGCCAAACTGCCTTTCCAGGGTCTCCACTGCAGCTGCTGCTGCTGCCAACCCCTCAGACAGGTTTCTGCCCTCCTGGGGTCCAGGCAGCCCTGGCCCAGGAAGGCAGAACAAAGGATTTCCTCTGAGAGAGGGTGTTACGCCCTCTCCCTTTGGAAATAGGTGTGAAGGACTGGGGAGGAGTAGCCTCCCCAGCCTCTGGAAATGCTTTGATGGGCACAGATGGTGCCCATCTCTGCATAAGCCAGTCTACACCGGTTCAGGGATCCCCCAGCCCTGCTCTGGCGCGAAACTGGACAAAGGGAAGGGGAGTGACCACTCCCCTGACCAGTACCTCCCAGGGGAGGTGCCCAGAGCTCCTCCAGTGTGTCCCAGACCTCTGCCATCTTGGAAACAGAGGTGTTGGGGGCATACTGGACTGCTCTGAGTGGCCAGTGCCAGCAGGTGACGTCAGAGGCTCCTTCTGATAGGCTCTTACCTCTCTTGGTAGCCAATCCTCCTTCCTTGGTAGCCAAACCTCCTTTTCTGGCTATTTAGGTTCTCTGCTTTGGGGAATTCTTCAGATAACGAATGCAAGAGCTCACCAGAGTTCCTCTGCATCTCCCTCTTCGCCTTCTACCAAGGATCGAACGCTGACTGCTCCAGGACGCCTGCAAAACCGCAACAAAGTAGCAAGATGACTACCAGCAACATTGTAGCGCCTAATCCTGATGGCTTTCTTGACTGTTTCTAGGTGGTGCATGCTCTGGGGGTAGCCTGCCTTCACCCTGCACCAGAAGCTCCGAAGAAATCTCCTGTGGCTCAGCGGAATCTTCCCCCTGCTAACACAGGCACCAAAAGACTGCATCACTGGTCCTCTGGGTCCCCTCTCATCCTGACGAGCGTGGTCCCTGGAACACAGCAACTCTGTCCAAGTGACTCCCACAGTCCAGTGACTCTTCAGTCCAAGTTTGGTGGAGGTAAGTCATTGCCTCCCCACGCTAGACTGCAAAGCTGTGTACTGCGTGATTTGCAGCTGCTCCGGCTCCTGTGCACTCTTCCAGGATTTCCTTCATGCACAGCCTAGCCTGGGTCCCCAGCACTCCATCCTGCAGTGCCCAACCCTCTAAGTTGGCCTCCGACATCGTGGGACTCCCTTTTGTAACTTCGCGTGGACTCCGGTTCACTAATCTTCTAAGTGCCTGAAGGAGGCGAGGGCAAGGCTGGCGGAGAGGGGGTGTGGAAGGCCGGAACTGTGTTGTGGAGGGCTTTGTGTGCGTGGGTGAGTAGTTTGAAGGTAATCCTCTTCGATGCAGGTAGCCAGTGTAGTTCTCTGAGGTGGGCAGAGATGTGGTTGCGGAGTGGGACGTCAAGGATGAGTCGGGCAGAGGCGTTTTGGATACGTTGCATTTTCTTTTGTAGTTTGGCCGTGGTTCCTGCATAGAGTGCGTTGCCGAAGTCCAGTCGGCTGCTGACTAGGGCGTGGGTGACTGTTTTTCTGGTTTCGACGGGAATCCACTTGAAGATCTTGCAGAGCATGCGGAGGGTGTTGTAACAGGAAGAGGAGACTGCGTTGACCTGCTGAGTCATGTTGAGTGCTGAGTCAAGGATGATGCCCAGGTTCCGTACTTGGGTGGTAGGGGTGGGGACGGCTCCAAGGGAGGTAGGCCTCCTGACTACCATCCACTGCCAGACATGCAGACCATGGAGCATCGCAACATCATGATGTATTACCGCCTTCATAGTCAAACAATAGCAGGCTTTTGTTGTCAGTGGAGCCAGATCTGGTGCCAGCTATTAGTTATCCAACCTGCATACCACCCATTGTACTAGTCATGTCAGTGTTGCATTTCCTAGCCACAGGGTCCTTCCAACATAGAGTGGTACTGTCAGCTGGTATGCCTATGTTCAGTATGGTGCTGAGGGATGTCCTCTCTGCAATGTTGAAACACCTTGACACCTATATCCAGTTTCCCCAAAGTAAGAATTCAGCCAATGTGAAGATTGACTTTTATGGTTTTGCCCACCTACCACATATAGTGGGAACCATTGATGGCGCACATGTTGGCTTGGTGCCATTGCATGCCAATGAACAAGTCTATCGGAACAGGAAGAACTTCCATTGCATCACAATGAAAGCTGCCTGTTTGGCGATCTCTACATTTCACATGTCAGTGCCCATTATCCGTGTTCAGTCCATGATTCCTTCATTATGCAGAACAGCACCATACCCCAGCTATTGTCACAACTGTGGCCAGAGTGGGCCTGGCTGATTGGTAAGTCACATCTGTACTGGGTCTGTGTGTGCAATGTCAGGTTCCACAATCATGAAGTGTGGGACTCATTGATGCAAATATGTCCCATTCTTTGGCAGGAGACTCCGCATATCCCAACTATCCTTGGTTGTTGACACCACTAAGGAATCTAACTACGCCAGGGGAAGTCCGCTTCAAGAAGGCACTTGGAAGAACAAGGCAGGTCGGGAGCAGGCTTTTGGGCTCCTGAACGCCAGAATGTGGTGCCTTGATCGGACAAATGGAGCCCTCCTCCACTCACCGGGTCAGTGTGTCAGATCACTGTGGCATGATGCATGCTCCACAACCTCGCCCTGTGTAGGAACATCTCATACATCTCAGAGGAGGGGGAGCCTGCAGTGCCACCGGGTGAGACTCCTGAAATGCAAAGTGAGGATGACAGTGGTGAAGAGGAAGGAGCTGACTTGTGGGAAGATCTCATCAACAGCTACTTTTCATGAGTGTAACTGTGTCCTGTGGTGAGATGACTGTGACTTACAATGGACTGTAGTTGTGAGAATGTGTGGAGTTTGTTTTATACAAAACAGCTAAGGAGTTGACACTCTGCAATGACAAGCCAAAGGCACTTTGATTAATTTGCGTTTGACACATCCCCACCATGAGGATTTTGCTTTGTTAGTGTTCATTTCCCTGCAATGTAAGTGTTTTTCAAGTTGCTTGAAATGTAATTTGTGTAATGGTGATGATTCCAAGTATATACTCCTTATTTTGTCTTTGTACAGGTACCTTCACCGTGACATCCTCATGTGGGCATTTCAGAGTTGTGACATTGGCAGGTTTGTGATGATGTTAGGGCAGACAACATGGACATGGATTGTTCCAGGTAATGTAGGTCACAGAGTTTGGGTGTAGGAGAGCTGTGCCAAAACAGCTTACACAGTGTCTTGGTGGAAGGTCAGAAGTGCCCATTGGACTTGTATGTGCTGTGGATGGGCCACTTGCATCATGTGTGTCATCATGTGGGCATGACATATGTAGTCATAGATTGCAAACAGATCATTTAACCTTTACGTTGGCTAAAACCTTTTTGCATGTCCGATATGTAGCTGTCGATGTGTTTCATCATTGCAGGCCACAGTGCTTGTGTCACAACACTGAGATATGTGTGCGTCATACCACCAGATGAATGGTAACTGGATCATGGTGGGCCTGTGAACAGGGACTGTTGTACTGCCATCTGTCTGTATCTTTGATTATGTGTTTTTGGAAACCTTTGCTGTGGTGTGTGATAAGGCTCAAGCTGGTGACATCATCCACTTACATGTTTGCCTATTCTATGGGTCAATGTCTTGCAAATCCTGTTCCTCCGTGGTCCGGGGGATTGTACCTTGGGATATGTACTATGTCTCAGTATGAGTTACACATTCTTGTTTATAGAAGTCCAGACAGGAGAGCCTGTGTGCTTTACACTGGAATTAAATGTATTTGTAACCAGACACTTGTGCTAATGTGTTGGTGTGTAATGATTATGGTCCTGAGCCGAACACTGTGTACCCTGCGACATATTACTCATTGCACAAATAGCTTATGTCCTAATCATATGGTCCACATAGGCCCTCATTATAACCCTGGCGGTCGGTGTTAAAGCGGCGGTAATACCGCCAACAGGGCAGCAGAAAAAAAAAATGGGATTACGACCACAGCGGAAACCGCCAACATAGACAGCCACTTTAACATTCCGACCACCACAGCGGTACAAACAGCGCATCGGTAACCGCCAACAGACAGGTGGAAGACAATGTACCGCTCACCCTATCACAAGATGCCAATCCGCCACCTTTTCCGGGGCGGAACCAACGCAAACAAAAACACGGTGGAAACAGTACACAGAAGGGGAAATCACTTACCTCTCCACACCCCACGAGGAACCAGGATGCCATGGAGCCAATACTGCAGATGCTGCCAGTGATGGTCTTCCTGCTCCTCTATCAGGAGCTCCAGAGACGGCGGCGACGACCACGGTGAGTACTGCACCTACAACACAGGTGGGGAAGGGAAAAGAGAGTGACACACACGCAATACGCAACACCCCCACCCTCACCCACAACACCATACACACAAATACATGCTGCAACATTAAATATACACCCCCCAGCCCCCCTTGAATAACGCAAGGACAAAAGGAATTGATTTGAACGATTTTAATCAATAAAAATCCAGTACTCAAAACTCTAAATACAGTATATACAATTATGTACACCAACTACACAAGTCCGGATGTTGCACCAATCATTGTCCGTGGACCACTGGGCCAAAAATGCATGGGCAAAGCCCACGCTAGATACCTGACTCCAAACGGAGAGAACACTGGAGGGGCATCAGATGGAAAATAAACAGGCACTCTCGGGGGGAGGGGTGGACCTCAGCCTGATGAACGCACAATGCCACTGCTCCACGAGGGGGCTCCATGCCCATTGCTTTATCCTGGGGAGTGCAAAGCCACAGTCTCTCAAGTCTTTTGCTGTGGGTGGGTTGCCCACTGCTCTGTCCTAGGGAGTGCAAAGCCACAGTCTCTCAAGTCTTTTCAGTGGGTGGGTTTCCCACTGCTTTATCCTGGGGAGTGCAAAGCCACAGTCTCTCAAGTGTCTCAAGTGGGTGGGTTGCCCACTGCTTTATCCTAGGGAGTGCAAAGCCACAGTCTCTCAAGTGGGTCGGTTGTACACTGCTTTATCCTGGGAGTGCAAAGCCACAGTGGATGCCTTTCTCCACTGGTTCTGGAGTGGGATTTGTGCCCAGAGTGCTTCATTCTGCCAAGGACTGAGGTAGTGGATGTGATACTCCACTGGTTCTGGAGGGGGCTTTGTGCCCAGAGTGCTTCATCCTGCCAAGGACTGAGGTAGCGGATGTTTCTCCACTGGTTCTGGAGGGGGCTTTGTGCCCAGAGTGCTTCATCCTGCCAAGGACAGAGGTAGTGGATGTATCTCTCCACTGGTTCTGGAGGGGGCTTTGTGCCCAGAGTGCTTCATCCTGCCAAGGACTGAGGTAGTGGATGTATCTCCCCACTAGTTCTGGAGGGGGCTTGGTGCCAAGAGTGCTTCATTGGACGAATGACCACTAGGGATGGCAGCCATGTCTGCGGTGGTGCCACTGGTTCAGGATGTCGCGGGGTCGCCGGCGGTGCTTGCGGCGGTGTCAGTCACAGCGGTGCTTACGGCGGTGTCAGTCGCAGTGGTGCTGGCGGCGGGCTCTGTGGCGGCGGTGCTGGCTGCGGGCTATGTGGCAGCGGTGCTGGCTGCAGGCTCTGTGGCGTGGGTGCTGGCGGTGGGCTCTGTGACAGCAGTGCTGGCTGCGGGCTCTGTGGTAGCGGTGCTGGCTGCGGGCTCTGTGGCAGCGGTGCTGGCTGCGGGCTCTGTGGCGGCGGTGCTGGCTGTGGGCTCAATGACAGTGGTGCTGGCGGCGGGCTCTGTAGCGGCGGTGCTGGTGGCGGGCTCAATGACAGTGATGCTGGCTGCGGGCTCAATGACAGTGGTGGTGGCTGCAGGCTCTGTGGCGGCGGTGCTGGTGGAAGGCTCTGTGGCGGTGCAGGTGGCGGTGCAGGTGGCAGTCTTCTCTGCTGTACAGGTTGGCATCGACGTGGACAGAAGGTGTGACACTGGTCCCTCAGTCAGTGCCACCATGCCCTCTCCTGACCTGCCCTTTAGTTTCTGGCCCTTCCCCACCCTGGATGGTGACGCAGCTGTCTTGGCACACTGGCAGCCCTGATGGTTGGCGCACTCCAAAAGCTGAGGTGCTGGGTTGGGACCTGGAAAGCCTGGCCGGGGGGGGTGTGGGGAAGAGACACACTGCGACGGGAAGATGGAGGGGGTTTGGGAGTGGAGGAAGAGGTAGTGGTTGTAGGAGTTGTACGTCTGCTGAATTTGGGTGAAGGTGCATGGGCTGGAGGCTGTTGTGAGGTGGATGGCTGTTGGGTGGGTGTGTGCCTGCGTTTGTGTAGTTTGGGAGGCAGGCTCATAGACACACTGGTAGAGGACACAGGGGATGTGTGAATGGTAGTGGGGGTAGTGAGTGCATGTGAGCGGTGTGTGGTGATGGGCTTGCTGGTGATGGAGGTAGTGGCTGAAGATGGAGTGCAGGCAGGTGTGAGTGGAGACGAGACTGGAAGGGAGGAGGGAGACGTGGAGGAGGGGGACACAGTGGAGGCAGTGGATGTTGGTATGTATGCATGGGTATGGTGCTTGTGTGAGTGCCTGTGGGATGTGTGGTCCTTATGTTTGCCTGAGCCACCCTTGTGTGTTGAGGTGTGAGCATGCTGGTCTGATGGTGTGCTTGGGATAGGCTGAGGTACAGGGGATTGGGTCTGGGTGGAAGAAGTTGGAGGGGGGAGGCTGGACACAGGGACAATGGCTGCCATCAGTGCTGAGGCCAGAGCCTGAAATGCTCTCTGTTGGGCTGCCTGGCCAGAATGAAGACCCTCCAGGTATGCATTTGTTTGTTGCAAATGCCTCTCAACACCCTGGATGGCATTCAGAATGGTGGACTGCCCAAAGTGTGAGGGATCTCAGGAGGTCAATAGCCTCCTCACTGAGGGCAGCAGGCCTGACTGGGGCAGGGCCTGAAGTGCCTGGTGTGAAGGAGATGCCCACCCTCCTGGGTGAGTGGGCACGGGACACACGCTGAGGAGCTGCTGGGAGGGCGGTGCTGGTAGGGGGGGTGGCGGCTGTACCTGTTGATGTGGGGGCCACAGAGGGGCCCGCCACCACAAGGGAGCTCCCATCAGAGGAGGAGTCGCTGTCACTTGTGTCACCTCCTGTCCCTGCCGCGGAGCTTCCCTCGCCCTCCATCCCACTGGTGGTTTCAGACTCCGTTGTTTTGCCCTCCAGGGCCAAGTGGGATGTAGCCCCCTCTTGCTCCGGTGCCACTGCTCCTCCGTCTGATGATGCTATTGCACACAAGAACAGAAGAAAGACATGTTCAGTGCATGCAACACCACTACAGTTTGCAGATACTACAGACACAGCAGACCTCTGCACTACGCCATGCACTTATAGTTCCTAGATTAATCACAGGGCAATGGGGTACAAGCCCTATGCCCGCTTGCTGCACACATGGAAGTCACAGGAGCCTGACTAGGTGTAGATGGCACTAACCACTAGTGGGGTTGGGGTGCCACTGAGATTGCCTCACAAGGGACCTTGCCTACCAAGCTCGCCCTGGTCTAGGGGATCCCACTGGCCACCTCCCCTACCCAGACACCTCGTAATGCACGCAGAGTCAGATGATTGTGACTGTACTCACCCCCTTGTGGCTGCTGTGATGCCCTCAAGCGCCCATCCAACTCCAGATACGCCACCGCCAGGATCCAGAACATCAGAGGGGTCATGGTGCGACGGGCACCCCTCCCACGTTGGGAGGCCATCCCCAGCTGGGCCTCCGCCGTCTTCTTGCTCCAGCAGCGAATGTCCTCCCATCTTTTCCGGCAGTGGGTGCTCTGTCTGTGGTGGACACCCAAGGTCCGGACGTCCTTGGCGATGGCCCGCCAAATATCCTTCTTCTGGTGGGCACTGACCTAGAGGAATAATACAGGGGGAAAGGATAATCTTTACCCGTAAGGACCGTCATACTCATTGGCCAACGTTCCCACCCTTGCCCTGACGCACATACACTCACCGTCAGCTCATGCAGGCCTCAGTCCCCCCCCATGTATCTTCCATCCACACCACTCCAAACAGGCATTGCCCATGCAGCATGCTCACAGTGTACTCACCTGTTTGTCTGGAGGACCGTAGAGTAGCGTTTACTGGGGGAGGACCCCATCCACTAACTTCTCCAACTCCTCCGAAGTGAAGGCAGGGGCCCTTTCCCCAGACACATGAGCCATCATCACTTCCAGACCCAGGTCACAGCAGCACTTGCAGTGTAGGTCCTCTCCTGTCGAAGGTCAGTTATCAAGTGAGTGAACAGACAGAAAATGGCGGTCACGTCCGCGGCGGTGTGTACCGTCACCACCAGCGTACATCATCATTGGCTCCTGGGACCCATAGGGTCCAATGTCAACCAATGCAGGATTGCGCAGCGGTCTTCGACCGCCTACCGCAACGGTGTTGAACGCCAGCGCAGTTACCTCATACCCCCTTGTCCCACCTTACAGGTCAGGCATCCGCCATTTCAGGGTGCCACATGGCATTAATAATAACTGCGTCACACCTATCTAGGCCTTGCATACACACAGTAACAGGCACATTGCGGATTAATAAATGTGTGCAAATGACATTTTGTAATACCTCAGTGTTGGCTGACTCTCTGCTCGCTGTTCTCGTCCATAGGGCACGTCCGCTGGGGCAGGTGATGAGATGGCAGCATCCTACGGTGTACAGACCGCTGGTGGACCTGTCGACAATGGAAAAGAGACACGTAATAGTCACCTACATACTTGATCGTGCAACAATACATGAACTGTGTGCCCAGTTGGAGCCAGACCTGATGTCAGCTATCCGCCATCCCACAGGGATCCCCCTCTAGTGCTGGTCCTGTCAATACTCCTTCTCCTAGCAAGTGGGTCTTTTCAAACAACAGTGGCCATTGCATCAGGTGTTGTAAGTCAGTAGCGATTAGATTAAGCATTAGCAGAAGACATCTTGTATTTAGCAACTATTGTGAACATTTCGCGGAATCCATTTTGTATTCATGGCAGCCATTTTCTTTGCCATGTGCTTGCCATGTGCTCTGTCCTACCTTTCTGTTAACTACTTTTGAAAATCTGTCTAGTGATAAGTTATATTTAGCATCTCCCACTTTTGCACATGCCCAGTAAGATCTGCAGCTGTTAGTAATCAGTAACAGACAGTAATGTGTCAACTAGTCCTTGAAAACTGTTAGCCCCTCATACCTGTTGACTGTGCATTTCCATATGACCGTGAATGTATATAACTCTTGCTTCTATAATTGTACCACCTTTTTTTAGCCCCTGCGTGGGTATAAAAGTACCATGCTCTCTTAGTTCAGTGTGCTACTTCAAACATTACCGAAGGTTGCTGTTTGAACTGTAGTACCACCTCATGAGGTTTAATAAACTTTGTCTTTTATTTCAGTTTCTGTGCCAACTTCTTCCTATATGGTCTGAGGACTTTGTGCAGAGAAGGGCGAACCCCTTGCACTAGTAGGCCTTGCTGAGGCTTACTTCGACAAATTGGTGCCCGAACGGGGACTCATCGGGGACTCGGATGCCCGACGGATTGGTCGCGACGAAGGATTGGGATCTCACTGCGGACGATCAATGCCTGAGGAGACCCGAGTCTTGGCAACCACGGCATTTTTCCTTCTTTCTGATTTGACCATCCAGGTGGCGCCGGTCCTCGACTGAGATCCTTTTTGTTCATTCGTCATGCAGTGACCATTTGGTCGATTTTAGAACTTGGCAGTTGGAACCTGGACGCCCTGTGATTGGTAAGAGACGTTTTACGGCACTTGCTGTGGGTTTTGATGCCTTTGTTTGGTAATGAAGTTTAGCACCACTTACTGTGGCTCTCGTGTTTTGGGAAACTAGTCAATTTGTGTCCTTTGAATTGATATATAAATTACAATTTATATAGGCAGGTAATGAGGAGAATTTTCTCCAATTTAATTTTGATTTGAACGGCACCTTAAGTGCTACTTTGATTATAATATTGCACATTCTGCACTATTTTTGGCATGTGTTGCTTTTGTAATGGTACCAATTTGAGACTGGAAGAATCGCAACCGGCACCCCCAGAGGGGACGCCCAATAGAGATATGTATGTTAAACATGGTCTTTCTTCTATAATGTACAGCACATTATGGAATAAATACACTTGTGCGGATCCTGAGTTACGTTGGCCTATGCATGGGTCATTTGATTTGCGAAAGATTGAGTATGTGGAACAATGGATATGTAAGCGAAGGTCTAGGCAAGATATGTTTGACTGTGTACGAATGTGGGAGAAAGAAGTGCGTGGACGAGTGAAGCGTGAGCAAGCCTTGCTTGAGAAAGAGCAGCGGAAGAATGTACATGTGAAAGCATTGGAAATGAGAAAGAAAGAAATAAATTACTTAAAGGAGCTAGAAGAGAAAGAACGTAAATTGCAGGTAACTGGGCAATACACTGTTAAGCAACCTCTCTATCCTATCCTTAATAAACCACACAATGATTTTTTTTTACTAGATCCCCTCCACCTCCGTATGTTGTTCCTTCTGCCCCTCATGAGTTAGCTGAGGTCTCCAGTTCGGAGCAACAGAAGATACGAGACAGTCGCTCTATGTTGCCTGCTGACCTTGCGTCTGAGCTTAGATCTATTGCTCGTAAAACAATTCGTAGCGTTGTCTCTGCTTCTGAACTTTTAGACAACATGAAAGGGTGGACGGAAAAGGAGCAGCTATATTTTACTGAGGCATTTGGCACAGAAGTTATTGAACTATTTCGGAAATATTCTGACGAGTTAGAGCCCGATGATGTAGCAGCTGATCATAAGCAAATGCGTGATGGTCTTTTTGTTTTCTCCCAGGTGGCTGATGCAATCAGGCGTTTGGTGAAATTATGTGTTGTGGCAGTCCTTTGCAAGAGGAGAAAAGGGCCGTGGACGTAGTTGCACGGACATCTCAGACTGGGGGGGTGCAAGCTTCCATCTTCGGAACAGATAAGACTATGATAGTTCACGCGAAACCAATGCAGGAGGCCGCGCCTTTGTATGTTCCTCCTAAAGGATTGGGTACAAGTGATGATAAAACTTCTGTTGATGCTAAGGGTTATTTTATTTATAATTGGGTGTATACTCCTTGGAATAGGGCAGATGTAATGGTACTTAAAACAGCATTACCTGACCCGCGAAAAAATCCAGCCGCCTTTTATGAGGAAGTTGAGGGAGCAATTAGTTCTTGTACTATGACTTTGGCTGACATTGATTTATTTTTCGGATTGATATTACCGCCAGATATGTGGAGAACTGTCCGTAAAGTTGATGATCAAGTAGTTTTTGGGGCGTCATGGAAAGAATTAGAACAGATGGACGGGGATAGGGAACCTGCGAAAAAGCCATATCAGTTGATTCTAGAACTTCCCGCAGCCATATTAAGTTAAGTTAAAAATGATTATTCCCCCTAAAAAGATAGATTGGACTGTTTTATCGTCTTGTAAGCAAAAGGCAGATGAATCAGTCTATGATTTCTTTACACGCTTTGAAGAAGTATTTCATGATTTTAGCGGCCAGTTATTGTCAGATGATACGGGTAGACATTTGTTTGCCGATAAATATGTCGCAAATCTGTTACCAGGAATAGCTAGTCGTCTAAAAGCTAGTGAAAGGTCATGGACTACCTCTACTCCGGTTTCTCTTTTGACTATGGCTCAGTATTATGAACATCAGGAATTAGAAGCAAAAGGTAGCAAGGATAAAAAGATTAAAGAATTAAAGACCAAGGTTATGTTGGCTCAAGCTTATTGTCCGCCTTTTAGAGGTAGTGATAGAGGTGGACGTGGATCTTATGGTTCTTCTTACACTCGTTCAAATTTGTCTGTTGATCAGTGTGCCTATTGTAAGAAATTTGGGCACTGGGCTGCCGATTGTCCAGCACTACATGTTCAGCAGTGTTCACGTGGTCGGGGACAAATGAGAAATCGCTCAGGATATTCAGGGCCTAGAATAAGCACGAATGATCATGCTAGGGTTGATGCTAAAGTACGAGGGCGGGATGGGTTTAACACTTTTGATAGACGGAACCAATACCAGATGTCTAACTATGTGCAACCTGATTTCCAAGATTCTGCTTATGCATAGGATTGCCTAGGATGGGGTAAGGAATCAGTTGAAGTTCCAGTAGATCAGAGGGGTCCCTATGTTACAGCACATGTTTTGGGTTCTACTGATCGGTTTCTGGTTGATAGAGGAGCTACTTGTAGCGCCTTGTCTAAACAATTGATTCCAAGGGCTCTCCTGTCTGGCTTAACCAGTACATCGATAGGTTTCGATGGAACACCTTCCCCTAGCCCATCGTCACAACCACTTGCATTCCATGTTGATAAATTTACTGCTCCATGTCCATTTTTGCTTTCTCCAAATACACCAGACAATATTGTGGGTCTTGATACGCTCAAGTATTTCAGGGCTACAATACGATGCTCTCCTGAAGGGTTGCATGTTATTTTGAATGATAATCATCCTGTGATGGAAAGAGTTTGTCTTGTTAAAGAGGATATTGCATTAGCTTCACTCCCTAGTACTTTGTGGGCTACTTCAGATACTGATGTGGGACAAATGATTATTCCACCGGTACATATTAGCGTCAAGGAGGGAGCTGTATTGCCACGTTTGCCTCAATTCGAAATGTCACAGGAGAGCGAAGAAGCACTCACACGAATTTTGCATGATCTTATTGCAGTTGGAGTTGTTGAGGAAGTTCCGTATAATGTTTGTAACAGTCCGATTCTTCCTATTCTGAAAAAGGATACTGATACTAGGATTTACCGATTCATTATTGATTTACGAGAAGTCAATAAGATTGTGGTACCACAATATCCTGTGGTATCTGACATCACAACACTTTTTACTTTGGTTCCCCCGACAGCAACTACGTTCTCTGTGATAGACTTGAAGAATGCTTTCTTTTCGATCCCTATTCATCCTGACAGCCGATATTTGTTTGGTTTTACTTTGAATAAATGATCATATAGATTTTGCAGAGTTCCTCAAGGCTATACTGAGAGTCCTAGTATTTATAGTCAAGCGTTAAAACGACAACTTGATTCTTTTGTTTTGCCTGAAGGTGTGGCTCTCATACAATATGTTGATGATATTTTGTTGGCAGCTGATACCCCTGAGCAATGTGAAAAGTGCACTTCTGTCCTTACTTTCTTTTCTTGCTTCACACCATCATAAAGTGTCACAAAAGAAATTGTAATATTGAAGACCAAAGGTAACCTATTTGGGTCACCTTTTGTCTAAGGAGAGCCGTGCACTTACATCAGATCGTATTCAAGCAATTTTAGACACACCAGTACCCTCTACTCAAAAAGATGTTTGTGCATTCCTTGGTCTTACTTCTTTTTGTAGGCAATGGATATTAGGGTTTTCACACATTGCCAAACCTTTGCTAGCACTTTTGACTAAAGATACTCCAATGCCCCTCCCATAGACAGATGAATGTGAGACTACTTTCCGGCAGCTACGACAAGCCCTTTGTTCAGCACCAGTGTTAGGTACTAAAGATTACACGAAGCCTTTTGCACTTTACGTACATGAGAAAGATGGATGTGCATTGTCAGTTTTAGTACAGACACATGGCGATAAGCAGCGTCCCTGTGCATATTTTTCAGCAGTACTTGATCCTGTCGCTCGAACGTTGCCTGGGTGTTTTCGTTCACAACAGCTGTGTCAATACGTCAGAGTGAAGGGATAGTTTTGTCACATAAGCTGCTTATGTTAGTACCCCATGCGGTTGATGCTCTTTTAAATCAAACCAAGACGCAACATTTAACCAGCGCTCGCCTGACAGGATATGAATTGGCATTGCTGGCTCCTCACATTACACTGAAGAGATGTGCAACACTAAATCCAGCCACTTTGTTGCCATATCCGGTGACTCAGCCTCAGTCACAAGAAACACATGATTGTATATTCCTCACCGAAGAACAGACAAGGGGTCGTATTGATTTACAAGATACGCCCCTTCCAGATGTAGAAGGGGAATTGTGGGTTGATGGGTCTTGTTTGAAGTTGCCAGACAATACGACCTCAGCTGCATATGCAATCACCACAATACACACGGTAGTGGAGACAGCTCGTATACCACAGAAGTCAGCTCAAGCAGCTGAACTAATAGCTTTGACACGAGCATGTGAGCTTAGTACTGACTCATCTGTGAACATTTATACAGACAGCCGCTATGCCTTTGGAGTGGCTCATGATTTTGGTTTGCTTTGGAAGGAGAGAGGCTTTCTCACATCCCACGGGATGCAGATAATGCACAGAGAATTAGTGCATAACCTCTTGACTGCATTGACATATCCAAAGAAGCTAGCTATTGTGAAATGTAGTGCACACAAGAAAGTGACCGATAAAATAGGGCAAGGTAATGCCCTTGCGGACCGCGTATGTAATGAAGTCACAAGCTGAACGTTGGCATAATGCTAGACAAGACGTATTAGATTTATAGAAATCTGCTTCTGTGAAAGAACGTGAGCAATGGTCTGAAGAAGGAGAATTGGATGATGAGGGCTGTTGGCGGAATAAGCAGATGGATAATTGGAAATTGAGCATCCAGAAATTTCCAATACAGCTAAGAAAGTAGTACAGTCTTGTTTGATCTGTTTACAATACAATCCTTGAAAAGGGACACGAACTCCTGCAGGAGGGTTTGCTACACCAACTGCACCTTTCGAAGTTCTACAAATGGATTATATTCAGCTTGAACGCTGCAACAATGTAAAGTATGTCTTGGTGGTGGTATGTGCCTTCAGTAAATGGATAGAGGCGTACCCCACAAAGGATAATACTGCCATTACCACAGCGAAGGTGCTTTTGAAAGAATTTGTCCCTAGGTTTGGTGTTTGCAGACTTTTATGGAATGATAACGGACCTCATTTTGTTGGGAAAGTTATTAAGTATGTCCTGAAAGGATTAGGGATCAAACAGAAGTTCCATGCGGTTTTCCACCCACAATCAGCAGGGTTGGTGGAAAGGTATAATGCTACTTTGAAGCTGAAGTTAGCAAAGATAAAGGCTTCCACATCCTTAACTTGGCCGGATGCATTACCGTTGGCATTATTGTCTATTAGGTCAGTGCCACACTCTTGAATAGGCCTTACCCCCTATGAAATAGTATTTGGAAGACCAATGAACATTTGGGGAGTTCCTAAACCAAATTCTGTATATGATGTACCTTGTTTCCTGATGAATGATTATTTGGCGCAGTTAACCGACAATTTGGTTTCTATTCATCAACAGGTTCGAGAAGCACTTCCTGACAGATCTACAGGTGAAGGCCATGAACTCCGACCTGGTGACCAGGTGATGATTAAGTCCTTTGAAAAATCAAACAGCTTGGAACCAAGGTGGCGAGGCCCAGAGCAGGTGCTCCTTGCGACAAGGACAGCAGTTCGAGTGACGAACCGAAAGAATTGGGTCCATAGTACTCACTGCAAGACAGTGCTACCTACCTTGGTCGAACCTGCTGTGCTGACCGATCATCGAGAGATTTTGACTACGGAGAAAGACCGTGCTATATTACCTGATGAATCTGCTGAGTTCTTACCGGACCATACGATTTCTGGAGTGTCGCAATATAATTTGAGACCGAGGAAAGACCTTGTAGTGCTGGAGAAAACTGGTTGAGCTACCGCCCTGGGTTAGTGAAACAGAGAGCCGATGTGGCAAGGGGGGGAATCAGCCATGCATTAAAGTAGTGACACCCGTCTTGGCCCATGGTGAAGAAATCAGCGGCTGCCCAGGGATAAGAGCTCCAACAATTGTTTTTAATTAATTTCTGAAAGGGTCGATTATCACTGTTGCTAAAATGAATAACAAACTGATCATTAGTACTATGGGGTTTGTTGTTGTTTTGGTGGTTATAGCAATAATCACCTGGTTTGTTGAAAAGAAGGCTCCTGCTCGTGAGTTTTTTGTTGCCACTATTCCAGTACCAGAGGATCACTATTACTTTACGCTTCTCTATCAGGAGCAGAAGCACCGTCAATTGTACTTCAATAATACTTTCATTCAGATGTTGCATCATACTCATAATGCTACAAATACTACTAACTGTTGGGTATGTGGAATGATACCTGCGCATCAAAAGAAAGGAGGAACACCTTTCATTCCTCTTCCTTTTTCACACAATGGTTCTTGTCAAGCTTGGTATACGCTTTTGTTTGCATCCGGAAAACGTACAGAGGGCGGACTTCTTTTTCGCCTTAATAAAGTATGCTACCAAGACAAGGATGGGTATCCCCAAGCCAAAGGAACTAAATGGGAATGGGAAGAGTATCAACCGGACAATGTTTCAATACCATATGTCTTCACAAATATAAGAGACTCTGACAAGAAAGAACAATTTGTGATTTCTGTTACAAAAACTAAAGCAGATTTATGTATACGTAGCATTGGGCGAATTCCAGTGGGGATAAGCAATTGTACCTTGATTTTAACTATTGAGGGTGAAAACAATAGTCGTTTTACAGCTTCACATAATACATATTTTGTTTGTGGTAACTATGGATATTACCAACTACCTGTTGGGTGGTCAGGTGTGTGTTATGTATCTTTTCTATTACCCACTGTGTTTTTGGCCCCTGCATCATATCACCGAGATTTTAAACTGTTCAATGACATCATTAAAAATAGATAGAAAAGGACAATAAGTACAAATGAGGTAGCCAATACGGACACTAGCCTGCAACAATATGTTGATTTTAATTTAGGGTTGTTCTCCTTTGTGGGTGCTGTGTTAAACAGTAGGAACGTGAGACAACTGACTAGGGTTGTGGAAGCTGTTACCAATCAGGCAGCTCTGGCACTTGGGAATATTACAGAGGAGCTCAAAATTGCGAGGATTGTAGTGCTCCAAAATCGTATGGCACTAGATGTGATATTAGCTGATCGAGGTGGTGCATGTCGCATCATCGGTAGTAGTTGCTGCGTTTTCATTCCAGATCACTCACCTTCAGTATATGATGCAATATCTAAATTGCATAGAATTGCTGCAGAAATCCACACAGAGACTGGTACTTGGACTTTTTCTGGATGGTTTTGGGCTCTTGTTTCCGCTTGGGGCTGGAAACTACTGACTATCCTGTGTGTAATGATTGCAATATTTTTCACATGCTGTACCTGTATTCAGTGTGGTCCAATGTTCTGCTCCATGTGTATTACTGCTTGTATGCCTACCAAAAGAAATATTACAGAAATGGAAGCACAACACATGTTAGATAAGGAAATAGCTGAAATGATGAGCATAAATATACATGATGAATATTTAGATTATCCCAGAAAGACGAATGTCTTCAGCTAATGCTGAAAGGGTCATCTGTTGTAAGTCAGTAGCAATTAGATTAAGCATTAGCAGAAGACATCTTGTATTTAGCAACTATTGTGAACATTTCGCAGAATCCATTTTGTATTCATGGCAGCCATTTTCTCTGCCAAGTGCTCGCCATGTGCTCTGTCCTACCTTTCTGTTAACTACTCTTGAAAATCTGTCTAGTGACAAGTTATATTTAGAAACACAAAAGGATGATGGACGGAGTGCTGAACAATGCAAACACTCACCCTCAGTCACAGATCTGGGTTTAATCCATCGTTCTTTTGCTCACCATGCCACCCCAGTTTAGACCCAGCCATATGCAAATCAGTCCTCATGGGAACAGTCCAGTCCGAACTGCCAAGCCAGGTCCTCACTTGACCGGAAACAAGCATCCTGGGACCAGTTTCAGGATTTCACCCCTCATCAGCCAGGCTAGCTTGAATCCAGTGGCACAGTGAGCAAGGGACCCACGTCTGGGCATACCCTTCCCACTTAGGGCAACATCTAGGCTGGTTTCAGGGGCCCCTTGTTGTGCCACAGTATCCCTCCTGGTGTTGACAAGGTCCTGCAGCACCCCTACAATGGTGACCAGGGTGGTGTTGATTGACTTGAGTTCCTCCCTGATCCCCAGATAGTGTTCCTCCTGCAGCCGCTGGGTCTCCTGAAAGTTGGCCAGTACCGTTGCCATTGTCTCCTGAGAATTATGGTACGCTCCCATGATGTTGGAGAGGGCCTCGTGGAGAGTGGGTTCCCTGGGCCTCTCCTCCCCCCGTCGCACAGCATTCCTCCCAGTTCCCCTGTTTTCCTGTTCCTCTGTCCCCTGAAAGGTGTGCACACTGCCACTGCCCCCAGGTCCCTGATTTTATTGGTGTGGTGGGTTTGCCTGGGTTCCCTGTAGTGGTGAACACACTGCTGCTTGACGTGTCCTGGGGACAGAGGGATGGGCCCGCTGGGTGGGTGCTGTGCTGGTGTTTCCTGAGGGGGGAGTCTCTGTGGTGGCTTGTGCCAGTGTCAGGGGAACTGACTGTCCCGAGGTCCCAGATGGGCCGGGCTGGTCATCTTGATCCAGTTGTGCAGAGCTGCTGTCATCACTGTGGGCCTCTTCTGTGCGGGGACTGGACATGTCTAGAACCTCCTGTCCGGTGACGTTGGGTAGGGGTCCTGCAGGGGTGTAAAGGCATGATTATTGCATCTGGTCTGTGTGTTCCATTGTGTGCAATGGGTGAGTGACCCTGTACTCCAGTGCTTGCATTCTTGTCTAGGTCCTTTTGTGATATTTGGTTTGGAGTCTGTATTGGTATCTGTTGTGGACATGCTTTGGTGATGGGTGTCCATGCTTTGGTGTTGCATGCAGGGCTTGGTGTTGGGATGTGTGGGTTGTGATAGAGAGACTTATCTGAGGTGTTGGAGTGATGGGGGTGGGGGTATGTGATGGCATGCAGGTAGGGTGGGGGATATTATAGTTAAGAGTTGCCTTACCAGAGTCCATTCCTCCAGCTACTCCTGCAAGGCCCTCAGGATCCAGTATTGCCAAGACTTGCTCCTCCCATGTTGTTAGTTGTGGGGGAGGAGGTGGGGGTCCACTGCCAGTCCTCTGTACTGCAATCTGGTGTCTTGAGACCACGGAACGCACCTTCCCCCGTAGGTCGTTCCACCTCTTCCTGATGTCATCCCGTGTTTTGGGGTGCAGTCCCACTGCGTTGACCCTGTCGACGATTCTGCGCCATAGCTCCATCTTCCTAGCAATGGAGGTGTGCTGCACCTGTGATCCGAATAGCTGTGGCTCTACCCGGACGATTTCCTCCCCCATGACCCTGAGCTCCTCCTCAGAGAACCTGGGGTGTCGTTGAGGTGCCATAATGTGGTGTGGGTGATGTGTGATGTGGTGTCGGTTGTGATGTGTGAGGGGATGTGTTTGTGTGTGTTGTCTGAGGCGCGTGGATGTTGTGTGAGTGATGATGTTGTGTGCTTGTGGATGCTAGTGTTGTTTCTGGTGGTGTCTCTCTCTGGCCTTCTATCGCAATTCTGGTTGTAAGGGTTTGTGGGTGATGTGGGTGTGTGTTTTACATTGGATTGGGTGTGTGGGAGTGGTATTTCAGAATTATCCAATGTGGTTGTGTTTTGTAAATGTGTGTGTATTTTGAGCGCGGCGGTGTGTACCGCCAATGGAGTACCGCGGTTGAAAGACCGCCTCGTGGATTTGTGTGTCGTGATAGTGTGGGCATATTCCTGTTGGCGTGACGGTGGAGGTTTTGTTATTGCCAGTTTATCACTGACCTTTGGTGTGGCGGACTTGTGTGGGTGTCTGGATTTTGGCGGATTCCGAGCTGTGGGTCGTAATAGCTGTAGCGGTATTCCGCCGCCGCAGCGGTGTGTTGGCGGTCTTCTGCACGGCTGTAAGCGGGATTTACCACCAGGGTGGTAATGAGGGCCATAGTCTTACATCTCTACCTAGAAATTAGTGGAAATAAAGCAAGCAGACAACAAGTTTTGTGATGGGTGAATTTATTACAATGCCCTTGCAGAACATACATTGTGGACAGACATGAACTTAAAAGTAAAGTGAAGAGGTCAGTCATGGGAGATGAAGTTAACTGAGTAGATGCCATACCATTGGGAGTCCAAAGTCCAGAGTACTCCTCCCATTGGAACAGGTAGGTGTTTCAGGATAAGTCAACAGAGTGAATATGTGGCACACAAAGGAGGTCCCTTGGAATGAGGTCACTTGCTGGTAGTGGTGGGAGTCTTGCCATCTGCACTTCCTGGAATCCTTGCTGGACGTCCCTGCTTGTGGGGGCGGGTATCAGCTGCTACAGAGGCGGGGTGTTTGGGTCTCGAGGGTTACCAGGGCAGGGCCTCCCTTCCAGTGGCTGGCAGCGATGTCGATGGGCCTGGTGTTGCTGCCCAAAGGAAGGAGTGGAGTGATGTGGAATATCCCTGCCCAGGGTGGTGTTGATGACCCTCAACACCCCTGTTAGGGATGCCGAGTTTGTGTTATGGGCCTCCCATTGCTCCCACATGTCCCGATGGATGTCCCTCTGTAGCTGCTTGATTTCCCAGAGTTCATTCAATACCTGGCCCATCATGCCTTGGGACTCTTGATAGACCCCCAAGACGTGGCTGATGGTGTCCTGTCTGATGGCAGCCCCAGTGGCCTCACCCCGCTGGCCCACAGCAGCCCTCCCATGCATAGCACTTTCACAAGCCTGTGCCCTTGCAACAGGTTGCCCTCTCCCACTTGTTCCTGGACCCTCATTGTCAGAAGTGTTGTACCGCAACCCAGTATGCAGGACTGGGAGGCATGAGATTGTTGACACTGTGCTTGGTACACAGGTTGGGGGGGCGGATGGCTGCCTGAGATGTTGAGGCAACCGGAATGGGAGGTGTAGATATGGGCACAGTGAGACTCACTGTAGCCATCTGACTAGGTTTCCTAGATGGGCCAGGGGAGTCCTCCATGTTCGTCAGACCAGGAGTGCTGTCCTCATTGAGGGCTTCATCCGGGTGGGGGGGTTGTGGCAGTCTACTGTGTGGCTTCTGTGTGACCAGTGGCAGGTCGACCTATGGATGTGAAATGTACAATGTTACTGGTTGTATTGTGACATTTACCTGCAACAGTTTAGTGTTACAGTAAGCAGAGACCTAGTACAAAGTGGCATTGCAGTTAATCCAGATGTGGCAGTAAACCATGGTATTATTTGTACTGGCCTGACATTTGCGGAGCATGCCAGATCTTTTTGGCTGATGTAACTGCTGAAATGTGCAGCTCATTGGCACTTGGGAGTATGGGCAGAGAATTCCATCTTGCCACCAGTGCAGGCAACACGGTGGCTATGTGGGATATGGTGTTGGCCATTTTGTGGCCTAGTTGCTTGTGATGCAGGCAGAGGCAGGTGATTGTTGTATATGTGACTGGAGTGTGTTTATGTGGTGAGTGCAGTTTGAATGTGTCTGCTGCCAATACCATACTGGTGATGCATCTTGAGACCTTGGGCTCATGTTTTGCACACTAAATAATGTGTCCTTTCTGTCCTCACTAGTTTATTCTTGGGTTAGCATGTCAAGATGGAGCTAGGTATGCAGACACATCTCTGAGTTGAGCATGATCTGTATCTTGGTCGATCCTGGGTGAGTAAACTTCTAAGGAGTGTTAGCAAGAAAGTGTATTTTGACAAATGACTGCTGGTCTGGTGTTTGGAATGCCAGTTACAGAGCCTGCTGGGAGTTGCAGTCAGGTCACTCCCTATTCTCCCAAACACTTGAAATATGTCATCCTCCCAGGTGAGTGAACGTCAAATGGGATTAAACTAACCGGGGTATATTAGCAAGTGACCACTGGGCTTCAGTTTGTAGTTTCAGAAACAGTGCCTCCTGGCCTTCACATTCATGTCACTCCCTCTACTTCTCCCACTTGACAAATGTTGTTTTCCCGGGTGGGTACACTTCATTTGTGGGTTACCTAATGAGGGTGTTTGGAGAGGAGAACACTAGTCTGATGGTTTGAGTGACAGAAACAGGGCCTATTGTGAGCTGTAGTCAGCCCAGTCCCTGTACTTCACACACTGGACAGATGGTATCGCCCCAGATTAATAAACTTCTTTTTAGCGTTAACAAACAGGTGTATTTGGGCAGACGTACACTGGGCTAGTGGTTGGAGTCACAGAAACATGGCCTATTGTGAGTTGTAGTGCCTCTACTACACACCGTCTATCAATGGTATCCTCCAAGGTGTGTGGACTTCAATTGAGAGTTGACAGACAGGGGTATTTTGACATGTGACCACTGGGTTTGTGTTTGTAGTCACAGAAACAGTGCCTCCTGGCCTTGGCAATCATGTCAGCCCCTCCACTTCCCAACACTTCACAAATGCTATCTTCCCAGGTGAGTGTAGAGCATTGGAGTGGTTACATACAGGTGTATTTGGGCCCGTGAAGCATGTGTTGTTGTTTGGAATCACAGACCCAAGGCCTGCTGGTAGCTGCAGACATGTCACTCTCTGTGCTACACACACTGTACAAATATCGCCCCCGAGGTGAGTCCACGTTAATTGATCTTTGTAAATACAGATGTCTAGTATCATGATACCACTGTGGTAGTGTTTGTAGCTACAGGAACAGTGGTTCCTGGGAGATATAGTCATGCCAGTCCCTGTACTACACAAACTGTACAGGTATCATCTCTCCAGGTGAGTGCACTTCATTTGTGATTTGACAAAAGATAGTCTTTGGACAGGTGGACAGTAATGAGCCAAAAGGTGACTTATGATCATGCATGAGCTGGCGTTTTGGTGACCTTGTTAGTGTTGTGACATATCAGACTTCACTCCCCCAGGTATTCCTGTCAAGCTCTCAGGATGCAGGATGGCAAGAACCTTCTCCTCCCAGGATAGTAGCTGTAATTGGGCACTGGGAGGACCATCACCAGTCTTCTTGGCCTGCAGCTGGTGCCTAGAGACCAGGGAACGGACCTTGCCCCTGAGGTCTTTTCACCTCTTCCTGATGTCCTACTTTGTGCGCACGATGGAGCCTACAGAATTTACTCTGTCAACTATCCTGTCCCACAGTTCCATTTTCCTACTGAGAGGAGTATGTTGGACGTGTGCTCCAAACAATTGTGGCTCTACTGTTATGATTTCATCCACCATGACTCTTAGCTTTTCATCTGTAAAACGAAACAGGGATTTATGGAACGTGACATGGTGGTGAAAAACAAAAAAAAATGGGTGACAGGGATTTGCTTAACAGGGGAGTTGCAATAGGGGGTGAATGATGAAGGGTGTTTTGCAGGATGTTCTACAGGATAGAGAAATAAAATGGGGGTGTCTAATCTATGTGCTCTCAAGATATAGGTGCTCTAGCTTTGTTGTTATGCAGTGTAGATGCAAAGGATTGTTGTTTGTGAAGGGATGTGTTTTATAGTGCCCTTTGCAGGTGTGTCCACCTGTGTTGTTTTCATATTCCTCCAATGTGCAATTGTGTATTGCTTTGCAGACCGCAGACCGCTGTGGCTCGGACCACCATTGGCTGACCGCTGTTGAAGGACCGCCACGTTGGCTGTGTGCTTGTAATATGTTTGTTGGTTGGTCGCAGTACTGGTGGGGAGGGAGGTCGGACCGCCTTTTTCCCGACTGCCCGCCACTAGCGGTCGGCCATTTTTGGTTGACGATCGGCAGTCCTGCCTGTATAACTTGTAATAGGGCAGTCTGTAAGACCACCAACATGGCGGTCTTTGCAGGACCAAAAACATGGCGGTATGGCGATCAGACTGCCAAGCTCATAATGAGGTCCAAAGCAATCAATAAAATTAAATGTAAAAAAAAGTAATCAATAGAACTCTTTCAACAAATGTAATGAGCTCAAAAATCACCTTGCAGCAAAAAGGCCACACCTAGCAACACTGTGCCAGATTCTACATGGAAATTTCAGAAGCTACCCTGCACAAAACTGACCACCAAAAAGACACACTTCCCAAACGACAAACAGACTGAAAATATAAGCAAATACAATTAAGTGTTAAATAACTCAAAATTCCTAAACGATTAGAAATCAAACTAACAAACAAATACACCTATAACCAAAGACAGCTATTTTTTTAAACATAAAATTAAAACAAACCTTGTAAATCCAACAGAGAAAAAAAGCACCACTCAACCCACCGCCTAAGTGAACTTAACAGAAGGAGAAAAGCATAGGGCCTCATTATGAGTTTGGCGGTCTGAGGACCACCAAACCCATGGACTGCCACCAAATTACGTCCCTGGTGCTCCGACTGCCAGAGGACCACCACCACTGCCAAGATCATGGATCCTGATGGGGTGGCGGCGGTCAGAGTTGTGCTCAGCCAAGACAGCACTGAGATCAGCGCCACCGTGCTGATCATGAGTTCTCTTTCTTCCAGCCGTTTCGTGGCAGAGTCCCCGCCATGAAAAGGCTAGCGGCAAGACAGTGATGGGGGCCTCCTGCCCGCACCCTCGGAATGCACACTGTTTGCTATGGCAGACAGTGTGCGTTCCAAGGGGCCTCGGCTCCATGAGGAGCCGAGGCCAATGCCCCTGCACGGTTTCCACTGGGCTGACCGGCAAAAACCTCTGATTTCTGAGGTTTCTGCTGGTCAGCCCAGTGGAAACCTTGGAATGGGAACAGGGAGGAGCCTGCCAGCCTCGCGGTGGTCTCCTATACATGGGTCTGGCGGTCCAGATTTCGGAACGCCAGACTCATAATGAGGCCCATCGTTTTTTGTACATCTCCAATGTACATTTAGGCAAGAAATTTGGTTCAAACCAATAAATCCCCCACCCTTTTTTTTTTTTTTTTTTTGCTTTAGTACATCAAGTTTTTGGAAAAATGGAAGAAAGCTGTAACCGCTTTTCTCACCTACTATTTTAACGTCAGCTGCTGTGTGGTTGGGGGCAACAGGTTCTGTGCAGATGGTGCATGAACATGTGAGCACATGTGTGTGCTTGTGTAGGCTGAGCAAGTAAGACTATTGTCTTACCTAGTTTAGCATCAAGACATAGGCAGTAGAGTGGCACATAGGGCCCTGACTTAATTAATATGATTTTGACTAGAAGCAAAAAAGGGAGCAGAGCATCCTATTTTGGATATAGTGGACCATGTATAATGCTTTTCACTGCACTCTTTTGCTGTAACTTCAGATTGGACTACGTTAGAAAGGCCAGAGTTGCTACCTCTTACTCAAATTAATGTACCAGGACTTCAAATATGAGGTCAGATGTGGCACATTTGAATTCCTTCATACGCTTTATAATATGGACTCCTTAATGAGGTTTGTGCTTAGAGCTGCCTGGTTAGGATGGTTAATTGCTCTGGTGCCTCGGTAGTCAGATCATAGACTCCAGGGCACAGTAGGGCCCACCCAGGGTTATCATACTTCTCCTGGTAGAGGAAGGGTGGGCATTGATGCACTATAGCTGCTAGTGTCACTTCCCTTTACATTCGCTTATTGGATGTTCCCACATGGGACACAGGTGTGATAGGCAGAGGTCTGGGTCCTGTCACCACCGGAGGCTTGGGGGGAAGAAACCAGCTGTGGATGGGCCAGGCGTAGCTTGTGGAGAGAGGAATGCCACAATTTTGGAGGGACTTACTTTTGAAACCTTACCAGATCGCAACACAGGATTAGAAAAGACAGTGGGGTAAATCCTGTGAGTGACATAGAGGGTAGAAGAATGACATGGCCCTCCCACATTGAGTGGGTGCCGCACAAACTGAAAGAAACTATCTCGCAGCCTCATATAGGGAGGAGGAGATGGCACAAGATGTTCGAGGACCATCCTGGACCACAGCATCACTAAAACCAGAATGGAGGCCCCGCCGTATACTCGTCACTTCTTTGTGGTCTCGCTCCAGAGCTTAGGCCTGACTCCCTCTTAGACTCAGTAGAGGGAGGACTTGCAGGGATCCCGAAGGTGGAAATCCCCTGAAGCAGTAGTGCGTGTCCGCGCACAGTGACTTTAAGGCACTGTTTTTCTGTAGGTCACTGTCAGGGCGACAGGCCAGAGCTCACAACCCCCATAGGGGCTTCTTTGCGCTACCTTAGCAGCAGGGTGGCGAGTCTGCCTGGCACCTCCGCGAGGCATAGGGGAGATGACTGGTACCGGCGGACTCCTGGCGGGGCGATGAGGGCTGACTCAGGGCGGGCCTGGCCTGGGGCTCTGCAGTACCCCTGCGGGCAGTAGTGGGAGGCACGGCGCAGCAGTTCGGGGTCTCAGCAGACGGGTTCTGCTCATCAGCAGCTGCCATCTGTGTGACTTGGCCCAGGCACTTTCACCATTCCCCCTGCTGCGGCCGCAGGTTCACACTAGTTCCCATGGCGAGTTCCTGATACTGGCCTCAAATCAGCCCAAATGGCATGCCCAGGGGACTGGTGCCACATCTTTTGGGGCATCACTCAGAGTGGGTACATTTCTCGGGAAGACAATTTGCTGCATGCAGTGTGATGCAGCACTCTGTGGCATTGTCTACTTTGACATTTTAATACACTTTTACACAATCGACTCCAATACAAATGGTTCTTAAGAAAGAAAATTGTACACATTAGCAGATTCTATTAAGTTGGTATTAATCATCAACTAATTAGCTCCCTTGCATCTGGCGCACGAAAGCCACTTTGCTGTGCCCGTTCTAGATCCCAGAGTCAAGTAGATTGTGCAAAACACTTAGGGCCTGATTCTAACCTTGGAGGACGGTGTTAAACCGTCCCAAAAGTGGCGGATATACCACCTACCGTATTACGAGTTCCATAGGATATAATGGACTCGTAATACGGTAGGTGGTATATCCGCCACTTTTGGGACGGTTTAACACCGTCCTCCAAAGTTAGAATCAGGCCCTTAATGTTACAGAAAAATAATGGCCCTCATTCTGACCTTGGCGGGCGGCGGAGGCCGCCCGCCAAAGTCCCGCCGTCAGGTTACCGTTCCGCGGTCGAAAGACCGCGGCGGTAATTCTGACTTTCCCGCTGGGCTGGCGGGCGGTCGCCTTCAGACCGCCAGCCAGCCCAGCGGGAAAGAGGCTTCCACGATGAAGCCGGCTCGGAATCGAGCCGGCGGAGTGGAAGCTGTGCGACGGGTGCAGTTGCACCCGTCGCGTATTTCACTGTCCGCGCAGCAGAAAGTGAAATACATGTAGGGGCCCTCTTACGGGGGCCCCTGCAATGCCCATGCCAGTGGCATGGGCACTGCAGGGGCCCCCAGGGGCCCCGCGACCCCCCCCTACCGCCATCCGGATCTCGGCGGTCCGACCGCCGGGATCTGGATGGCGGTAGGGGGGGTCGGAATCCCCGCGGCGGTGCAGCAAGCTGCGCCGCCGCGGAGGATTCAATGGGGCCGCGGTACACTGGCGGGACCCCGCCAGTGGTGCCGGTCCGACCGCGGCTTTACCGCCGCGGTCGGAATCCCCATTGGAGCACCGCCGGCTTGTCGGCGGTGCTCCCGCGGTCCTCCGCCCTGGCGGTCAAAGACCGCCAGGGTCAGAATGACCACCAATGTCTGTTTCTTTTCTAGTAAAATGTGTCCTCGTGCATTCAGTGCATCCCACTTATGTGTAGAAACCTGTCTTCGGCTTTACTCATCGTGGACACTCTCAGCCCTCTACAAGCAGCTCTTTCCATTCAAAGACAGCGAGATGTAGTGCTAAAGCAAGGCCTCACGGCACTTTTACTTTGAGCCTTCAGTAAAGCTTAGGTGGTCTAAGAGGTTGCTTGCGCTTGGTTATTTATGTCAGTTCTTTTTTGCATGAAAAATGTGTTTCCGGGGCTTCGATTGTAATTCTTTTCTTTCCTGTAGACAAGCGCTCTCCCTAGAAGCAAATTATGCAAAGGACGCTCGATTATGTGGCGAATGTGGCAAGTTCGTTTTTCTGTGGAAAACGCAGCACAGTTGAGTTTTCCCAGGAGCTCCGATGGTAATTCGACTCGTTCCGGTGGACAAACTCAGACTTCACTCCCAATGTTGTTTCTGGTTTACTTGTAAATCAGTAGGTCAGCATACCAACATCCTTTCCTAAACTGTTCCTTTTACTAACAAATCTTTGCATATCTTGTGCTGAACTACGGTGCTTAATTTGTAAATAAAAACGTGCCGATACCCAAAGCTCTCCTCTGAAACTCGCGGCTGCAGCAATTAAATGTGCGATCACAAAATACTGAGACAGGGTAACCCCGAAGCCATATCGGACCTCTAATCCATGTACAGCCACTCCCTGCCCCTTCAGCTCACTCTTGCAGCTTTCTGCTTTCTCCCTTTGTGGCGCGTTTTCGTTTTTCTCTTCCTCTGTGTTTACCATATCTGTCTTTTGCTCACAGGAAATGCTGGAGGCAGAAGAATAAGTGCCGGCCCTCAAAAATATGTGCCGGACCCCGCACCAGAAACCACCGGCTCAAATTAAGCACTGTGGAACTATCTGTAATTGCAGGACTTGAAGCGAGGTAGCAGATGTGCTGAATATAGCTTCGATACAGTGTATCAAAAAAGAATTGCAAATGCAATGTTTACATAAAGAGTTCAGAGCATGTGATGGTTAAAAGGAGAGCTCGGTGTCTGCATCACTTGAAAAGTAATACAGTGAGCGCATTTTTACAGCATGTTTACATCTTTACAATCAAGTGGCATCGTGGATAGATCGTGTCTTTCTCCAGATGAGTGTGGAGTGTGGCAGAGAGGATATGAGGGATGCTGGGTTGTCACCTCCCTGGCGTCTCAAGAGCCTTAAGGTTGGTGCTAAGAGGTTGTCGGTGAGGAGACAGGATCTGCTGCCGTGGTCCAAGTGCCTCCCTCGGGCCCATGGAAGTCGAAGATGGCACAGACGGGGCCAGATGTGCGAAGAGACAAACTGCGCACTGACTTTTTGCAATATGTGGGGGGGGGAGGGGTCACCCAACACGATTCTTAAAGGGGAAGGCGGGATTCCTTCCCCTTTGCAAATCAGTGAAAACCCAATTTGAAGTGTTAGCAGGTGGCCGTTGGACAACTGAGCCGAATAACTGCATTGAGGTAAAAAACGACGGACGCACCATACCGAATCACAAGTAAGAATTCACGCCCTCCCTAGTTGCAGTTCGTTATGGGTCACTATATCCACTTTCGAGTTGAAAATGCAATTCCAAATTGTCAAATGGGTTTACTACATTGTTGAAAACTATTACGCATTTGCAGAGCCTGTGATTTTACAAAACGTGGGGTTGTGAATGCAAAATGGGTTTACCCTTGGTAGGGTGTGGTGGAAGCTTTCAGTGATGTATGGATGGACTGTGATGTGTAAACTTAAGATACTAAATTAAGCAGCTTAATTTGTAACTTAGCATATGATGACCATGTTGCTCGATGTACATTAGGTTCTTTGCCCAACCAAAGGCCCTTACAGATGGCACGCGTGTCAAATGTAATGGTGTTATGGTGCAGAAGGACCGTCATTAGGTTGGTGCAGTGGTTGTGCTTGTTCATGTACAGAGACTTGAAAAGGGAGGTGCTGGCAAGTTTTCCCAAAGTTGTGCTGCTAGACAGTGGAGGTTGAGATGCTCAACAATTCCAGTTGTAAGTTGGAGTTCTGAGCACCCACCGCAAGAGGGCGTTGTTAGGCTTTAGGAGCTGGAGAGCAGAGGATCATCAGAGGTGATGAGATGGGGGCAGTAGATAATTTCCATACTGGTGGATTGAACAATAATGACGGCTGTGGCGGTTGCCAATGTTACTTTAAGAGAGGAGTTTCACGAAGAACAACAGATACAAGGCAATATTATGTCGAGTATAGTGCTTAATTTGCAAATAAAAACGTGCTGTGCCTAAAGGTCTCTTCAAACACGCGCCAATTAAATGTGCCAGTACAGGATGAGGCAGGGTAATCCCAAAGCCATCTCTGGCCTCTTTAATCCATTTACAGTCACTCCCTGCCTCTTCAGATCACTCTTGCAGCTTTCTGCTTTCTCTCTTTGTGGCGTGTTTCTGTTTTTCCCTTCCTCCGTATTTTCCATTTGTGTCTTTTGCTGGCAGCAAATGCTTGAGGCAGAAAAATAAGTGCTGGTGCCCCGCACCGGAAACCACCGGCTCAAAGTAAGCACTGGTTATGTCCAAATATGTCATTTTCTTTTGGGCTGTGTCATGGGTGCAGCAGTGCTAGCAAAATGCTACTTGGTCTCTGTTAGATTTCATGGACGTCAATTCACTGAAATGCCAGGGGTAGCGAAAGTGACATCACACGCCCCTTGACCTCCACTTTCACTCACACACACATACACATGCACACAGATTCACACGTACATACACTCTCTCTCTTACATAAACACACTCTCACCCACAAGCACACACACACAACATACATTTAAAATCATTTTACTTATCTCAGATGCCATGGAAGGGCATAGTCCAGCTAATTGTACTCCATTTTTTACACTTATAGTGAAAAATACATTATTCACTATTAGTGTAATAGAAGTTGACAGAAACCAAAGAGTGTGGAGCTCAAACTGACCTCTGTAAGGACCAGTTGCGCTGTGTTCCTTCCAGGGGTCGCAAAGGCAGTGCCAGGGGTTGCAAAGGACAAGTCAGAGGTTGCGGTTGCACCCCCTGGCGACTCCTAAATGACATCCATGCCAGGTTGTGCTGCGCCTATTCTACTAGGTGTGGCAGCTCTTTTCGGTAACATTCCCCTGGCAGAGATCTGCATGGGCATCAGTGTATTTGAGATGCAGGCCAGTTCCTATTGAACTAAGAAGCTGATATTAGCTTGCAGGTAGAGCAGGCGTTCTCCATAAATGTATTCAGGCGAGGGGTGAGCTATCCAAGGACGCCTGCTTCCAGAAATAGTAATATTTCCAATAGCATATGAATCTGAGAGGACATCCACGCTGCGAGCAAGAACGTTGCTTACCTGTAATAACATTTCCTGGCATGTGTAGACTCACTTGGGGCATTTGTACCTCACCCATTGTACCCTGGTCTTGGAGGTCATGGTTGCATATGGATGCTATAGCATATGAAAACAAAATGCCTCTTAGGGAGCAGAGAATTTGGGGAGCCCTTCATCTCACTGAGGATTCGAGGGAGTGCAGACCTCTCATGTTTACCAGCTCACTCAGAGAGTAACTCATCCAGTCCACCTTTGCTCTCTGAGTTATTTGTTCATGTACCCCATTATGAATTCATAAGTACATGCCCCAGAATGCAAAAAAAAAAAAAATCATACTAGATGAACTGCTTGCAAGCTTAGGTGGGAAACGGGGAAGCTTTGTCGGTTTTAGGGCACTCATGGCTTAGGTTTTTAAGTTTCTTTACTGTAATATGCTAATTAATGTTTATCAAGAACACACTTGTGACGTTTCATGGCTTTAACAAAGGTGAGCTAATACAAACATCAACTGAAGGCAGGAGAAATGAGTGAGATCACATTCAGGTCTTGAGTAGTTCCATCAAAGTAGGTTCAGACCGAATGTGTAACAGAACAGTATTCCGAAGCTCGGCTTCAGCCCCACAATGCCCCTGTCGCCCATTCTCCTGACCCTAGTCCCCGCTGCCACCTAAAGACCGACTAAGCTGGCTGTTCTCACTAGTTATATTTTTATTGTTTAATTACAGCTTGCACATGCCTAAAAATGGCCACTTGATATGTATTGAACACGTAGAAATCACCAGAAACTAATTTCCAATACGGATATATAATTTGTATAATAATAATAAAAATAAAAACTATACAATCTTTATAACACAATACTCCCAGGGCCACCATCATCTCTTTTCACAAAGCAATAGAATCAGGTTTAAATTTCCTGACAATGGGATACAATGAATTTTATCTTCCAAATTCTCTGACATAAACCTGGTGATACCCCACCTCCAATCCACTTCAAACCACTCCACTCCAGGTAAATTCCCAGCTGGGAAAAGAAGCAATACTGATATCTAAGCGCATGAACACCAGGTGACTTTGGCTACCAAAAAGTGGGATGGCCTTTGAAGATGGCTTTGTGTATCATAGTGCTTTGAAATGAACGTTGTTTGTGTTTGGTGGAGATGTATTAGAGTAAATGTTAATCTAAGGCTATATATGGGGCCGGGATTGGGGTCTTATCGATGTTATCATTTGGCAAGTAGTTGAAAATAAATCTTGTAATAATGATTGAGGGTCCTTCAAAGTGCATCTAATTTTGCTTGAATTCCGTATGGAGTTAAAGTTACAAGTATATGTATCTTGCACTTTATTCAAAATTACTTTGGTATAATTAAAGAATTTTAGTGTTTCTATTTTTGCTTAGCTGACAAGATGACAGAAGGGAGATAGCAGAAGGAACTCTACGGAAATTAATTTGATGCCTGGTATGAATTTTTATGGAGGACTCTTTGTTTTAATGGACAGAGGAATTGTTATATAGCGTGTAGTGGGTGGGTAGGTGTCCTGAGGCATGGAACCTATGTGATCCAGAAGAAATGTGTGATGGAACAACGAATGCTGGAACCATGCATGCCTGAACAACGCAGTCCGAACAACGATCACGTTGTTACCACGAACGCCTTTACCACGCATGCCTTTACAACAATTTTTTTTGTAAAAGCCTGCCTAGTAAAGGCATGTGTGGGAACGGCATGCGTAGTTCTAGCACGCCACCCCCTACCTGCTCTAAGGCCCAGAAGTACCCCACCGCTGATACTAAAACTACCCCAACCCCTAAAAAAAAGTACCACCACCCACCCTGAGCCCTAAAACCATCCCTGACCCCCCCGCCCTAAAAACAAGCGACTCCCCACCCCTGCCCCTAAAAACAGAACTACCCTGACCCTCCAGCCCCAAAAACAAAACTACCCCGATCCCCCTCCTCCAAATACAAAACTATCCCAACCCCCCCAAAAACAAAACTACCCTGACCCCCACCCCTAAAAAACAAACTACCCTGGTCCCCGCCCTAAAAACCAAACTACTCGACCTCCCCACCCTATCCCTAAAAACAAAACTACACTGACCCCCCAACCCTCAAAAACAAAAGTACCCAACCCCCCACCCTGCCCCTAAAAACAAAAGTACCCTGACCCCCAACCCATCCCTAAAAACATAACTACCCTGACCCCTCACTCCTAAAAACAAAACTACCCCGACCCCCCAACCTGCCTCTAAAAACAAAACTACCCCACCCACAAAAACAAAACTACTCATCCTCCACCCCCGCACCTAAATACAAAATTACTCTGACTTCCCCACCCCGCCCCTAAAAACAAAACTACCCTGCCCCCCACAACAAAACTACCCTGCTCCCCCAACCCTGCCCCTGGAAATAGAACTACCCCAACCACCACCCCACAAAACAAAACTACCCCGCACCCACCCCACCCCTAAAAGCAGAACTACTGATCCCCCCACCCTCGCCCCTAAAAACCGAGCTACCCTGACCACGCACCCCCACCCCTAAAAACCAAACTACCCCCACCCAGCCCCTAAAAACAAAACTACCCCGATCTCCTCACCCCCAACAAAACTACCCCACCCCTAAAAACAGAACTACCTCAATCCCCCATCACTAAAAACCAAACTACCCAGACCCACTACACCCCACTAAAAACCAAACTACCCTGACCCCCTACCCCCACCCCTAAAATCCAGACTACCCCGATCCCCCACTCCGCCCCTAAAAACAAAACTACCCTCAACCCCCCAAAAATAAAGTACCCCGAACCCCCCACCACCACCCCTAAAAACAGAACAACCCCGACCCCCACCTCCCCTGAAAACAAAACTACCCCCATCCCACCACCCCTAAAAACGAAACTACCATGACTCCCCCACCCCGCCCCTAAAACCAAAATTACCCCAACCACCCACACCAAAAACAAAACTACACCCACCCCAAGCCCTTTATCCACTGCCACCCCTAAAAAATTACCCCCCAATCCCACTTACCTGACCGCGTCATCTCCCGATCCACTCTGCCTTTTCCCTGCCTTAACCACGCATATGCGTTGTTCAGCACATGTGTGGTTAAGGCAGAGAAAAAGGCAGTTGCTGTTCCAGCAAGCGTGGTTATGCTTGCGTTGTTCGCGGCATCGTTCTTCCGGAGTCGTTGTTGAGGACGTTTCCCATCCAAAAGTAGGAATTTGATCAGCTTTTCGTTTTTATTCCTTGTATTGTAAAACGTATCTAAACATGAAATTAGATCAATTTGTAATTTTAGCATACAGCTTTTTAGAAGTATAGTATTGTTAATTTATTTTACAATACTTGTAATGTTTACTTGTGTTTGTTGATTGCAATGTTTGTTTTACCAAGTCTGCAATATATCAAACAAATAAATTTAAACTGAAACTGAAATAAAGCCTGAAAATGAATTGAAACTGAAGCCAATTTTACTTGCCAGTAAGTGTCCGGAATGACTTATTTAGAGGACAAAATTAGATTAGCTCCTCTTTTGCTCTGGTTGGTTGTTTGGTTGAATCCTATTTCCATTCTCAGTCATAACTTTGTAACTGATGTCATGAGGTTAGATATTCAAAGATTCCCTGGTTTCATTCTCTTAAAACTATGACTTATTTTTTCAACCTCATTACAGCAGAAGTCATGGGTGATAGAAGAATCTGCCCACCTTTCTGTGTTCTTTAGAAAATGTGAGGAGCTGATGAAATATCTTGTGAGAAATTATATTTTGACTGAGACAACTCAATGTATAGAGCCTTACGAACATATTGTTACCTCCAATTACGAAAAATGGCGGTTGTCCAAATTTAGATCAGTATCTATTTGTAGTCTGAAATTCTTTCCAAAGGGCCGAATTGGTTGGGACAATATAAAATGTTGTCCTTGTCAGGAGGCATCTCTATAAACTGTCGCGCATTTTGGGGTTTTGTAACTTTTATAAAGCCACTCGTACTTACTATGTTACTTTCTGATTTTCTAAATTAATTTCTATAGGAAAGGCTGTTGTATGTTGCAGGGATGCTTTATAGATCTAAAGCAAAACAACAAAAAAACTGCTTTTCTCCTTTAAAACAGCATATGTCTTGCTTTCTCTGGTGCTTTTAATTGTATTTATTGGTCTGTCAAATTGTTTTTCGGAATGATTTTTTATCCAAAATAGACTGTACAGATTGATTGATTGATTGATTGAATGTTGATTCTCACTGACAAAGCCAGGAGTGCAAATCTCGGGAATTCCCCTAAACAGAGGAAGACATCCCAAATGTATGAATCGGGGGTGCATTTCTATCCAGTGCTGAATAAACACAGTTACAGGTTGAAAATACTACTTTGACAATGGCCCTTGTAACGAGACCCATCTTCTTTATGAGTGAAATTCTAACGCTTTGCCCTGTCCTCTCTCGAGCAGCTGACAGGAAACAATGGCATGTTCTGTCCTTTTCAGTGATGCACTTTAACATAAGATTCTGCTAAGATGGAGAAGCCTGGGCTTGGTGAACTGAATAGCATATACATAAAGGTATTGAATAAGAAATACTGATATCACCATGTGAAATATTGCAACTCAAGTCTTCCTGAATACCTACATAGAGAACAAAACGAGGACAAACAATTACAAAATACAGAGAATTTGATGAGAGGCTGGACCTAGAGGCAGGCAGACGAGATTGGGCTGGAATCTGGAGGAAGACTTGCTCTGCAAGCCAAGCAAATGGATGTTGCAGAAGGTTAACTGTTTCCTTAGCAGCTGCACCCAATGTGAAATAAAGGGATGGTCCTATTTCAGAGGGTTTGGAGAGGGAATCCAAGACTTTCAGAGTTGAATGGGGAACTGCTGGGAGAAAACTAAAACAGAAGAACCTGTTGAGAGCCCACCTGCTTCTAGTTGCTACATGCAACTTCCTTCCAACCACAAACTCTGAAGGGCTGCACGGGGCCCTGGTGTAAATCCAGGGACGTAGCTTCAGGCGCGGTGCTTGGGGTGTTACACCTCTCTAATAAATGTACTTTGTGATAAATAGTTGGGTACAGGTGTTTTCAGTCGGGTATGGTGGTGGTATGGTGGTGCGTATCTGTGGGACTTCACCAGTAATTTTTACACACACAGACAAAAACGGACACACACACTCTCTCCCCCTCGCTTGGTTTCGAAAGACTTAATTTTTTTTGGTTATTTCACAAATAATGTGCGTTCTCTGCTTTAGTACCCCTACCAATCCACACCCTCGCCCCTTTGGCTGCCCCTTAGGCCCCCCTGTGCGCCCTGCTTGTAGCATCATGTATTTTAACATTATGTTCCAGCGTGATTGTTGAGACATCTGAAGCTCACACACCGCCGACCTTACCGACCAAGCTACGACCCATTGTGAATCTGGAAGAGCGCCCCCCCAACATGGGGGGAGCGCAACCCCTTAGGGATCGGGGACGCCGGGGCCTAACCCTCGCACAAGTTGTGCGCAGGCTGGCCGAGGCTTCCGCTCTCACGCCTCGCGAGACGTGGGAGCGGAAATTCCTCTTTGGAGGAACGTTGGGGCGACGTGCGGGCCAAACCGGTCTGGGCCGCCGCAAGCCAGTGGGGGGCTTAAAAGCACCCCCACTGAAGGCTCGGCCTTCTTCTTGTTGGCGCGGCGGCCCGGACGTTTGGGCATCATCCCAGCGTGATTGTTGAGACATCTGAAGCTCACACACCGCCGACCTTACCGACCAAGCTACGACCCATTGTGAATCACAGCACTGAGTGGCCTTTTCAAAACGAGGAAACAATATGCACATGCTGCTGTCGGTACAGTATCGTAGGCACCCAAACTCTGGGGGCAATAATGAAAAGTTTTTAGAGCCGGACCACAGAATCCTTGCACAAAATATAAACCACACGGTAGGCGATGTGTAGGAAGGCCTTGCACAAAATGTGAATTACGCTGCAGGGAATGTACAGAAAGACCTAGCAGAAAATGTGAACTACAGGGTAGGCAATGTTCAGGAAGCTCTTGTACAAAACATGAACTACAGGGTAGGCAATGTGCAAGAAGCGCTTGCACAAAACGTGAATTACAGGGTAGGCAATGTGCAGGGAGCTCTAGCACAAAACGTGAGCTAAAGGGTAGACAATGTACAGGAAGCTCTTACACAAAATGTGAACTACAGGGAAGGCAATGTGCAGGGAGCTCTTACACAAAATGTGAACTACAGGGTAGGCAGTGTGCAGTAAGCTCTTGCACAAAACGTGAATTACAGGGTAGGCAATGTGCAGGAAGCTCTTGCACAAAACGTGAACTAAAGGATAGGCAATGTACTGGAAGCTCTTACACAAAGTGTGAACTACAGGGAAGGCAATGTCCAGGAAGCTCTTACACAAAATGTGAACTACAGGGAAGGAAATGTGCAGGGAGCTCTTACACAAAATGTGAATTACAGGGTAGGCAATGTGCAGGGAGCTCTTGCACAAAATGTGAACTACAGGGTAGGCAATGTGCAGGAAGCTCTTGCACAAAACGTGAATTACAGGGTAGGCAATGTGCAGGGAGCTCTTGCACAAAACGTGAACTACAGTGTAGGCAATTTGCAGGAAGCTCTTGCACAAAACGTGAATTACAGGGTAGGCAATGTGCAGGGAGCTCTTGCACAAAATGTGAACTACAGGGTAGGCAATGTGCAGGAAGCTCTTGCACAAAATGTGAATTACAGGGTAGGCAATGTGCAGGGAGCTCTTACACAAAATGTGAATTACGCTGCAGGGAATGTACAGGAAGGCCTAGCAGAAAATGTGAACTACAATGTAGGCAATGTGCAGGAAGCTCTTGCACAAAACATGAACTATAGGGTAGGCAATGTGCAGGGAGCTCTTGCACAAAATGTGAATTACGCTGCAGGGAATGTACAGAAAGGCCTAGCAGAAAATGTGAACTGCAGGGTAGGCAATGTGCAGGAAGCTCTTGTACAAAACGTGAATTACAGGGTAGGCAATGTGCAGAGAGCTCTTACACAAAATGTGAATTACGCTGCAGGGAATGTACAGGAAGGCCTAGCAGAAAATGTGAACTACAATGTAGGCAATGTGCAGGAAGCTCTTGCCAAAAAACATGAACTATAGGGTAGGCAATGTGCAGGGAGCTCTTGCACAAAATGTGAATTACGCTGCAGGGAATGTACAGAAAGGCCTAGCAGAAAATGTGAACTACAGGGTAGGCAATGTGCAGGAAGCTCTTGCACAAAATGTGAATTACGCTGTAGGCAATGTGCAGGATGGCCTTGCACAAATGTGAACTACACGGCAGGGAATGTACAAGAAGCCCTTGCACAAAATATAAACTACTCTGCAGGAAATGTACAGGAAAGCCTGTACAAAATGTGAACTACAGGGTGTGTAGGAAGCTCTTGCACTAAATGTGAACTACAGGGTAGGCAATGTGCAGGAAGGCCTTGCACAGAATGTGAACTACAGGGTAGGCAATGTGCAGGAAGGCTTGCACAAAACGTAACTAGGTACTTGCACAAAATATGAGCTACACAGGAGGCAATATACAGAAAGCCTTTGCACAAAATGTAAGGTACAAAGTACGGAATGTACAGAAACCCCTCGCCCAAAAGGTAATGCACACAGCAGGCCATGCACAGAGCAGGCCCTTGCACAAGATGAGAAGTACACAGCAGAGATTGTGGATGTAAGATGCACGGTCTTTAGAGTGTGCGAGCTCGGCCAGTGCCCAGGGCGCCGACCCCCGGCGGAGAACTGGACCTCGCTGCAGCAGTCTCCCTACTATTTAGGTCCAAGGATAATGTGTTTAAACACTTTCTTCTGAAGGCTTCTAGTGCCCTTGTCTGCCTTTTTTTCATGGTGCGCCTTAATGTTGCCCATCTCGCCTTCACCCTATTCCTCCCAGCTTTTCAACACAGAGACCATTAAAGAGGACGGGTGCGTAGAGGTGCTAAATGTTGTTTCGCCCATGGCGCTCTCAGAGTAAAGGACAGCTCTGACGAGGTGTTTATTTGACAACTGAAAGAAAAGGCTTTTGCAACCTTTGTGCATTTCGTGATGCAATAAATCAGCATTGCGCTGTACACTGTAACATGGCGGAAGAGTGCTGGGCAGCGCTGAGATAACGTGAGCTGTGCATGTGAACGTGCAGGGCCGAGCCCGAGATCCAGCCCCGCACGTGTTATGTAAGGCCGAGGCTGGCAGCGGGAAGGCGGGGTTCAGGCCTGCAGCGCAGCCCGGCGGCCGCTAGGGGCAGCATCAGAAGCAGCGCCAACTCCAGCCCAGACAGACAGGGAGGAGCTATGAGAGCTCCCTCCAGTGCGCGCTGTGCGGCCAGGAGGCCTGCAGGGGGCACCAGCGGCCCTCAGACCCGGGCTAGGAGGAGCGGGCTGCTGGCAGGGCTCCCGGAGGCCTGCAGGGGGCAGCAGCATCCCCCCCACCATCCACAGACCAGGCTGGGAGGAGCGGGCGGGAGCTGGCAGGGCTGTCTCATGATCTCCTCCGTCCCTGACACGCACTGAGCAGAGGAGGCTGGAGAGGGCGAGAAGAGCAGAAAACAGCCCCCTGCACCCCCGGCTTTGCACAAGCAGCCCCAGTGGGGGCTGGACCTAGCGGAGGGCACCGGTCCAGGGCTTCGAGGAGCAGTGGGGAGCCGGACAGGAGGCACCGGCCCCCCTCATGCTGCAGCAAGAAGCCATGCAGCTTTGGTGGAGAGGAGGGGAGCGGGACTGCAGCTAGGCAGGGCTGGCAGCCCCCCGGAGCTGCGGCGAGAGCGGACCGGCCTGAAGCCACCCCGGATCCCCACCACCCCCCTGTGCACCGGACACAGCCCCTCCGGGTCGGGGAAGGTAAGGACACGGCCGGGGCACCCGCATGACTGGGCGAGGAGGGGGCGGGGCAGCCAAGGGTTCATGTTTATGTTGCGGGGGTGGCAGGGGCGTGGCACGTGCGCCAAGCAGCGAGGGGACTGGTGGTGGTTTCACAGCTTTGGGGTGTCTGACAGCTTGGGGGGCACGCGTCTGTCCACTCATGCGCGGGTTCATCACAGTTGTGGGGAGGGGGTGTGTGTGTTAGTTTTTGGGGTCCGGAGTTTCATACGAGGTGTTAAAGTTCTGAGTGTCACGTCAGATAACTCTGAGCAGGGCGGGCTGATCTGGGATGTTTGACATGTTTAAGACGGAGTCCGCTCCGGGGGGCGTCTTGCTAGTTTTTTAAAATTAGTTTACAATAGTGACAGGCGGGGGCGAAGGGGCTGATGTCTGCAGGATGGGGTCTCATAGCCACGGGCTGGGGGCCGGGGTGTCCTCTGGCACGGGGGTCTGACATAAATGACGGGGCAGGGGGTGTGGGAATTGTGTGCCAGGGAGTCTGACATTTATGGGAATGGGCGGCTGGCTCTGACAAGGGTCTGACATGCCTGGTTGGGGGGGATACTCAGGCGAAGGGGTTTTGCTTCTGGAGGCGCTGGAGGGCAAACCAGGGCCTTGGAGATGTCTGCGAAACAGAGTTTGATAGCTTAGGGTGGGGGTGTCCTGGCAGGTCTAGGGCGCGTCTTCCTCTGCGATACGATAGCTCCTAGAAGCGGCTGACAGCTCTTGGAAAGGGGGTCCCAGGCGCTAGGGACCTGACAGCTGTGGCAGAGTAAAAGTCTGGCCGCTCTGTTGGGGGCCTGACAGCCCAGGAAGAGGTTTGTTGAAACAGTTTCAGAGCAGGGGTGGGCACGGCCAGACAGCTCCAAGGGGTGAAGGGGAGACATTCGCCTGTGCGCTGCACTCTGCACTGCTCGGCTCCCTCGACCTGACCTCGCCCCAGACTGCCAATGCTAGGTACACCCCCAGACCTCTGGCGTAGGTGGCTTAGCCTGTAAGCATCATGCCTGCATTCCAGTGATTTAAATGACCAACCAGTGCATTATGGGACGTGTAGTTCTTTACTTTGGCGTCAACATTTTCCCAAATATAAATGTAAAGTGCAGGAGGTGAAAGCAGTGTTCTGCCGGTGGCAGTGAGTGGCGTCCTTGGTAAAGGGCGAGCACGTGGCGTGCTTGGTGTAACGCTCGGGTCGCACCATGTGCACGTTTATGCCTCGTGTCACGCATATGACCGGGCATGGGGCACGCGGGCAAAATAGAGGAATTCAACACAATATGGGCGTAGAGGGAGTTAACACGCGCACACCGCGAGCCCACAGGGGCTGTGCTGCAGGATGCTACGCACGAAGCGGGAGCTGCGACACGGGTCACTCTCACAAAAGTGTGTGTGTCCCGCTGTCTCTTCCGATCACCGATTCCCCGCCTCCCTCACGTTCTTTCTTCCCCCGCCCTTTCTACACAGACTCCTATCCCTAGCTTGTTTTCTCTTTCCCCTTTCTCTGTCACACTTCGTTCATCTCTTTCTCAGCTCCTCCTCTCTTCTCTCCTCCCTGTTTGTCCTTTCACACACTCTGTGCCCCCCTCTTTTCCGTCTGTCTCTCCTCGAATAAGAAATGGCAGAAGTAAAAGTCGAAAATTCGGTGGCTTATAGAGACAGTACATGACCGTGACGTCAGTCGAGTTATTTCGTATGAAGTACAAACCGAAAGAGAGAGGGGCTGCTGTGAGCATCTCCCCCCCCATCACCTCATGGAGCTGCAGCGCCGCTCTCTGCTCTGGCCTTCAATGTCACAGTTGTTCAAGGCGCCCTTTGAACTTTCCCGCCCATTCCTAGTCTGTGTGCTTCACTTGACCCCACTCATGCCCGAAGTTTAAAGTGGCCCGGGCTTCCCTGACAGTTTATCTCACTAACGCAACAGGGCCAGAACACTTCACAGCAGGACTGCTGCACTCACACTGAAGAGTACAAGCACTTCACAGCAGGACTGTGGCACCTTTTTACCGAGCAGTACAAGCACTTCACGGAAGGACTGCTGCACTCAGACTGAAAAGTACAAGCACTTCACAGCAGGACTGCTGCACTCCTACAGAAGAGTACAAGCACTTCACAGCAGGACTGCTGCACGTATACTGACAGTACAAGCACGGCTACTGCACGTATACTGAACAGTACAAGCACTTCACAGCAGGACTGCTGCACTTGCACTGAACAGTACACACACTTCACAGCATGACTGCAGAAAATTATATTGAACAGTACACGCATTTTGCAGCAGACTGCCGTACTTAGACTGAGCAGCACAAGTACTTCACAGCAGGACTGCTGTACATAGACTGAACAGCACACACACTTGGCAGTAGGACTGCTGCACTTTCACTGAACAGTACAAGCACTTCACAACAGAACTGGTGCCCATACACTGAGCGGTACAAACACTTCACAGCAAAGCTGTTCCACTTGCACTGAAGAGTATAAACAGGACTGTTCCACTTATACTGCATACCAGCACCTCACAGCAGGGCTGCTGCACATATCATTGAGTATACCAGCACTTCACAGCAGGGCTGCTGCACATATCATTAAGTATACCAGCACCTCACCGCAGGGCTGCTGCACATATCATTAAGTATACCAGCACCTCACCTCAGGGCTGCTGCACATATAGTATACCAGCACTTCACCTCAGGGCTGCTGCACATATCATTAAGTATACCGGCACCTCACCGCAGGGCTGCTGCACATATCATTAAGTATACCAGCACCTCACCGCAGGGCTGCTGCCCATATCATTAAGTATACCAGCACCTCACCGCAGGGCTGCTGCACATATAGTATACCAGCACTTCACCTCAGGGCTGCTGCACATATCATTAAGTATACCAGCACCTCGCCGCAGGGCTGCTGCATATATCATTAAGTATACCAGCACCTCGCCGCAGGGCTGCTGCACATATCATATAGTATACCATCACCTCACCGCAGGGCTGCTGCACATATCATTAAGTATACCAGCACCTCGCCGCAGGGCTGCTGCACATATAGTATACCAGCACTTCACAGCACGGCTGCTGCACATATCATTAAGTATACCAGCACCTCGCCGCAGGGCTGCTGCATATATCATTAAGTATACCAGCACCTCGCCGCAGGGCTGCTGCACATATCATTAAGTATACCATCACCTCACCGCAGGGCTGCTGCACATATCATTAAGTATACCAGCACCTCACCGCAGGGCTGCTGCACATATAGTATACCAGCACTTCACAGCACGGCTGCTGCACATATCATTAAGTATACCAGCACCTCGCCGCAGGGCTGCTGCATATATCATTAAGTATACCAGCACCTCGCCGCAGGGCTGCTGCACATATTATTAAGTATACCATCACCTCACCGCAGGGCTGCTGCACATATAATTTAGTATACCAGCACTTCACAGCACGGCTGCTGCACATATTATTAAGTATACCAGCACCTCACCGCAGGGCTGCTGCACATATAATTTAGTATACCAGCACTTCACAGCACGGCTGCTGCACATATCATTAAGTATACCAGCACTTCACAGCACGGCTGCTGCACATATCATTAAGTATACCAGCACCTCACCGCAGGGCTGCTGCACATATCATTAGGTATACCCGTACTTCACAGCAGGACAGCTTCACCTCTACTAACAATTGCAACTCTGCAAGCCAGGGCTTTAGTAGCTGCGGCGGTGGCAGGGAGGTTCCATGGGATGTTTTCTGTTCTTTCACATTAAATGATTTAATTGCTATTTGAGGCCTTCTTGACTTTGATAGGAGGCTGGAAGATCTATGCACAGAAGGTAATAAATAAACAACTAGAAAGCGAATGACATACAGAGCTAGAGTGAGGCCCATTTGTTCCAAGACAAACTCTGTGCCCAAGAGAGAACGTGCATAAACATGAAAACTGGAACATAAATCAGTGGAGAGAGGGGAAACAAGAAAATGTGTGAGAGGAAAAAAACGAAAAATATAACCAATGCCAGAAATAAATAAGGGGAGTTTATCATTTTGAAAGGAGAAAAAAGAATCAGAGAAAGAAAGAAAACTAAAGGAAAGGCAGTGAAAGAGAGATAAGGATTGAAAATGAAACATTAAAGAAGGAAAATGTAAAGATGAAAAAAAGTTGCAGACACAAGGCAGAAAGATGAAAAGCAGGGAGGAGAGAAGGCATACAAGATGGAGAGATAAAATGATGGAAGGAAAGGTGTAAAGAAAGTGGAATGACATGCAAGCAAAGACAGAATGAAACAGAAATAAAGAAACAAATAGAAACACTGTAGGGCTGGAAAAAGGGAAGCAGGACTGAAAAAAGCTGGAAATAAAAAACAAACGAGGACCTAAATAAGAATGAGATCGTGCAAAAAAGGAAGTAACACAGAAACAAAGGAATAAACTCCAATAAAGAAGGTGTGGACACTTGTTCCCCCATTTACTGCTCTGCATCGGTCATGCGGGTGTAGTTTAAAGTGGAGAGGCTATTTTTCTGCCTACTCCATTGAGTACACGCACTAAAGAACAGTGCAAGCACTTCGACGCAGGGATGCTGCACTTATAAAGAACATTACGAGCACTTCACAGCAGGAGTGTTTTGCTTGTATTGAAAGGTACATACTCTTGAAAGCATGGCTGCTGAATTTATACTGAGCAGTACAGGCACTTCCAAAACTGGGCTGCTACACTTATCGTTCATATTATCAGCACCCACGGCAAGCCGATATGGTTATGATTTCCAACACTTAATGCCGGGCTGTTGTATTTATAATTACTAGCACTTCAAACATGGGCAGCTGTACAAATAAACACAAACACCAGCACTTCAGTGCAGGCCTGTCACTTGTAAAGGACAATACACGCACTTAACTTCACAGCAGGTCTGATGTACTAATACAGGAAAGCACCAGCACTTCACAGCAGACCTGCTGTATTAGTAAAAGAAAGCACCGGTACTTCACAGCAGGCCTAATGGCCTAGTAAAGGAAACCACCAGCACGTCACAGCAGGAGATCTGTACTAATAAAGGAAACCAGTGGCACTTCACAGCAGGACTACGTCATAGCAGGAGGTCTGTACTAATAAAGGAAAGCACCAGCACTTCACAAAAGGACTACTGGACTAGTAAAGGAAACCACCAGCACTTCACAGCTGGATAAATGTACTAATAAAGGAAAGCACTAGCACTTCACAGCAGGAATACTGGAGTACTAAAGGAAACCACCAGCGCGTCACAGCAGGAGATCTGTACTAATAAAGGAAAGCAGTAGCACTTCACAGCAGGACTACTGGATTAGTAAAGGAAAGCACCAGCACTTTACAGCAGGAGGTCTGTACTAATAAAGGAAAGCACCAGCACTTCACAGCAGGATAAATGTACTAATAAAGGAAACCAGTAGCACTTCACAGCAGGAATACTGTAGTACTAAAGGAAAGCACCAGCACTTCACGTCAGGAATACTGGATTAGTAAAGGAAAGTACCAGCACTTCAGAGCACACCCCCTGTACTTCTAATGGACAGTACCTGCATCTCTTAGCAGGGATGCTTTACTAATAAAGGTCAGTACCACTCTCCCTGTTGGATGCTGTAAAGGACAATGCTGGCACTTCATAGCAGCATTGCTTTACTAATACTCGACACTGCCTGCGCTTCTCAGCGGGGCTGCTGTATTTTATAAAGGACAGTGCAGTACTTCCCAGCAGGGCTGCTGTATTTATAAAGGACAGTGCAGTACTTCCCAGCAGGGCTGCTGTATTTATAAAGGACAGTGCAGTACTTCCCAGCAGGGCTGCTGTATTTTATAAAGGACAGTGCAGTACTTCTCAGCGGGGCTGCTGTATTTGTAAAGGACAGTGCAGTACTTCCCAGCAGGGCTGCTGTATTTTATAAAGGACAGTGCAGTACTTCTCAGCGGGGCTGCTGTATTTATAAGGGACAGTGCAGTACTTCCCAGCAGGGCTGCTGTATTTATAAAGGACAGTGAAGTACTTCCCAGCAGGGCTGATGTATTTTATAAAGGGCTGTACAGTACTTCTCAGCGGGGCTGCTGTATTTGTAAAGGACAGTGCAGTACTTCCCAGCAGGGCTGCTGTATTTGATAAAGGACAGTGCAGTACTTCTCAGCGGGGCTGCTGTATTTATAAAGGACAGTGCAGTACTTCTTAGCGGGGCTGCAGTATTTGTAAAGGACAGTGCAGTACTTCTCCCCCGGGGCTGCTGTATTTATAAAGGACAGTGCAGTACTTCTCCCCCGGGGCTGCTGTATTTATAAAGGACAGTGCAGTACTTCTCCCCCGGGGCTGCTGTATTTATAAAGGACAGTGCAGTACTTCTTAGCGGGGCTGCAGTATTTGTAAAGGACAGTGCAATACTTCTCCCCGGGGCTGCAGTATTTGTAAAGGACAGTGCAGTACTTCTCCCCCGGGGCTGCTGTATTTATAAAGGACAGTGCAGTACTTCTCCCCCGGGGCTGCTGTATTTGTAAAAGGCAGTGCAGTACTTCTCCCCGGGGCTGCAGTATTTGTAAAGGACAGTGCAGTACTTCTCCCCGGGGCTGCAGTATTTGTAAAGGACAGTGCAGTACTTCTCAGCAGGGCTGCTGTATTTGTAAAGGACAGTGCCGTACTTCTCAGCGGGCTGCTGTATTTATAAAGGACAGTGCAGTACTTCTCAGCGGGGCTGCAGTATTTACAAAGGACAGTGCAGTACTTCTCAGCGGGGCTGCAGTATTTACAAAGGACAGTGCAGTACTTCTCAGCGGGGCTGCAGTATTTACAAAGGACAGTGCAGTACTTCTCCCCGGGGCTGCTGTATTTGTAAAGGACAGTGCAGTACTTCTCCCCCGGGGCTGCAGTATTTGTAAAGGACAGTGCAGTACTTCTCCCCCGGGGCTGCTGTATTTATAAAGGACAGTGCAGTACTTCTCAGCGGAGATGCTGTATTTATAAAGGGCAGTGCAATACTTCTCCCCGGGGCTGCTGTATTTACAAAGGACAGTGCAGTACTTCTCAGCGGGGCTGCAGTATTTACAAAGGACAGTGCAGTACTTCTCCCCGGGGCTGCTGTATTTGTAAAAGACAGTGCAGTACTTCTCCCCCGGGGCTGCTGTATTTATAAAGGACAGTGCAGTACTTCTCAGCGGAGATGCTGTATTTATAAAGGACAGTGCAGTACTTCTCAGCGGGGCTGCAGTATTTGTAAAGGACAGTGCAGTACTTCTCCCCCGGGGCTGCTGTATTTATAAAGGACAGTGCAGTACTTCTCCCCCGGGGCTGCTGTATTTATAAAGGACAGTGCAGTACTTCCCAGCAGGGCTGCTGTATTTTATAAAGGACAGTGCAGTACTTCTCAGCGGGGCTGCTGTATTTGTAAAGGACAGTGCAGTACTTCCCAGCAGGGCTGCTGTATTTTATAAAGGACAGTGCAGTACTTCTCAGCGGGGCTGCTGTATTTATAAGGGACAGTGCAGTACTTCTCAGCGGGGCTGCAGTATTTGTAAAGGACAGTGCAGTACTTCTCCCCCGGGGCTGCTGTATTTATAAAGGACAGTGCAGTACTTCTCCCCCGGGGCTGCTGTATTTGTAAAGGACAGTGCAGTACTTCCCAGCAGGGCTGCTGTATTTTATAAAGGACCGTGCAGTACTTCTCAGCGGGGCTGCTGTATTTGTAAAGGACAGTGCAGTACTTCCCAGCAGGGCTGCTGTATTTTATAAAGGACAGTGCAGTACTTCTCAGCGGGGCTGCTGTATTTATAAGGGACAGTGCAGTACTTCTCAGCGGGGCTGCAGTATTTGTAAAGGACAGTGCAGTACTTCTCCCCCGGGGCTGCTGTATTTATAAAGGACAGTGCAGTACTTCTCAGCGGAGATGCTGTATTTATAAAGGACAGTGCAGTACTTCTCAGCGGGGCTGCAGTATTTGTAAAGGACAGTGCAGTACTTCTCCCCCGGGGCTGCTGTATTTATAAAGGACAGTGCAGTACTTCTCCCCGGGGCTGCTGTATTTGTAAAGGACAGTGCAGTACTTCTCCCCGGGGCTGCAGTATTTGTAAAGGACAGTGCAGTACTTCCCAGCAGGGCTGCTGTATTTTATAAAGGACAGTGCAGTACTTCTCAGCGGGGCTGTTGTATTTATAAGGGACAGTGCAGTACTTCCCAGCAGGGCTGCTGTATTTATAAAGGACAGTGCAGTACTTCCCAGCAGGGCTGATGTATTTGATAAAGGGCAGTACAGTACTTCTCAGCGGGGCTGCTGTATTTGTAAAGGACAGTGCAGTACTTCCCAGCAGGGCTGCTGTATTTGATAAAGGACAGTGCAGTACTTCTCCCCGGGGCTGCTGTATTTATAAAGGACAGTGCAGTACTTCTCCCCGGGGCTGCTGTATTTGTAAAGGACAGTGCAGTACTTCTCCCCCGGGGCTGCTGTATTTATAAAGGACAGTGCAGTACTTCTCCCCCGGGGCTGCTGTATTTATAAAGGACAGTGCAGTACTTCTCCCCCGGGGCTGCTGTATTTATAAAGGACAGTGCAGTACTTCTTAGCGGGGCTGCAGTATTTGTAAAGGACAGTGCAATACTTCTCCCCGGGGCTGCAGTATTTGTAAAGGACAGTGCAGTACTTCTCCCCCGGGGCTGCTGTATTTATAAAGGACAGTGCAGTACTTCTCCCCCGGGGCTGCTGTATTTGTAAAAGGCAGTGCAGTACTTCTCCCCGGGGCTGCAGTATTTGTAAAGGACAGTGCAGTACTTCTCCCCGGGGCTGCAGTATTTGTAAAGGACAGTGCAGTACTTCTCAGCAGGGCTGCTGTATTTGTAAAGGACAGTGCCGTACTTCTCAGCGGGGCTGCTGTATTTATAAAGGACAGTGCAGTACTTCTCAGCGGGGCTGCAGTATTTACAAAGGACAGTGCAGTACTTCTCAGCGGGGCTGCAGTATTTACAAAGGACAGTGCAGTACTTCTCCCCGGGGCTGCTGTATTTGTAAAGGACAGTGCAGTACTTCTCCCCGGGGCTGCTGTATTTGTAAAGGACAGTGCAGTACTTCTCCCCGGGGCTGCAGTATTTGTAAAGGACAGTGCAGTACTTCTCCCCCGGGGCTGCTGTATTTATAAAGGACAGTGCAGTACTTCTCAGCGGAGATGCTGTATTTATAAAGGGCAGTGCAATACTTCTCCCCGGGGCTGCTGTATTTACAAAGGACAGTGCAGTACTTCTCAGCGGGGCTGCAGTATTTACAAAGGACAGTGCAGTACTTCTCCCCGGGGCTGCTGTATTTGTAAAAGACAGTGCAGTACTTCTCCCCCGGGGCTGCTGTATTTATAAAGGACAGTGCAGTACTTCTCAGCGGAGATGCTGTATTTATAAAGGACAGTGCAGTACTTCTCAGCGGAGATGCTGTATTTATAAAGGACAGTGCAGTACTTCTCCCCGGGGCTGCTGTATTTGTAAAGGACAGTGCAGTACTTCTCACCGGGGATGCTGTATTTGTAAAGGACAGTGCAGTACTTCTCACCGGGGATGCTGTATTTGTAAAGGACAGTGCAGTACTTCTCACCGGGGATGCTGTATTGGTAAAGGACAGTGCAGTACTTCTCAGCGGAGATGCTGTATTTACAAAGGACAGTGCAGTACTTCTCATCGGGGATGCTGTATTTGTAAAGGACAGTGCAGTACTTCTCAGCGGAGATGCTGTATTGGTAAAGGACAGTGCAGTACTTCTCAGCGGAGATGCTGTATTTACAAAGGACAGTGCAGTACTTCTCATCGGGGATGCTGTATTTACAAAGGACAGTGCAGTACTTCTCAGCGGAGATGCTGTATTTGTAAAGGACAGTGCAGTACTTCTCAGCGGAGATGCTGTATTTGTAAAGGACAGTGCAGTACTTCTCAGCAGGGCTGCTGTATTTGTAAAGGACAGTGCCGTACTTCTCAGCGGGGCTGCTGTATTTATAAAGGACAGTGCAGTACTTCTCAGCGGGGATGCTGTATTTACAAAGGACAGTGCAGTACTTCTCACCGGGGATGCTGTATTTATAAAGGACAGTGCAGTACTTCTCATCGGGGATGCTGTATTTGTAAAGGACAGTGCAGTACTTCTCAGCGGAGATGCTGTATTTGTAAAGGACAGTGCAGTACTTCTCAGCGGAGATGCTGTATTTATAAAGGACAGTGCAGTACTTCTCAGCGGAGATGCTGTATTTGTAAAGGACAGTGCAGTACTTCTCAGCGGAGATGCTGTATTTACAAAGGACAGTGCAGTACTTCTCAGCGGGGCTGCAGTATTTACAAAGGACAGTGCAGTACTTCTCAGCGGAGATGCTGTATTTGTAAAAGACAGTGCAGTACTTCTCCCCGGGGATGCTGTATTTATAAAGGACAGTGCAGTACTTCTCATCGGGGATGCTGTATTTGTAAAGGACAGTGCAGTACTTCTCAGCGGAGATGCTGTATTTGTAAAGGACAGTGCAGTACTTCTCATCGGGGATGCTGTATTTGTAAAGGACAGTGCAGTACTTCTCAGCGGAGATGCTGTATTTGTAAAGGACAGTGCAGTACTTCTCAGCGGAGATGCTGTATTTATAAAGGACAGTGCAGTACTTCTCAGTAGAGATACTATTCTAATTAAGGACGCTGTTCAATTGTATGAGGACCATAGTGGCCACTAGGATTAATGTGTATAGCAGTATTCATTCAGTAAATATCTCCACTCTAGAGACAAATATTCCTTTTGTTAGAGGGCGTGAATTATCCGCTTCTTTTATCTTACGGGTAACACATATTTTGAATGAAATCCGGTAGTACAGCACATAACAAATACTACCGCAGCGCATCATTTTCTAGCATGTAATTTTTCTTTCAGTGTTACACAAAATTTGTATTTTGTATATAATCGTTATTATAAAAACATACATGCAAATTCTGCTTTTTGTTTTACAAGTTGTATTCTACTTGAGATAAAGTTTACTGGGTAGTTTCTAGAGAAGGCACTTGTTTTTTATTATTCTAAAAATTATATTTCTTCGCATCGTTCTAACTTTAATGCTTCCTTTGGTGTTGACGCGTTTCAGCCTAAATACACTCTTCAGGCCTTCCGAGGATAAAAACGACTGCATTAAAAGTTCACAGTATGCTCAAAAACGCGATCTTAGTGGTTGCGTTCTTCAGTAAGTTGTTTTACCTGTTTGTGTCACTTTAATTCCACCAATAGTTTTTTTTTTTTTAGATTCCCTGGTTTATTTTCAGTCAAGGTGAACGCTTCTCCTGTCCTTGGGGTGTCACCTAACTCTTATCAGGTAAAGATGTAGGCTCGAGGTTGTGCACAAGTGCTTTAGTGCAGCTCTCAAGCCTGTGGGGTTATTACTCAGATTCCATAAGGCTTCATCAGATGAAACCAGGCTTTAACATTTCACAGCAGGGAAAATTCATCTTTGCTAGTAACATAAGTGGTTGTTACTGCTTTGAGCTTGTGTGCCGAGTTTCCCTAAATGCAAGACTTTGAGATACAACCATCACAATGGACTGCACACCAGTGAGGCTGCATTTTTTTTTAAAGTGTAAACAAAGTGATAACTTCTCCCTTGATACCCTAATACAGCAGAGGATGAAGTTTAACACGACCATGCATGCACACCGACTAAGGATAAGCTAGGGTGATTCACATTCCGTTTGTGATTTTAAAGGAAAAGAACCAGAGGAAATGCCCTCTTAAAGAACAGACACATGACAGTGATACTGTTGGACATACTATCAATTATTTAATGCAGTCAGTCTTGTTTTTTCCTGAGAAGGCCTGGAAAGTTTATTTAGTCTGAAACATGTTGTTACGGAGGAAAGCAGGAAATACATGTGGTTGTTTGAATAATGAAAGCCAGTGCTTTCTCTAGAAATTACTCTGGTAATTGCAATTTAAATTCAATACCTATTAATTGTGTTGTACTTATAAAAGGTGAAAGCAAAAAGAACACATGATTGACTCAATGCTGATCAATGCCACCGTTCACCCCCAGTCCTAGAGATCTGGGTTTAATCTATTGTTTTTTTGCTCACCACACCACCCCAGTTTGGACCCAGCCACGTGCAAATCAGTCTTGACCCTGCTCCCTGGGGAACAGTCCAGCCTGAACTGCCAAGCCAGGTCCTCCCTGGACCAGAAACAAGCATCCTAGAACGGGTTTCAGGGGTATCGCTCCTCATAAGCCAGGCTAGCTTGAATCCAGTGGCACAGTGAGCACAGGACCCACATCTGGGCATACCCTTCCCACTTAGGGTGACAAAATCAAAAAGAACAGATGATGGATGGAATGATGAACAATACAAGCATTCACCCCCAGCCACAGAGATCTGGATTTAATCCATTGTGGTTGTTGCCCACCACGCCACCCGTGTTTTGGCATACCCTCCCCACTATATAAACCTATAAAAGGTATCAGAGACTAATAAGTAAGTTTTTAAATATATGAATATGATAAATCATTGTTTATATGGTGCATATCTTGTATAAAATTGAAAGGAAAATAAAATCATAGATAAATTACTTGTTGTGGTAGAACCTGATTTCTACCATATTACTGGATGTAATTGAAAATAAAAAATAGTGCCAAATGCTGAAAACGAGTAATGAAGCGCAATTAACAATCTCTTGTAAAAGCAATATTAATTTTTCCTTGGTTGGGAAATATTCCCAGAATAAAGAAGGTAGTTATGAAGGACGGCACCAGCAAATCACAACAGGGCAAGTGCTATACTTTTTAAATACACCACCACCGGTTCACAGCAGGGCTTCTGTATTTATTAATGAGTGTCAGCAACTCACAGCACAGCCTCTCAGTAGGGCTACTATACTAATATGGGCCAGTACCAGCACTTCACAGTAGGTCTGCTGTACTTATAAAAGACAGCACCAGCAGTTTACAATGGCTGCTGCATTATTAAAGAATCCTACCAGCACTTCACAGCAGGGCGGCTTTATTCATAAAGGACAGTACAAGCACTTCACAGCAGGGCTTCGGTATGTACACAGGCCAGTGCAAGCACTTCACAGCAGGGTTGCTTCTTTTAACAAAAAGAGTGTCTGCACTTCACAGCTTGCACATTTATTGAACAGTTCCATCCCTTTCTAGGCAAACTGTTGCTGCATTAACAAGCATTTACAAATGCAGTATTTCCCCCCTTGCCATACTATCTTTACAAAAGTGTCACTTGTAGTTATTCTTCTCTTCTCCAAACCGACTTGAACTGAACTGAAGATACAATTATTTACATTTGTGCTTTGGCACTAGCATACCATAGATCATCACTATTAAGTCAAGACCAGCAAAGTAGTTACCATCATACCATACATGTTAACAATATGACATGAATAACTACCATATTTCAGGGGAAACATTATAGTATGTATGGGTGCCATAGATTTCTCTAAAATGTCACAAATTACTGCAGTTTTGCCACAACTACCATTATACTAAGGGCGGGCACCAGTGTAACATGGATGTGCACAGTATGCCAAGAATGACAAACGCACTGTCCGGAACAACATTACACCAAAGATAGGCTTCACGGTACCATGAAAGACCACATTATGACTGGAATTACCACCGCTTATGCAACGGTCAGCATTTTAGTGGAGTGGGAATCATGCCAAAAGTGGTCCACGGCTCATACAACCAAAGACCCGCCTACATTATCCACAGCCTGAACTTCCACCAACAGTTGAGAAGAATACGCTCTGCCTTCCTATCACTTGCCCATACTTCCTGTATCTACTGAAGCAGAAGTGGACAATGCTTCTTCTCCCACATTGCAGCTAAGACCTGGATCAGCCTCCCTGTGCAACTCTGGACCATTTCTTCAGCTCCAGAATTCTGAAGGGCCCACAAGACCTGGTTGATCAAATGAGCAATTGAGACCTGCAAGCGCCTGGATACCCCACGGGGTGATTAGACGTGCTTTATAAATCCTGATTGATTGAAAAATTGCCAATTATTGTACTAAGGCCTGCATTTTAGCAGTGGTGAGTATCACACCATGGATTCCTACAAGCTACCAAAAATTACCACCTATATACAAAGGCCATTTGTTTCCAGGGGTGGTCAATGCGATTATCTGAAGGATGCCACAAGTTGTCAAAATTTACAAGCATTATACAAGAGTCATAATTGTAGTAGGGATGGGCAGTTTCTATTGTACCATGGATGTCCACAAGTTGCCAAGAACTGTCACTATTATGCCAGGTCAAGCATTTTCCTAGGGTGGACACTACACACAATACTTGCACACACTCACACTGAGAGCCACACACTTTAACAGACAAACTCACACAAACACATACTTGCCTTCCGTTGCCTACCAACTCCTGATGATACTCCAGGTGCCTCTCCTCTTGCTCACATGACGGGCCCCTGCTCCCTGATTGGTGCTCCTTTGAGTATGAAAGGGTGGATGGGAGTGCCTCTAACATCCAGGAGAGCGGGCAAGAGGGAGTGCCTGGTTGTGATGGAGAAGCAGTATGGGAGTGCCTCAGGGGGAGTGGCCAGGTCAGTGTGCCCCAAGGGAGAGTGCAAGCAGGAGTACTTTTGTGAGGGCAAAGAGCAAGCAGGGAGATCCTGGTGGGGGCAGGAAGTAAGCAGAATTATCTCAGTGGGGGCAGGAAGCAAGCATGAGCATCTCTGGGGCAGGGAGCAAGTGGGGGTATCTTGGCGGGGGCATGAAGCAAGCAGGAGTATCTCAGTGGGGTCAAGGAGCTACTGGAAGTATTTCAATGGGGGCAGGAAGCAAGGGGGAGTATCTCAGTGGGGGCAGGAAGAAAGCGGGAGTATCTTGGTGGGGGCAGGAATCAAGCGGGAGGCAGTATCTTGGTGGGGATAGGGAGCAAGTGGGAGTATCTCAGTGGGGCAGGTAGCAAGCAGGAGTATCTTGGTGGGGCAGGGAGCAAGCAAGAGTATCGTGGTGGGGGCAGGGAGCAAGTGGGAGTATCTTGGTGGGGGCAGAAAGAAACCAGTAGCACTTCAGGGGTAAGGAGCACATGGGAGTGCCTCATGCAGTGGGGAGGGTGTGCCTGGGTCAGAAGTGAGCTGAGGGGGATAACAGGTGTGCTTCAGACAGCCCCATGAAGAGTGGGCAGATTGGGAGTTTCTGGGGGAGAGAAGTTGTGTGCAGGATGGTTCTTTCCACCTGCATAGTAACAAGGTACTTAGTTTTCCCATAGCAACATGCCGACGAGTCTCTTTTCAGGAACCTCTAAATAATGCTTCGCCTCGAGGCACTGCAGTGCAGCATCATTGAAGCGCAACTTAATGAGGCTGCCAGCCTTTCAGAGCTGGGCTGATGTATGGTTAAGGGGCAGTAGTATCATGAGGTCTGCTGTACTAAAGAGGACCGAACAAGCACTTCACAGCAGGAGTACTATTCTAATGGGTAAACACCACTAGCACTTCACTGCTGTACTGATAATGGACATTGTCAACACTGAGCTGCAAGGCTTGTATTGATACATGCAGGACCAGCATTTCATAGCAGGGCTGTGGTACTTAATAAATAGCTTTACCAGCATTGCATAAGAGGGCTTCTGAACTAACATGGATTGGCAAAGCCAATAGGCCTCGTCTATACAAGAGCTATTGGCATGGCAATGTGTTTTTGCCCTGTTGTACACCAGTGTGGTTGCTGTTCAGCATGGCTAACCATTAGTGGTGTGAGTGTAATAGAGTGTATTGGGGGAGTGGTGTTGTAAAGTGGATTTGTTGGAGTAGAGTGTTGAGTGGTGTAGGGGAGTAGAGTGATGTTGAGGAGAGTAGAGTTCGGTGGCAAAGAGCGCCATAGAGTACAGTGTCATAGAGTGGAGTGGGTTGGAGTGGATTGAGGTAGTCTGGTAGATTTGATTGAAGTAGAGTGGGGTAGATTGGATTCGGTAGAGTATGGTAGATTGAAGTGGGTGGACTTGAGCTGAGGAAGAAGAGCTGCCCTTCCTGTGACTGTGCTTTATGGAGCTATCCTGTAGTTGCTGCTTCTGCCTGTGCTAGAGGACAAAGACTAGACTTTGTGTTGCCTTCCTTCTTGTGAAAAACTCTCCAAGGGCTTGATTTAGAGTTTGCCTCCTGTTGTTTGAAGTCTCAGGGACAGCAAAGGCTTCTCTCTTCCAGCACCTGGAGTCTCTGGAGAGACTACTACTCTGCCAAGTGGTGCCCATCCAGTTCCTGGGACCTGTAAGGAGAAACTGGCAGACCAAGAGTGAGAAATCCATGCACCGACTGCTGTGCGGGGAAAAGATCGATGTGACTCCGATCTGCAGCTGAAAAATCGACGCGCCGCAGGCTTCGCGGCTGAAAATCGACGCTCGCCTGCACCACGACCCGAAGATCGACACCCGGGGCTGGAGAAATGGCGCACAGCATCGCTGGCGGAGGCTGGTGAGCTCACAACCCATGCTGCATTTTTTCGGATCATCGTGCGTCTCGATTTCTGATGCATACACCGCTGGGCATGTAAAAACGACGCAAGGCCTGCCCGGACCTGAGAGTGCTGACTGGATCGACGCATCGCTCTCCTGCGGAGAGAAGAAACGACACACGCCGACCCGACGAAAGGAGAAACAACGCATGGTTTCACTCGTGAGTGTAATCGACGCATCGCAAGCCCTTTTTGACGCACTCTCGCCCGTGCTGTGTTATTTTTGACGCGCCTAAGGTACATTTTCAAGCTAACAGCATTAGTGTGTGTTTAAAATTACTTGAAGATTCTTTTTGGTTTTTAATTGATAACTTGACTTGTGTATTGTGGATTTTTGTCGTTTTGGTCTTGTTTTGTTTAGATAAATACTCTGTTTTTTATAAACCGGTGTTGTGTCATTTTGTAGTGTTTTCATTGAGTTACTGTGTGTGTTGGTACAAATACTTTACACCCAGTACTCTGAAGTTAAGCCTACTGCTCGTGCCAAGCTCCCAAGGGGGTAAACACGGGTTAGCTGAGGGTGATTCTCTTTTACCCTGACTAGTGAGGGTCTCTGCTTGGACAGGAGGTAACCTGACTGCCAACCAAAGACCCCATTTCTAACGTTGGATGGCGTAGGGTGGATTGACATTGGGTGAGGTGGATTGGATTGGGGTGAACTGGAGTGGGGTAGATTAGATTGAAGTGGGGTGGGTGGATTGAATTTGAGTAATAGGAGTGGGGTGGGCAGGGATGTGGAATTCCTATCACCTAACAGCCGTGACATATTGTTTGGGGTCAAAGGCAACACATTTTCATGTTTACTTTGTCCTTGGGACAAGTATGCCCAACCCCCTGTAGGGCAAACCCTTTGGCTGCCAGTTTACAGAGAAGGGAACTGTCTGCAGTTGATGTAATATGTGTGTCCATTTGTTAATGCTGTTCCAAATTGTATTTATGGTACATTAATGAAAAGCCGTCATTATTAGGGTGAGCGCAGTAAATAAACGTTTTAAGGTCACACTGCACTACTAATAGTGGTTCCAGTTAAAAAAATTAATTTAAAAAGTGTACACAAGTTTGAAAAGTTTAACAATATGAGGCTAAGTATAATGCTCCCAGAATGCCCTCTGATTAGATGCAAATATTTGCTGAAGCTTGTAAGCAAGAGTTATGAATCTTTGCTTTCAAATAAAATGTTCAGAAAAAAATGAAGTAGGAAATTGTAGGTGCTATTTCTTTGAATCGTTACTTAGGTAAATGTGTTGATGCATGCTAGTATTTCAAAAAAACAATTCCTAATGGAAAACCAGTGTAACCATTTTCAACAAGATTATGGGAAGCATGAAAATAAACAAGCCCTGGCAAAGCCAACTGAACTGCCATTTTTTTGTGAGGCTTTTGGTTTTGTCAATGCATGTCTTGTTTTGACATGGCTTTTGTAACACTTTATTGTTGTGGGAGCTGCCAGGCCTTCACCATTGTAAAAAACCCTGGCAAAAAGAAAAAAAGTTTTTTGGTCTCAAAAAGCAAACATTACCACCAGTGGTGTAATAAAGGCTCTGCAGATCCCCTCGAAGGGGGCCCCTCAGCACAGCACCTGCCCTGACTGAGTCTGGGGACGGTCCTCCATGTTCTTTGCAGGGGGCCCCCCTCCAATTTTGTTATGCCACTGATTGCACAGTAGTTCCTGGCACTGAACAAAGCTACTTTGTGTGCCAAAATGCTCCTTGTGGAAGAGGGAATGTGATCACTCACAGTAAAACCAGCTGATAGAGAAACAGAAGTTTAATAAAAACCTAATGTCTTTAACACCAGACCTAATTAGGGACCCTATTCTTAAAGAAAGTCACAAAAGTGCAACCATGGTATATGTCTTTGAATTAGTGGCTTTTATTAATTTACAAGAACTTACAGAAGTAGACAAGGAAATCGCACTCCTAGAAAATATTTGTGAATTGTATTTTAGCACGAGCAAATATGCATGTGTAGATTTGCTAATTTGAAAATCTATTGAGCGTTTACAAGTTCACTTTCCCTCCAACCACTTTTTTTCCCAACCCTAAAAGAAATTCTACTTCTGACATTATCAGGAGTACATTTCCAGCCTTTCTCATTATGGGAAAAAATTAGAGAAGAGCTGATGAAAATCTTTAAAACATGCACATTTGTAGGATTGCAGACTTAAAGGCATTCTGACCCTGGAACTATGGCTTACTGCTTCCTCCAGCCGCAGTTTGTAGATCTGCGGAAAGGTGGCAAAATAAGAAAATTGATATAGTAGGGATTGAAATTGCAAGTATTCAAGCCGTACTAGAGTAGTAGCCCTGGCATAATCAGAGAAGCTATAATCAGAGCTCTTAAATAAAGAGATTGGTGCCATAATTTGTCGCTGCACTACATGGCACCAAAGGGACAAGTAGATTTTTTTCACAGGACAAGTAGATTTAAGAAGCAACCTCTCCCATGGACAAGTAGCTATTTTATTGAATTCCACACCCCTGATTGGGGCAGGGTGGATTTGAATGGGAGGAATTAATTTGAATGGATGGGTTGGGTTGGACTGGATTAGAGTGGGTTGGATTAGTGTGAGGTGGATTGGACTGGCGTGTGTGAATTGAACTGGAGTGGACGAGTTAGGTGGATTGGTTTGATGGTGGGTGGATTTGGGTGGAATGGGGTGGATTGCACTGGTTTGAGGTGGATTGGATTGGGTTGTATTGGATTGGTGTGGGTGGATTGTGGTGGATTGGAGTGGGGTGAAATGGGATGGACTGGGATGTATTGGATTGGGATAGGGCAGATTGGAGTGGGGCACATACGTCAGGTTGGAGTGTGGTGGGTTGGGAAGATGGGAGTGTGGTAGATTAGAGTGGATTGTGGCGAGGGGTGAATTGGTGTGGGGTTAGGTTAGGTGAATTGGAGTGGGGTGGATTAGAAGAGAGTGGAGTGGATTGAGATATACTGCACAATTATATGGTAAAGCATAATTTTGGAAATTACACATAAGAAAGAAATAATGTTGCTTTGCAATATTTAGAACACGATAATCGTTACCTTTTGAGAACAGCCCCCTCGTACTCCCCAGAGGAAAAACAAAAACAAAACTTGTGTGCAAAGTGAGAAAAGAAGATTTGACAAAATAAAGGAAAAGAGTTAACTGTGAAAAATAAAACATAGCAATTTTGTTTGTCTTGCTTGGCACGTTTTTCCCAGTCACACGCCTTCTGTTTGCAGGGCTGTAAAAGTTTTTTTTTTAAAGTACCTCAATCACGTCGGGAGCAGCAGAGGAGCACTGATTAAGTTGGATCAATCAGTGCTTGGTCCCTGCTCCACACACAGGAACGGAAATTATGCTAGGCCCTCAGTGACGCATTGCGAGGCTTTAAAGAAGAGTGCCACGCAAGCCAACAAATGGTAAGCAATAGGCGGGCTCCAAAGCCTTTTTAGTTAAGAACAGTGTCTTGCAAGTGAGACACATGTGTTTGCGTATGCTCTTTCAGGCTCAACCCTAATAAAGGACAGTACCAGCATTTCACAGCAGGGCTGCTGTAGTAATAAAGGGCTGTACCAGCATTTCACGGTAGGGCTGTGGTACTGATAAAGAACAGTACCAGCAGGGCTGCAATACTAATAAAGGACTTCCAGTATTTCACAGCGGGCTGTGGTACTAATAAAGAACAGTACCAATATTCCACAGCTGGACTGCTGCACTAATAAAGAACAGTACCGGCATTCCACAGCAAAGGACAAGGGTTTCTATACTTACACTGAAAAGTATCAGCACTTCATATCGAGGCTTCTTTAGTAATACTGTACAGTGCCAGCACATCTCAGTAGAGCTGCCGTATTTATAATGAACAGTAACTATCCTCCTCAGCAGTTATGCTGCACTTACAGTGAACTGCAGCAGCACTTCACAACAGGGATGCTGGACAAATACAGGACATTGTCAGCACTTCTCAATGGGGCTGCTGTACCTATAGTGAGCATTGCCACCACTTCACAGGAATGTTTAAGAACGACATCAGTTCCTCACATCAGGGCTGCGGTAGCAATAGAGGTCCTTGCCTGCACTTCTTATCAGGGCTGTGCCAGCACTTTTCAGAAGGGTTGCTGTACGCACATGAAATAAATAGTAACAGCCCTTCATAGCATGAATGCTGTAGTAATACAGGACAGTGTCAGCACTTCTCAGTGGCTGTGATGTGCTTACTGTAAACAGTCACGGTACTTAAAGGCAGGGCTGCTTTTGTACGATAAGCAAGGGCCACCACTTCTCAGCAGTACTTTTAATGAACCATGAAATTTAGCACAGAAGCTGCAGCACTCAAAAACAAAATTCATAATAAAGATGTCCTCCAGTTGAGTTAGTTGTAGTGGATACCTTTTAATTAGTAGCCAAGGGCATCAAAACAGATTGGTTGAGCATTCATCTATAAATACAGCCAAGTAGTCAGTTGAGCATAGTTCCATATACACAGCCAACACATGTTTCGTCACAACAGGTGACTTTTTCAAGTCTCTGAGACGACACAGTAAGTAGGGAAGTAAGTAAGGTCATTCATTAGTAAAATGAACAGGGGGAAGGGTAAACCCTGCTGACCAAGACCGTGGTAAGTCTCGTCCCTGATCTATGTCGATCACATCTATGCAGGAAATGGAGTTTGACTATTTTACTATTGAATTACCTTACTTACTGTGTTGTAGTGCACCCTTTTCTACCACCACTACCCACCCCCCTTTCTTGTCTTTTAATGAACCATAACAGCACTGGCATAGGGGATGGTGTAGCAGTACAGGACAATGTCAGCACTTTTTGTATACTTCAGTGTGTAGCCCTATGTGGGACAGGTATGCCCAGGCATGGGTCCCGTGCACACTGTGTCACTGGAAAGAAGCTGTACCTGGCTCATCAGCCCTAACTATGCCGAAACTGGTTCAGGGATGACCTGGCCTGGCAGTTCGGGCTGGGCTGTTCCCAGTGGAGATGGGTCAGGACTGATTTGCGCATTGCTGGGTCCACCTTGATGTGGCATGGTGAGCAAAATAACGATGGGCTAGGATGCGGCCTGAATAATTAAAAGTGGCTGACATTAAGTCAATCATTCCATCTACTACTTTTTGTATACTTTAGCACTTGCGAACAGAGCTGATGCTGTTATAATAAATAATAGAAGCACATTCCAGCTGGGCTGCTGCAGAGACAGGGCAGTGCCAGCACTTCTCAGTAGGATCGCTGTACGTATAATGAAGAGTGACAGCACTTCTAACTGGGGCTATTTGAGTAATACAGAACATTACCAGTACTTATTAAATAGGAGTATTGTACTTATGCGGAACAGTAGAAGAACGTCACTGCAGGGATGCTATATAGGACAGTGCCCGTGCAAGGTATTGAAGCACCAACATTGTGTCCTTCTCCAAGCACTTTCACACAACACTTTACAAGGTTTTGCTGGTCAACTGATCCAACCCATTGGCCTGCCCCCAAGGGTGATGACAGATTTAAAAATCCTGCACGACAAAATTTGGGACGATTTAGAACAAAAAGTCTGAGCATGTAATGCCCCATTAAGTTGCATTGGAATGGAGGACTTCTTACTTTGGAAAAAAAAATAGAAGTCATTTTTTAACCTCACAAAATTCAGACACTTCCAACCTAACGAGGGGCGTTGGTATAAAGTGTCCCCTACTTAGAGCTTAACTCTAGACGAGCACCACTGTGAGATTTGCAGACATGCAAACATTCTCTACGTTGTGTAACCATGTCCGAAGTGTGAGACTAAGGCACTACTTCCCAAACTGGGAGGGTGTTGGCATTCCGTACATTTTTTAATAGAAGAAGGCACTAGCCTCACGCATCACAAGTGAGACTCGAGCAGCGGCCAGTGCTCACACACAACAGGCTGACTCTCGCATGGTGAGAAGGGCTGCTATGAGCTTCTGAATGTTGCTTGATTACGCCTCTGCTTGGCCGAGAACAGCTTCTGAAAGCCGAAGAAACTGCAGGAGGTATTTCCACAGTGCCCTCTACCACACAACAGACATATGTTTTTCATGTGTGTGTCTGTTTTGTGATGTTTTATAGTGGGTTTTTTTTGTTGGCATATATTAGAGTATTTTATTATTTTACTGATATGATGTGTGACTTGTGCCAAATGTGATGTGATTTCACAGTGATGTCAAATCATAAACCGTTATGTCATCAGTAGGCAAATTAGTTCTCACTCCTAACAATTTTAAAAACGTGAGTGTTCCGGAACAGACTGGTAGCCTTTCATTTGGGGTCTTCCTCGTCTTTCATCTCCTCCTCATTAGAGGGGGATGACCTTTTTCTACATGTTACGACGAAGATAATGTGAATTCCCCCTTTATGGTTTTGTAGTAAGGCGCCGTTAGTACCAAAGTCGTTAATGCAACAAAAACCTTTGAGCTTTGGAGGGGTATATATTTTCGTGGTGACGTCGCAGCGCCGTGGATAGTGACGTCATATTCCTGCGACGCGTTCCAGCTTTAAACGAGCCCTGCCGCGCCAAAGCCGGAAGGAGATTAGAGCGCGCGCCCGCGGAGTCGCCGTGGCTGCGCATACCGTGGGATTTGCCTGAGGCTGTTTCAGTGAGATCACAGCTGCTGCCCAGTCGGGTCATCCGGGGGGCTGAGACTCCGCGGAACCCGGGCTGACCCTCCCGCTGCCTCAAGCCATCCAGCGGGTACCAGACTGACTTTCCTGTGTCTCCCCTGGTTCACTCTACTGGTGCCAGACGCGCCCCTTCCCTAAGCAGAAAGGGCTGTGGTGCAGTCCCCCGGTAACAAGGGCACCCACGCGTGACCCAGTGTTACCGTCACTTCGCTTGCTGACCACATGTCTCTTGTCGGCTCCGGTTTTTCGGTGCCCGTAGTGAGCGCGCTATCTGCTGCCTGAGTAAGGTGACCCAAAAAAAAACATTTTTGAACCACCGACGCTATTTAAACGGACCATGTAAGAGTATGGAGCTTCTTCCTAAACTTTTGGGCGCTAGTGCTTTCAAGGGGCGCGGATGAAAGTAGCCTGCTACCGAAGTAGGCGTGGTGCTGAATTGGAGGCAGTAAGGATCGGCCTCACGGGTAAAACGAGGGAGAGGCACTGAGCTGCACGACTGATGAGTCAGGAGATTAGCACCTGTTGCTGCTGAAACAGGCTAGATGCCAATTTGGGAGGAGGGTATGGGGGCTTCTAAAATGCTTCTGGAGTAGCTGTGTTCTATGGTTGCTAATAGGTGTAGAGGTTCTGCTCTGTGCTGCTAGAGCAGCGGTGTAACGAAACTTAGAGTGGCCCCCTGCAAAGTACCTGGAGGAGACCCCCTTCCCCTGGACACAGTCAGAGGCCTGCTGCCGTGTACTGTGCTGATGGGGCCCTCTGGAGCTCGGAGGCCCCCTTCACCGCAGGGGCCTTTGTTACGCTAATTGTTGAGCTGGCCTGGCAGTTTGGGCTGCACTGTTGCTATTGACTCAGGACTATGGCTGATTTGCACGTGTCTGGTTTTAATGGGAGGTGGCATACTATCGCGTGCGATTGCCACTGGTTAGACTGTGCAAGAATTCCTTCCGTCACTTATTCTGTGATAGACACATACGCTAAGTGTCTGATAGCTATTGTTGTTTTCCATTAGTGTTCCAAAGCATTATTTCATTCCAACTGAATAACTAATGTATTGCCTCTTTTGCACTTTATCAAGATGTATTCAGTGCCATTGTCCCCGGATAGAGGTGCTAAATAAACTGTGAAATAAAACACCCTGCTGATGATTGTTGGGCTTCGCCAGCTACAAGTCGTTTAACCTGATGCGGTTTCACGCTTTGCATGAAGGCTACTCAAGCCCCATCCGTTATAGGGCCCTCATTCTTTTGACGCACTGGGCAGCAGGTCATCTGGGGATGCATAGGGCTGAGACGTGGGGTTGTATCTATGGTTGAGGAGATGTGGTTTAAAATTACTGGTGCCAACCTCGGAATTGGAAAACCAGATTCGAATCCCGGCCTTGGATCAACATCCTGTGATTCTGGGCAAAATTAACCTCCGTGTGCCGAAAAAAATGGTGTAACGCCTGGTTCTAATGTAAAGAACTCTAATGCGAGGCTTTCATTTTATACAAAAGTGCAGTTTGGTGATGTGTGTCTGTGCATGGGTGTGCGCCTGAATGGTTGTAGGTTGTTGCTCAGTGTGGGTGTGACACTTCATTTATATGACTCTAGGCATGCACTGTACAAAAGCTGTTGGTTTACTCTTAGACGCCTGTACAGAAGCGATCCAACTATATGCAGATGAGTCCAACCTGCATTGCTAGATTACGCCCCCGGGAATTCAAGTACATCTTATTGTGTCTTGGCCTTTTGAGCCTTTACAGCAGCCTTAAAGAGTACCATGCAGTCACTGAATGGGGGCATGTGCTGTGGAGAGAGTGAGTGCGGGAGCATCACCATGGAGACAGTGTGTGAGGGGGAAAAACAGCGACAAGGCGGCAGTGATGGAGAAGAGTGAGGCCAGTGAGCGAAGAAGCCCTGTGCAGGGAATGAAATGAGATGCAGCACTGAAGGAAGAGGTGTGCAGGCGGTGAGTAGAAACGTACCTGTGTGAGGAGGGAGCTGTGCAGGCAGTGAGGAGAGGTACGGCACTGAAGGAAGAGGTGTGCAGGTGGTGAGTGGAAACGTACCTGTGTGAGGAGAGAGCTGCGCAGGCAGTGAGGAGAGGTACAGCACTGAAGGAGGAGGTGTGCAGGTGGTGAGTGGAAACGTACCTGTGTGAGGAGGGAGCGGTGCAGGCAGTGAGGGGAGGTACAGCACTGAAGGAAGAGGTGTGCAGGCGGTGAGTGGAAACGTACCTGTGTGAGGAGAGAGCTGTGCAGGCAGTGATGAGAGATGCAGCACTGAAGGAGGAGGTGTGCAGGCAGTGAGTGCAAACGTACCTGTGTGAGTAGGAAGCTGTGCAGGCAGTGAGGAGAGGTACGGCACTGAAGGAAGAGGTGTGCAGGCGGTGAGTGCAAACGTACCTGTGTGAGGAGGGAGCTGTGCAGGCAGTGAGGAGAGGTACGGCACTGAAGGAAGAGGTGTGCAGGCGGTGAGTGCAAACGTACCTGTGTGAGGAGGGAGCTGTGCAGGCAGTGATGAGATATGCAGCACTGAAGGAGGAGGTGTGCAGGCGGTGAGTGGAAACGTACCTGTGTGAGGAGAGAGCTGTGCAGGCAGTGATGAAAGAGGCAGCACTGAAGGAGGAGCTGTGCAGGCGGTGAGTGGAAACGTACCTGTGTGAGGAGAGAGCTGTGCAGGCAGTGAGGAGAGGTACAGCACTGAAGGAAGAGGTGTGCAGGCGGTGAGTGGAAATGTACCTGTGTGAGGAGAGAGCTGTGCAGGCGGTGAGAAGAGAAGCACCAGTGAAAAGCACAGATAGTGATTGGAAAGAAATGCTGTGCGATACAAGAAAGGTCCTGTGCGAAGAGTGATAAAAGCACTCCACAGGCAATGGGGAGATGCCTCATGCAGATGGAAGACACACTGTGCAGTTAGTGAGAGAAGCCCCACAGTGAAAAGTGCTGTGCAGACAGTGAGAGAAGCCCCACATTGAAAGGAGAAGCGCTGTGGCACACTGAGAGAAGCCACTGAGAGGATGTGCGTTGTGCGGACACTGAGAAAAGCAACATGAGGAGAAGCGCTGTGCGGACACAGAAGTATAGTGAGAGAAGGCCCTCTGAGAGGAGAAGAGGTGTGCGGGCACAGAAGTATAGTGATAGAAGGCCCTCAGTGAGAGGAGAAGCGCTGTGTGGACACAGAAGTATCAGTGAGAGAAGGCCCTCAGTGAAAGGAGGAGCGCTGTGCGGAGACAGAGAAATATAGTGAGAGAAGGCCCTCAATGAGAGGAAAAGCGCTGTGTGGATACATAGAAGTATAGTGAGAGGAGAAGCACTGTGCAGGCACAGAGAAGTATAGTGAGAGAAGGCCCTCAGTGAGAGGAGGAGCGCTGTGCGGACACAGAAGTATAGTGAGAGAAGGCCCTCAGTGGGAGGAGAAGCGCTGTGTGGCCACAGAAGTATCAGTGAGAGAAGGCCCTCAGTGAGAGGAGGAGCGCTGTGCGGGCACAGAAGTATATTGAGAGAAGGCCCTCAGTGAGCTAGGAAGCGCTGTGTGGACACGGAAGTATCAGTGAGAGAAGGCCCTCAGTGAGAGGAGGAGGGCTGTGCTGATACAGCGAAGTATAGTGAGAGGAGGAGCACTGTGCAGGCACACAGAAGTATAGTGATAGAAGGCCCTCAGTGAGAGGAGAAGCGCTGTGTGGACACAAGTATAGTGAGAGAAGGCCCTTAGTGGGAGGAGAAGCGCTGTGTGGACACAGAGAAGTATCAGTGAGAGAAGGCCCTCAGTGAGAGGAGAAGAGCTGTGCAGACAGAGGGGAGGGGCCCCATGCAGATAGTCAATATTAGGATTCCCCTCTCAAAATGTCCACGCTGACGAGCATACAGTTTGAGAGAAACAACGATACCGTCTTCGATGTACACGGATGCTCAGGAATGCTGCCGGGACACTGGGATATTACTGCGCACCCACAGTGGACGGAAGCCCTGATGAAGTCGGTGGGTAACACCCGCTTGACGAAGCATATGTCGGCTGGCTGTAACCTCACACATACTGATAAGAAGCACCGACTAAGAGGCTAGTTAGGATCGACCATTGATTTATTTCCAAGGGTGCAGTGCTGGCAGGGAATTAGATTATGTAATGCCGTTCATATTATTTAGTTCTTTATTAACTGAGCGCACTTAAGAAACGAAATCAGTCTCAATTTTTTGTGACCGTCGCATTGATCTTTACTAATGGAATAGTTATGCGCCAGGAAGAAATAGTGTCAGTTGTGAACTAAAAGATCACAGCAAGCAACTGGCATTTGACCAATTTAGGTAGTTTTAGTATTTTTTAACATTTTCTAGACCCTCTCTTGACCCCAGTAGGCCAGTAGAGCCTATCACTCAGGGTAGGTAAAATTTCATTTAGCACACCAGGCTAACAATAAGTTACCCCACACGTTACCCCGTCCCTGATCCTGAAAACCCCCTTCTCTGGGGGAGAGGTTATTTTAGCATGAGTTTCCGAAAAGACAACCTGAAATTTGACAATGCTGACAAATTTTAGCAGCGAATAAACTTGCAGTTATGTATAGCGCACACCTGCCACTGGTGTGTCATTGTGGCACTTTAAATGCTGGGTACGATTACAGGCGGACCCGCATGTTTGGTTGCAGAAGTACATGGCTGTAGTATGGTGTGTGTGGGGAGAGCTGGGTGAGGTCCAGTGGAGACAGGTGTGAGGAAAGCTCTACCTGGCACAAGTCCCGATATCCAAGCAGAGAAATCTTAAGGATTTGGGGTGGGGCCTCGGCCAAACGTAGTTTAGGGGGGCGTGTTTGGAACAGCTTTGAATTTATGATCCAATTTCAGCTGTTTCTTGCTCTTTTTGGACAGGTCACTGACAGTACAAATGCACACTGATACAAATTCCAAATGTGTTGACATGTATTAGGGATAGTGATTTGAATTTTGTAACTCTGCAGCAGCAGCTCATTAATATTAGTGCAAATAATTACTTGGACACCCTCCCATTTCTCATATGTGAGGTCCTGTTTTGATCTAACAGAAACTATTTTTATGGGTGTTGCATGAAACAGAGTCAACATTTGTGTGCAAAATATTTGTAAATAGACACATCAACCACATTTAAATTAAAGGGACCACTACTTAAAAAAAATCTGTTAAAGAACTATTCAAGGTCATTAGGCAAGAGTCTCTGCAGAACAGAGATGGCTCTATCAGGGGGCCCCCACTAGCCTGGGGCCCTGGGCCAGCACCCGCAATGACCATGGTTTAAAACGTCTCTATCCAAGTGAGTAGGAGTGAAACTTCCAGACGTCACCTCAGACCACGACTGATTTTATTCCTCAAGCTCTAGGAGCTGGCTGTTGCTGCACCCCGGAGAGAGGGCTTGGGCTCCCAGGTGACCCGCCGGATTACCTAGTAGGCACCAGCCTATGGGCCCCACTCCTTTTAGGGGCCCTGCGACAATGGATTAAAATAATATTGATTTGATCTTGAAAGAAAATCACAAACTTTCTTAAATTGTTTCCAAAAGATAGGAAAAACAGAATCAACTGATAGAAACGAAAACTTTATATTAAAGACTATAGAGAAAATACTGTATTGATGTGATGCACCCAATAACAACTTAAAGTACATAAACCATAGACATCAGATTCACATACGTTTGTCTCTTAAAAGCTCACCTTCTACCAGCTGTCCATTTGTAAAAAAATAAAAAATCGGTTTAAACCATGTAGGTGTAATGTTTAGTTTTGTGCAATAAAATTGGTTAATTAAAATTGTTGGTTTGTAAAATTAAAAACGCGTTAGAAGATAATTTGCGAGGTGGGGGGCGAAATTCCGACTGCCTAGGGGTCTCCACCCGGCACGACCCCGCAGAGAAGTTTAAGGGTGCGGATGGGTATTGTCGAGCACAAGATACACGGATCAGAAGTGAGACATACACGCTCGCCGCTGCCTCCGCGCCTCATTCATAATCTGCTACAAATTAAATTGGACGCGCTCAGCCAAGGGCGCCCCGCTCCGGGGAGGGCGTGGGGGTGGCGCGATGCCTCGGCAGCGTTTCCTCCAGCCACTGCCCTTTGGCGGAGAATGATCCGGTGGGCAGGGAGGAGGGGAGAGGGAGCTGCCCGTGGCTTTCACACCAGCCGTCGCTTTGGTAATGAACCGATAGCAGCCCAGACGCAAAATCCCTCGAAAGAGAGCCCCCCGCAGCAGCCGGGGGGAGGGGAGGTGCCAACCCAGGGGGGCGGTCTGTAGAGCTGGGGGTGTAGGTCTGGGCGCGCTGTTGGCCAAGGATGGGGGTCCGCAGTCAGTCAGGGGGAGTGACTGTGGGAGGGTGAGGCAGAGGTTAGGGACGGGGCTTCCTCGCAAGAGCCGGTGCTGCTGCCAGCCCAGAAGGGCATCCGCTCAAGGAGGGTTGGAGGGGAGCAGTGGGAGGTTGGTCCTGCCAGGTGGGTGTGCCCATCAGTACAAGACCCGGGCTACTGCATGTTTAGGGAGCATTCTCCGCAGAGGCGCAAGTGTGGCCAGGCCAGGGGGAGCATCTGCCGCAGGGCCGGGAGCACTGCCAGCCGATGGCCGGTGGGAGGGAAGGTGCAGGCCGAGGGGGGCACCCTCTGCAGCGCCACGGGTGCTCAGGCCGGGGAGGGGAGGAGAGATCCACTGCAGAGCCACGGATGCCGCAGACGACCTCCGCATGATTGGGGGGGCTCCCGCCACGGAAGCGGCAGGTGGCACCGTGACTGAAGGATGCAGGGCATGGTGGAGGCCGAGAGCCACCGGTGGCGCTGGCCGGGGAGGAGTCCGCCGCAGAGCCAGGGGTGCTGCCAGCCGGTTTGGGGGCGGGGGCTCCCACATAGATCAGCGGAAGTAAGGAGGATGGCACTGCAAGAGTTGGGCATCCCATGCAGGAGCAGGGATGGTGCCAGCTCAGGGGTGGCTGAGGGTCCACTCCAGAATAAGGGATGGTGGGGGCCGAAAGTGCCATCCAGTGCAGAGCAAGGGGTGGTGTTGACCGAGGTAGGGTGACCAGAATTTTAAAGCTCAAAACGAGGACATTTCACAAAAATAGAAGAAGGACTACAACTTTACTTCAACCGAGCTCACAGAGTGACAGAAGAGGTACTAAGAACATACATTAAATGCAATTTTTAAAGCCATGATAATTCTATATTGTTGAACATCACGATAGCTTAAATGAGCCGAAAAGTATAATCCATTCTAAATTGCACCAAACATGCTTGCACCATCTAGTGCTCTGGGACAATGCCTCCTTCTGCCTGCTTCAGTCTTACTGCTATGTGCCCCACTCCCCCCGCAGCACCACACTTGGCTCTTAGCAGTACTCTGACAGCACCATCTCATCTAATTCAGCAGCTGGTGGTCCCTCAGTTCAGGGTGACGAGGCGTCCCGGATTTTCACCATCTGTCCCGGGAGATTTTGGAAAAGGTAACTCATGTCCTGTTTTTTAGGGAGGGTCACCTGAAAAAGGTGGGAGGCCATTTTTTTGTTTTCCAAAGAACAGATAACTAGCAGGTTTTATCAGAAAGCAACTTAATTAACAGGAATTATATGTCGAATGTTCAGGAACTGGACGCTCTGTAGCAGCCAAACGCTCGAGCTGCCTGGCGTCTACCAGCCCAATGATATAAAAGAAAGCAACAAGCCCTGATAAAGCCATTTCTTTTGAATTTAGATTTTTTTTTTTAAACTTGCAACAGCAACATTTGCTGTGGAACTCAGTGTCTTACTAGCTTGTTACTTCCATCGTAGCAAAAACACACTATGGATAACTTGTTGAATGTTTAAAGACTAGTGCATAGTATTAAAATACGACATATGTACATAACACTTGAAATTGTGGCTGGAGTTGCCAGGTATTTGTAATAACTTCCAAATATTTGTAATCACAAGTATAGCCCTGTTCCCATATGGCGTTCTTGCTGCAACAGTGAAAATCAAAACAGCTCTGAGGATTTTCACATTTCCATTGCTTAAAATGTTATAACTTTCTCCTAGTTTCTCTTCTCCTGCCTTGCCCATCTTTTCCTCTTTGTGTGTACCTCTCTAGCCAGACAGTTACCCATGACCCGGCTGAGTAATAGGATGGTACCCATGACCCGGCTGAGTAATAGGATGGTACCCATGACCCGGCTGAGTAATAGGATGGTACCCATGACCCGGTTGGGTAATAGGATGGTACCTATGACCCGGCTGAGCAATAGGATGGTACCCATGACCTCGCTGAGTAGTAGGATGGTACCCATGACCCGGTTGAATAATAGGATGGTACCCATGACCCGGCTGAGTAATAGGATGGTACCCATGACCCGGCTGAGTAATAGGATGGTACCCATGACCCGGCTGAGTAATAGGATGGTACCCATGACCCGGTTGGGTAATAGGATGGTACCTATGACCCGGCTGAGCAATAGGATGGTACCCATGACCTCGCTGAGTAGTAGGATGGTACCCATGACCCGGTTGAATAATAGGATGGTACCCATGACCCGGTTGAGTAATAGGATGGTACCCATGACCCGGTTGAGTAGTAGGATGGTACCCATGACCCGGTTGAGTAATAGGATGGTACCCATGACCCGGTTGAGTAATAGGATGGTACCCATGGCCCGGCTGAGTAATAGGATGGTACCCATGGCCCGGCTGAGTAATAGGATGGTACCCATGGCCCGGCTGAGTAATAGGATGGTACCCATGGCCCTGCTGAGTAATAGGATGGTACCCATGACCCGGCTGAGTAATAGGATGGTACCCATGACCCGGCTGAGTAATAGGATGGTACCCATGACCCGGCTGAGTAATAGGATGGTTCCCATGACCCGGTTGAGTAATAGGATGTGAGTAATAGGATGGTACCCATGACCCGGCTGAGTAATAGGATTGTACCCTTGACCCGGCTGAATAGTAGGATGGTACCCGTGACCCAGTTGAGTAATAGGATGGTACCCGTGACCCGGCTGAGTAATAGGATGGTACCCATGACCCGGCTGAGTAGTAGGATGGTACCCATGACCCGGCTGAGTAGTAGGATGGTACCCATGACCCGGCTGAGTAACAGGATGGCACCCATGACCCGGCTGAGTAACAGGATGGCACCCATGACCCGGCTGAGTAACAGGATGGCACCCATGACCCGGCCGAGTAACAGGATGGTACCCATGACCCGGCTGAGTAGCAGGATGGTACCCATGACCCGGCTGAGTAACAGGATGGTACCCATGACCCGGCTGAGTAGCAGGATGGTACCCATGACCCTGCTGAGTAGTAGGATGGATCAGGATACAAGCGATGGACAGAGATGTAAAGAGAAAAGTATAGCCAGCGCCATGAAGTAGAGGAAGCATGGGGGTAGTGACGGATCATAACGGAAGTTATATAAGCCATGAAGAGTAAAGTGAGTGAGTGAGGCAGCCAGAAGGAGGGATAAGGAGTGACATAGGTGGAGAAAAAGTGCCAAGGAAATAGTTAAGGTTTTAGAGTGCAGTGGAGAAGGAAAGAGGCAGAGGAGTAGAGTATACCAAGGGTAAGGAGAGAGGTAATATAGAAAAAGTGCTCTAGAGTGAGTTAAAGGCAGAGGTGCGCAGTCGAACGAGAATAGAATGAGAAGAGGGATAGAAAAGCAAGTCCGGTAAAGAGTAGCGCAGAAGAGAAAGCTTGGGAGGGGGTGAATGGCAGAAAGAGATGTTCTGAAGAGCGGAAAGGGGAAGTTGAGAGACGTGAAATTGCAAAAAAAGAGGTGAGGTTCATACAGCCGTAGAGTTACGAGACAGAAAAAGAGGACGAGGTGGGGAGGTAGAGAGCTCTATAAAGGATGAGGTTCAGAGTGATGGTTGAGCTGAAGGGTGAGTTGTAATGGAGAAGGAGTTCCAGAGAGAGGGATGTTTTGTGTGTTTGTAAGAGAGAGTCGAAAAGGAGTTGATGAAAGAGGAAAAGGTAGAAAAATAAAGGTATCCAGAGAGGAGTATGAAAATGAGAGAGGTGAAGTAAAGGGGACATAGTTAGAACGTGAGAAGGAGGAGGTGGAGGGGTGAAGAAGCGACCTAGTAATGATGTAAATTGACAGGGTATGTAGAGAGCAGTAGGGTATGCAGAGGTGAGACAGGGAGATGTGAGATGGAGAGAAACTAGATGGGTAAGCGGGAGTGGTGGGCTAGAGAGAGCTGAAAGAGGAGATGGGTATTGCAGGAGAGAGAGATGCGAGGCTGAGGTGGTGTGAGAAGTGAAGGAGATGGAGGAGAGATACAAGGGAGATCAGATGGAAAAAGTGTAGTGAGGTACAGAGAGAAGGATGAGGTAGAGAGGGGAGCGAGAGTGATGGATGTACATACAGGCATGGGGGGGGGGGGTGACAGAAAGATGGGTGAGGTCATGAGAGAGAACCAGAGAGAGATGACGTTGAGTGAGGTATGTTGGGTTTATTGAGATAGACGCGAGGTGCGCGAAGATGTAGTAGAGAGATGAAATAGAGACTGGGTAAAGGAACATGGAGAAACAGAGATAGATGGTAAGAGGGATGGCTAAGGTAGAAGGAGAGAGGAACACAAAGATTTTGTTTTCTATTTAACTGCCACCAGCTGCCTGAGAGTGTGATGGCTAAGGTTGGGCAGGCTGGACATGCACACTATGGGGCATTTTTTTTTTTTTTTGTGCAATGCCTGACTTCAACCAAAGGCTGAGTGCCGAGTTGCATTAGGGAGCCATATATATATTTTTGTAATGGCCTGCTGTTGCTGACTATCCCTGTACCGGTTTACAACCATTGCACCGTGGCACAGAGGTGTGTGTGCTGTCTAGTAATGTTGTTTTTAATGTAAAGTGGTGCAAATAGCCCTTTGTCAGCTATTTGTGCTGACCAATGGGCATCTTTCCAAGGTTTGAATGTAAATATAAGAGTTTGCATTGCTTTTTGCCACTTTGCAAACTCTTAGAAAATGCGGACTTTGCCCCAAAGCAAACTCTTATTAAATGTGGCCATACGTTTTTGTTAAACATGGTCGATTGTCAAATTGGAAAAAAGCTGTTTTTTATGAGCAAAGTTACTAAGGTAGGAATTTAAGAGTCGTACTTGCGTTACTATGGGGTCCCTTGGAAAATGTGTACCCTGGGCAATTGAAAACTTTGCCCAGTCCTTAAAACGTCGCTGACCAAAATATATCTTGCTCTGGGCCCATACATCCTTAAGATGCCTTTGTACATCTCCATGCACACACTGCAGCCTGCACTATTGGCCTACAACTCCCAACCTGGTCTTGTACTTTCCATGGAATGTAAATACCATCTGCCCACCTCGGTGCCACTCCACCTTTACTTTGATGAGGTAAATGCCGCTTTGAATGCCTGCAGATCTGGCCTGCTTTACCGCCACGTGGGCGACCACGGCCACCAAGTCCTTTGCACTCCCACCCCAAAATCAGAATGCTGCAAAAGCCCAGAGATTAGACAAGTGTGCCGCACTTAAATGAAATATTTCCGTACCACTTAATTTATGGGGCATATGTCCCAAGCAGCCAAACCCAGCCCATGATCTTTACATTTCAGCATTGAGGTGCATGACTGACGCATGGATGGTCCTCGCTCTAACCCTGTGACCCCCCTCTTGTTTCTAGGAAGCATATGAAGCCGGGCAGTATGTGCCTCTAGCATCACATGGGGCTAGGAAGGGTGCCGCGGGAAGCGGGACACCTGCCTTGGATCAGGGGTATCCCTTACACCGGCTGCAGACACGGGGGTGGTGCCAGCACAGTAGGGGATCCGTTCATAGCTGGCATCCGGCTTCAACACAGACATGGTGCCAGTGGTAAGGGACATCGCCACCAAACAAGCACTGATACCTGCAAAGGTAGGGCTTCCCACAAGTGATGGCAGCGGAGAACGAAGCACTCCTTAACATAAGTACCCAGTGATAAATGTAGACTCGCCACGACCGTGGCGCTGATTGTGCAGACAAAATAGCAATACCCTAATTCAGAGCACATGCCACAGCAGCACCACCCTACCGCTGGGCTCTCCCACAGGGTTTAAGGTAGAGGGTGGCACAGCTGCCTGTGGGTGGGGGGCCTGTGCCTCTCTGAGCATGGCGGGGGTCACACGGTCGCCACGGGGGGCATGAATCCCTTAACACACACACTACTAACTCTCTCTCACACACACACACACACACTAACTCTCTCTCACACACACACACACTAACTCTCTCTCACACACACTCACACACACTAACTCTCTCTCACACACAAAAACACACACTAACACACACACACTAACACACTAACTCACACACACAAAAACACACACTAACACACACACTAACTCTCTCACACACACACTAACTCTCTCACACACACACACTAACTCTCTCACACACACACACACTAACTCTCTCACACACACACACACACTAACTCTCTCACACACACACTAACTCTCTCTCACACACACACACTAACTCTCTCTCACACACACACACTAACTCTCTCTCACACACACACACTAACTCTCTCTCACACACACACACTAACTCTCTCTCACACACACACACTAACTCTCTCTCACACACACACACTAACTCTCTCTCACACACACACACTAACTCTCTCTCACACACACACACTAACTCTCTCTCACACACACACTAACTCTCTCACACACACTAACTCTCTCACACACACACTAACTCTCTCACACACACACAAAAACACACACTAACACACACACAGACACACACTAACTCACACAAACACTTTAGCAGCTTAAGTGAGAGTGGTTGCCACTGTGGAGCTTTTTGTAATGTAAAACATTCAAACTGATGTTTACTGTTCTTTAATGGGCACCTGGGTCTCCATATCGAAGCTCATAAACACTACTGATGGAGCCTGGGTTCAGGAGTGCAGGGAACAAGTGAAACAAGAAAGGACAAAATAGAGGGAGAGGGGGTGATCATGCATCACTCCTTTCTTCCTTCTCACATCCATCTAACCAAGGGTGGTAGTATGAAGAGGTGGATGGATGATGGGCGTAGAAAAGTATGGACGGGTGCGTGGGAGGATGAATAGAAGGATGGCTGGACAGAAGGAGAGAAGAATAGGTAGACGTGAAAGATGAGTGGATGAAGAAGCGAATGATGAATATAGAGAAGGATGGAGAGTATGTTGGGTAGATGTAGGGAAGGAAGGATGTGGAGTTGGATGATTGATGGAGAAGTGGAAGGAAGTGTGGATGATAGAGGGACGGACGGAACTAAAACCATAGACGAGGATGAATTGAGAGCCAGATGGAGAAAGAGAAGGATGGAGGGTAGATGGATGGAAGGGTGGGTGTCTAGGTGTATGGAGAAAGGCAGAATTAAAAATGAGGGGTTAGAACCAATTCTATTTTGGATATGGTTCAAGGTAGGGGTATTATATTTTCCTAGTTATTCTCTTGGGTATATGAAACCTTTTATCGCTTGGGTATATCATAATTCCATGCATCCACCCACCTGTGTGAGGGTTATAATATAACTGAGAGCCATGTTGCAACAGTGTACTAATCTAGAAATAATTTGTGTCCTTTTTAATCGTGTTGCACAACAGTTCAGTGTTCCTAGCATGTGACAGACTCTGCAACAGTGGCTTCACTTTCATTATAATGGCATATTTTGGAGGCTGTTAGCTTTGCCACCTTTCGTCCAGCTTTGGTCTACATGCCACTGGATATGATGTGGATGCACCTGGCTGCACATCTCCATGCCCAGCCTCGCAGGCCTTGGCTGCATCTCATTAGGAGTGGTCCCGCCCTTGGAGACATGGGCAACACACAGGTCCAGCATCCAGGAATCACTGCACAGGCCCTTGTTTGAGGTAACATAGTTTGCAAATACTATTTGAAGAGGTGAAGGGTTTTCATGTCCATCAGGGGAGCTGGACAGGGGGGCGAGGTCCAACCATGGAACAGGTCTGCGTCAAATTCCTTTGGCAACTAGGAGAGAGACTTTTCCAAGAAAACAACTAGCTCGAGCAGGATCAGTACTCGAGTCACTCATCCTGGCGAATGTACGTTTATTTTACGTTCCCTGCTCTTGCCAGGCTCAAGGGAAGAGGACGAGTTTCGCAGTATCACAAAACACACGTACACGAATGGTCTAAAAATACATAGTAAACAACTGACCTTATCTGGAGAAATCAACGACCTAAGGGTGAGGGCTTCCCTTTTCCCACGTTCAAGCATATAGATTAACCATGAATCGTGTATTTTCGGGAAGTGCCCCACAAAAGTGGAAATGCCGCCCCACAAAGATTGGTGACCCCCTCTTCCACCTTGCTCGGTACAGTCTAGCGGAATCACTTGCTGGCTCCCTGCAGACTCCATGCTCTGTGTGTCTCTTTCCGTGGCAGACAAGCCTGTTCTGCTGCATGCATGCTTAGCACATATTTTTTAACATGTTTCCCCAACATGTGATGCCCTGTGGTGCCCTAGGCAAGAGCCACGATTGTGCTATAGGATAAGCACATCTGTAAGTAAAACGTAAGGTAGGCGGTCTCATTGGTGGTCACGCTCATGTATTTACTCTCGGTCACCATGTGACGTTGAATGAAAGGATGAGTCGTGGACAGCTAAAAGGGTTCAGTGGCGAGTCTGATGGGCCTCTTTTCAGGGCTCATGAAAGCGCAGTCACAGGAAACATCCTGAACAACGAGGTCTAAACCACTACTTGCCTGAACCGCTACTGCTAAACAACGAAAAAGTCTCTATAACAAAGCACAGAACAACTACTTTCTAAACAATGATTTTGCATGAATAACAATTGCCTGAACAACTAATTTTAAGGTAAGTTTTTCTTTTTTTTAAATTTGTTTATAAGTTGTTTAGAATGTGTGTGTATGCGTGTGTATATATATATATATATATATATATATATATATATATATATAAATTCTAAACAACTAGAAGCGTTATTCAGGCAAAATCGCTGTTTAGATAGTAGTTGTTCAGTACTTCGTTGTAGAGACTTTTTAGTTGTTTAGCAGTAGTGGTTTAGGCTATCGTTGTTTAGGACCTAGTTGTTCGTCACATATTCCGCAGTCACTCCTTAGCTGGGTCACGTAGGGTGTTGTTTTCTGCAGATGAACAGAGAGCATCAGCATCACTCATGAGGCTGCCTGTGGTCCCTTCTGCCGAGGATGCTCGGTACATGGGCTGAGGGGAAAGGCTGATCCTGTAAAGCAGAAGTAAAACATAGCGGAGGGTGGCTCTTGCTATAAATATCAAGCATTCGTTAGGTTTATTACTTTAAAGGCATACTATGTCAATTATATCCATACCGTAGAATTGCAGAACAGCAGCACAAGAAAGAATCCTGAGTCGCTACCATGTCCCTCTGGCTGCACCAAGGATGATTTCCGGAAGACAGAGTTCTGTATAGAGCCTTTTCTATATTTCACTTGTCATTTTTGTGGTTTGTTCCACAATTCATTTTGGGGAAACACCTTCGATAAGTTACAATTGAATTAATTGATTTTGCGGCCGCTGCGTTCTCTGCATAATTATGGACCTGCCGTATTTGCCACATTAACACGCATTGCTGTTCGTTGGAAGGCGCTTTACAAAGGTTGCTTCTGTTGCATATTGCTTGCTGTGTTTGGATGCCAGATTAGGACTAAGAGGTGAAACCTTTGCCCAGATCGTGTTAATGTGTAAAATGAGCAAATAATAAGGTGATACTATGACAAAATGTGCTGCATAATGCTACCTAAGTTGCCTTTTCTTGCCGCATGTTTGAAATCCTGCCGCATAATTCCACTGTTCCTGAATATAATGTCCCAATGTCATTGTATGAGCCTTCAGCACCTTGGATAGCTCCGGTCCTGCCTCTGATGCTGGAACCTTTCAGCAGGTGTCCTGGAGGTTACATCAGTCCAGGTTCACTGGGAAGGGATGACTAACAGCAGGAGCAAGGATGTGACTGGAAGTTTATTTATCTCCTGTATTACTGGACTTGGGCACCAGTATATCCCGGCGTACTAGGGTCTACCCTGCATTACCTGGATGACCTCCCACTAGGGGAAGATGATTCCATAATTAAAAGTGACTGCTTCGCTTGAACTACTCCTTGACGTCAAGACAAAGATATAGGAACCTGGCTTTAGTCAGTAGTCCCTAGCAGGCATGGATCCAAGAAAAGGCCTAATTATAGAACAGGCACGCTTCCCAGTGTCAAGGCTGGTGGCATTAGCCATGCTCAGTGCCCCACCAGACATATGCCAGGGGAACCGAGGGCATGTGAAAAATGAGTCCCAGGAAGAAAGGTCTTGTGGCTGCAGGAGAGTGTGCTTGCCAGGAAGTGTCCCCGCTTACGGGGTCTGCTTCTTGGCACTTGGGTTATCAGTGGGTAGCTCTCCACTGCAATGGTGCTGTGATCACTGGAAGGCTGTGGTCTTCTTCCACGGGACAGGGGGTTCATGGATACAGTCTTCCACGCAGGCATTCATGAGCCTCATTGGGCAGTCTCTTTATGGTTGCTCCAGTCCTGGCATATATCTATTGCTCATTAAGTTGGCTGGCATGTAAGGCACCAACAAAGGACCTCCATTACTGTTTGTCTTGAGCAAGTTTCTGTGTGGTGCTCCAGCTGTGGTTTAGGGGAGGGGTATACGATAAATCCCACTCCGCCTGCGGAGTTGGTGGAATTTTGGCCACTCCGCATTACACTTGTAACGCGGAGTTCCAGCCAAATTCCGCCAACCACTACGTGTGGCAGAGGTTTTTTTTTTTTTGTTTAGTTTTTTTTGCACGCGACTCGGCAACAGTAAGTTGGCAAGTGTGAGCGAGAATTTGCATCCTGTAGTGCGCTTTTCAGGTGCAAGGAGGGCACCTGGCGAGATTTTCCCTACACGGGCGGTCGCAACCATTTACTGTGCAAAAACTGCTACTTGTATAGAAAATCTGCTAGAGCCTTAGCAAAACCAACTCGACGAGCAGCACCCTCTAGTGAGCTACATGGTTCCGTTTGTGCTGATTTTTCAGAGTGGACCAGGCTCCCGGTGCTAAAAATCAGCGCAAGCAGCTCGACCTGCCGATTTTCACCCTTTCGCAGAACTCTGTGGAATCTTGTGGAGTTTTCATGTAAATCTGCAGAATTCCGTGGAGTGAAACTTTGCAAGTTCCTCCCACCCCTAGTTTAGGGCCTTCCTTTCTGTTTCCACAGTTCACCTTCTGGTATTCTTTGACCTGCACTCTTAAGTTTGCCTTCTGGGATCCAATGGAGATCTGAATGTCCAGTCCTGGTGACACTCCTAATGCAGCTCAGTGTCTAGGAAGGTCCAGCGTAAGGGCCACGCAGATCCCAGTTAACGGTTAGAATTGGTTCTGGGGGTCCTCTACGGTTGATATGGATAGAAGAGAAACGGGTCAGGTTTCCTGCTCTTGTCCCAGCGTGCACCAGTAAAGGTTTCACATGCTTTAATTCCAGGGCTGAGGTCACAAAACAGTTTTTTGACTGGAGATGCATGTGTATTCCTGCACCATGGCTGGACATGAAGGAAATAACTCCTATTATGGAGCTCCCTTGGTCTAATTGCAGAGCATCTTCACATGTTTCTTTTTGGAGAAGACTGCTTAGGACCCCAAGACCAAGAGAAGAAGCCAAGGCTGAGATAAAAGATGTGGAGATTCTCATCCACATCCCTGATAGTTACACTTCTGCTAATGCAAACAAGTGTTCCAAATGTTATGTATATTTACTTTCTCTCTCGACGTGTACTAAGTTATGTTATGGGGCCTGCATGTCAGGCTTGTACATGTAGAGGTCAGTAGACCTTGCACTTGGTGTATGGCAGATAAGCTGTGATCCTATAAATAAAGTGAAAAGCACCACCCATCAAATAGTCACTTGTACAAGAATAACTAAGACCCTTTAGAGGTCCTCCATCTTTGGGCATCAGCATGGGGCTGTGCTAGAGAGCACAGAATTAGGATCCAGGCCATGCCTTAAAACCGGGGCAATGCAACCATGGGAATCCAGGACATGAGGGCTGATGCCGACAGCTGTGGAATTTGAATTACAGGCCACCAGGCACATCAACTAGTGGAGCTTTTAGAGGGAAATTAAAAAATGCATGGTTCAGCGGCTGGTACCAACAGAGGTTGAGGCTGGTCCCTAAGAGGTTCTTCTGACCTGCAAGTAGCTCTGGAGGAGACCGCCAGCATCCTCAGGGTGACCTCTTTCAGCTTGTTGGTACTTGGTAGTGGCAGAAACATCTTGGAAAAGCCTGGCACAATGTTCAGTTGACCTAGTTCAGCTGAGCTCCTAGTAGAGTTTCACCAGGGTATCTAGTATTTATTCAGGTCATGAGGAGCTGGGCAGGGGCCCATCTCCAGCCTGTTGCTCCCTGCAGATTATCAGCAGCCTTCCTATCAGTCAGGAGGATTGCTTCATGGGAACACCCCGAAGATGGCTGATGGGATGTGCTTTGAGTGTACCCAGGTGCTGACCGGGGGTACTAGACGCCCTCTTTGATGCTTACCTGTGATACCAGACATCCCCTGTACCTCTGACCCGCAGTACCAGACTGCCCCTGTGCTGCTGACCTTTGGTTCCAGACAGCTCCTGTGCTGCTGACCAATGGTACCAGATTGGTTCCCATGCTGCTGGCCCACGGTACCAGAAGCCCCTGTGCTGCTGGCCCACGGTACCAGAAACCCCTGTGCTCCTGACCCCGGTACCAGACGGACCCTGTGCTTCCGCCAGGGTCGGCCTTGGTGAAGCTGGCCTGCGGTGCCAGGATGTGCCTATGGAACCAGAAAGATATCTCTGCTCCTGAACTGAGGTATTAGAAAAGTTCCTGTGCCGCTGACCTGCGGTGCTATAACGGCCCCTAGTCCTGCAACTTTATGCAACTAGGAAGACCCCTGTGCTGGTTTCAGGAAGGCTTCTGTGCTCTTGACTAGCTTTACCAGCAAGACCTGTGTGCTGCCGACTTGTGGTACCAGACCAGCTCCTGTGTTGCCTCTGTTCCTTACCTTTGGTGCCAGGGAGACGGACCCCTGTGTTGCTTACCTGTGGTGCCAGGAAGACCCCTGTGCTGATGACTTGTGGTACAAGGAAGCCCCTTCTGGTGCCAGGAAGAGCCCTGTGAGGATGACCTCTGGTGCCACGAAGACCGCTGTGTTTCTTACCTGTGGTGCCACGAAGCCCCCTGTGGCGCTAGGGCGTCCCCAGTGATGGTTACATTTGGCGCCAGGGCGTCCCCGTCCTCTGCTGCTGACGCACTCTTCTGACGCGTGCGCCGTGCCGTTTAGTCGTCAGTGAAGGTTGCACATGTAGGTTTCTGTTTGCTTTATTATATTAAACTCCGTACAAGAAACATGCATAATGGATGAATCAAATAACCTCGTATACACATGTAAATAACTGCTAGCGCTTGTTTCTCCTGAACAACCAATTATTCGTCTAGAGGTGTTCGAGGCTGCGGAAGAAAAAGTCAATGGCCCAAGGTCACACGGCAGGGATGCAGGACTTGATCGTGTGCCAGCTCGTCAACAGATATATTACCCAGGGGAGTGTCTTGTTCATCCGGGGCCTACGTGCTATATTTCACGTGCCTGATGATATATTTCTGTTTTGTGAGAGGCGATTGGTCCTCACAGGCGGGCTGTGATCCGGCGTAACCTCGCTGGCAGCTCCTGATAAGACAGGCCTAGGGTGAACTCTGATCTGCCTATAGCTCCCAGATAACCAGGCAAGCGCTGCCCAACCGTTCCAGTTAATACTTGACATCTCTTAGTGAATGCGACCGCCCTTTGCGCTGTTTGTTATTTATTTAGCATTGTGAAGGGCAAACGCTGGCAATGGAATAGTTGTGGTGTGTGTGTATTGTGAGAAGGTTAGGCAGACTTCACACAGACACACAAAGCAGATACAGCACCAATGATAACTCATTCACGCATATAGCATGACTTGAGCAAGGCAAGCTTACCTCACGCAGAGAGGGCAGCCACAGTGTGTGCGCAGGCAGGCAAGGTGTGTGCGCAGCAGGCACAGCGTGTCCGCCTGCCAGGCAAGGTGTGTGTGCAGCAGGTACATCGTGTGCGCCTGTCAGGCAAGGTGTGCGCGCAGGCAGGCAAGGTGTGTGCGCAGCAGGCACAGCGTGTCCGCCTGCCAGGCAAGGTGTGTGTGCAGCAGGTACATCGTGTGCGCCTGTCAGGCAAGGTGTGCGCGCAGGCAGGCAAGGTGTGTGCGCAGCAGGCACAGCGTGTCCGCCTGCCAGGCAAGGTGTGTGTGCAGCAGGTCCAGAGTGTGCGCAGGCAGGTAAGGTGTGTGTGCGCAGCAGGTACAGAGTGTGCGCAGGCAGGTAAGGTGTGTGTGCAGCAGGTACAGAGTATGCGCAGGCAGGCAAAGTGTGTGTGCAGCAGGTACAGAGTGTGCGCAGACAGGCAAGGTGTGTGCGCAGCAGGCACAGCGTGTCCGCCTGCCAGGCAAGGTGTGTGCGCAGCAGGTCCAGTGTGCGCAGGCAGGTAAGGTGTGTGTGCGCAGCAGGTACAGAGTGTGCGCAGGCAGGTAAGGTGTGTGTGCAGCAGGTACAGAGTATGCGCAGGCAGGCAAAGTGTGTGTGCAGCAGGTACAGAGTGTGCGCAGACAGGCAAGGTGTGTGCGCAGCAGGTCCAGAGTGTGCGCAGGCAGGCAAGGTGTGTGCGCAGCAGGTCCAGAGTGTGCCCAGGCAGGCAAGGTGTGTGCGCAGGCTGGCCCAGAGTGTGCGCAGGCTGGCCCAGAGTGTGCGCAGGCTGGCCCAGAGTGTGCGCAGGCTGGCCCAGAGTGTGCGCAGGCTGGCCCAGAGTGTGCGCAGGCTGGCCCAGAGTGTGCGCAGGCTGGCCCAGAGTGTGCGCAGGCTGGCCCAGAGTGTGCGCAGGCTGGTAAGGTGTGTGCGCAGGCTGGTAAGGTGTGTGCGCAGGCTGGTAAGGTGTGTGCGCAGGCAGGCACAGTGTGTGCGCAGGCAGGCACAGCGTGTCCGCCTGCCAGGCAAGGTGTGTGTGCAACAGGTACAGAGTGTGCGCAGGCAGGTACAGAGTGTGCGCAGGCAGGCAAAGTGTGTGTGCAGCAGGTACAGAGTGTGTGCAGACAGGCAAAGTGTGTGCGCAGCAGGTCCAGAGTGTGCGCAGGCAGGCCCAGAGTGTGCGCAGGCAGGCCCAGAGTGTGCGCAGGCAGGCCCAGAGTGTGCGCAGGCAGGCCCAGAGTGTGCGCAGGCAGGCCCAGAGTGTGCGCAGGCAGGCAAGGTGTGTGCGCAGGCAGGCAAGGTGTGTGCGCAGGCAGGCATGGTGTGTGCGCAGGCAGGCATGGTGTGTGCGCAGGCAGGCATGGTGTGTGCGCAGGCAGGCATGGTGTGTGCGCAGGCTGGCCCAGAGTGTGCGCAGGCTGGCCCAGAGTGTGCGCAGGCTGGCCCAGAGTGTGCGCAGGCTGGCCCAGAGTGTGCGCAGGCTGGCCCAGAGTGTGCGCAGGCAGGTAAGGTGTGTGCGCAGCAGGTCCAGAGTGTGCGCAGGCAGGTAAGGTGTATGCGCAGCAGGCACTGTATGGGGCTGCAGCAGTTCAAGCTGCAGAAGCGTCAAGAGGTTTACCCCAGTTATTTCCCTCTGCTCGAGATACCCGGTTACTATTCATATTGCTTTAGATTACTCTTACTCTACCGTTTACCCGACTGCTTGTTCTACTGCATGTTAGATTACAGAAATGGACTGCACAGATTACATTCCTTTCATTAGGCCCAAAACAATATTACTGTGGTTACTTTACTATGCATTACAATACAGATTGTGTACTTTAGCTTCTGTTGGATTACAAAAGTAGTTGAGAGCAGGTTGCTTCATCCTTTCATAGAGTAAATTGCCAGGGTTACTTTGCTCTGCGGTTGCTCAGTTTACATTATCATGCAACCAATTAAGGAAGATTTTCAGATTACTTTGCTCTGAATGTAAACAGGTGGTTATCTGATTACTTCACCCTTTATTAGATTGCATGATAATAATCTGATTACGGTTCCCTCCATAGATTTACAGAATGGCTTTACTGCTAATCTTTACTTTGCATTTCATTACATGATTACTGTAAATTACAAATTCAATTACCATTTCTTTGTTTACAAAACGTGTGTGTTGAACCTGTATCCCGTTACAGGGGGTGGTTGCTCCCATAACTTTACACTGTTTTGCATTAACTCGACAGTCTGCACCATAGACTTGCCCCTGCAGAAGACTGCATAATGTAATTTCTTTGAGCTCATTGCATTTTATTTGACTGTTCTAAATTATTTTGCAGCTAGGTGAATTGAAAGGAAATAAAACACTATTCCTTAACTTTGCATTGGATTACAAAAGAAGATTATTTCAAATAATGAGATGTATGCTGAATTACAGAAAATTGCCTTTACCTCAAAAAAGCAATTACTCCGATTATTTCACCCTCCATTATTTCCATCAGAAACCTCCGGATTACTGTGCCACAGATAATTACTGTTACTGACCTTGCTTTACATCACCTTATATTTTGCAACGTGTTTACTCCTTACATTTAACAATAGATTATTTCACAAAATCGCCTTGATTTCTTTGCGCTTCACTATGTGACGGGGACGGGGTTTCTTAATTACTTGACTCTGATCATATAAACCTGCATTTGATTACTCTGGTCTGGATTACAGAATGTTCTGGTGATTATTTTGCCCTTCCTAAAAGTATGGAAAGAATTTACACGAATTTCTTTATCCTGCAAATGTTGAGATAAATTCCACACAACTCCTTTCTCCTTCCTTCGCACGTGATAAAACAGAAAATTCCAATGAAATATTCGCACAAGAAGCATCACAAAGACAAACAAACGAGCCGAGAACTGAAAACAAGGCACATAGCGGGCCACAGGCTCCTGGTCCCGTTATTTCTCGGGCACGCTTTCCACGCCCGCCTTATGCAGAGCTGTCAAGAATAACTCGTGTGTCCGCCTTACAGATGCTTGTAAACAGTGTTCTTTTCTCAAACAAACGAAAGCCCTGCCAATAACTTGTGACTCAACTTCTTCCAACGGTTTACAAGTGGTTAGTAATGACGCAATCCCGTGAAAAAATGCTAACACACTATTATAAGGCAAACAGTTCCACCATCAACAAACAATGACTAATCGTGTAGGCGTCGGATCAGGGCCCGGGTGTTTTTTCTGACACTTAGAAAGGATTTTGCACCCTCATTTTAAGTGAAGCGCAGCTGGTGCAGTGTTAGTGGAAAGCTACCATTTCAAGGTGAGCACTAGACCTGGAGCTGTAAAGCAGCCAATCACAGGGGGCGAGATGACGTCATTCGGCATCAGTACGCAGTGTTTGCACCTACAGGCAAGGCGCCCTCGCACGCTGTTTGAATGCACGTGCACAATGTAAAGCACCCCCGCTCCATTAGACCACGTCCAGCAAATCACTATAGTTGTTTTCCCGTCCTCGCTCCAAAGTGCCACTATCTAAAAATATGAAGAACATGAGCTACATGCCCCACACTTTCCCTTTTAAAAAAAAAATACTTTATTGCTTTTGCCCATTACTGCATTTTACATAAAATATGTGCGCAGTAAAACTAAATGTAAAAACGATACATTAAGACAGTACAGTGAAATTGAGATTTTCCTAGCCTTGGTGTCTGAAAGGCTAGATTTTATTAAAGACACGGAGGCGAGTATTATGCAGTCTTTTCTTGCTTTAATTTTTAACAGCAGCCAAGTAAAAACTACAGTACCCAGAATAAAGAAAAACTACAACAATGACATCATAGCTGCAACAGCCAATAGGATAACATACAGCAATACTAATATCTTAACTGCGAGCAACAAGTCCTCTTTTCTTCATGCAAAACTAAAGAGGAGAAGTAACAAACAAAACGGCATAGAAAATAGAAACCAAAGTCACAATGTCCATGCAACAATCTCGAATATGGCGAAAGTGGAGAGCCATCTGGGAGGAATAGACGTTGCCGGTCGAATCCAAAATCGGTAAGAGTTGTTCGTGTGCATCATGTCGAGCCAACGCTGGAAGAGGGAGTTGGCACTGAAAGAAAGATACAGGGCGGGTTAAAATAGTGGTGGGATAATACTCGCCTCCGTGTCTTTAATAAAATCTAGCCTTTCAGACACCAAGGCTAGGAAAATCTCAATTTTATTACAAGACCGGAGGCTCATATTATGCATGTTCAAAGCATAGCAATGACTGAATCTGAAACATGAGAAATTGGTTTACAATAAAAAGTTCTAAACGTACTTTCATTCGACCAGTCTGCAGACTTGAGAATATCCTGTAGAGAGGATCCTGCCCAAAAGGCGCGAGAGGCCATAGCACCTCTGGCCGAATGTGCACCGAAGGAATTTATATCAATGCCAACTAAGGACATGACCCATTTAACCCAACGAGCCAGAGTAGGGGAAGAAACAGGGTTATGTGGTTTCTGAAAGGAAATAAGCAATTGGGAGGCAGAGGACGATCTCAAATCTCTTGACCTGGAAAGAAACACCAAGGGGGGAGAAGAAAAAGGAAGAAACATCCAACGCTTTAACGTCTGAGACCCGTTTGATAGAAACCAGACATAAGAGCATGGTTAACTTGGCCGAAAGCTGTTTGAGAGATAGCAAATCATTATTAGGCCAAGAGGTGAGAAATCGTAATACTAGATTAACATCCCACATGACATTATATTTAGGAGACGGTGGAAAAACGTATCTTACTCCCTTTAATAATTGGCAAACGAGAGGATGTTCCCCAATTGGCCTACCATCAACTCTTTGATGCTCCGCAGAGATGGCAGATCTGTACATGTTAATAGTGCGATAGGCCTTACCTTGAGAGGCCAAAGAAGCCAGGAAATTTATAACTAAAACTACATTCGCCGAAAAGGGATCTGAATTCCTGTCCAAACACCAGCTGCTCCAAAGGGCCCAAGCGGATTTATAGGCTCTGGAGGTTCCAGGGGCCCTGGCCTGCTGGATGAGTCTAGCAGCCTCTTCCGAAATTCCTGGGGTTCTCCAGGACGGCCCGAAATTCTCCAGGCTATGAGGAACAAGGAGCCGTTGAGAACTAACTGATGTTGTTGGCCTTGGGGATCCAAGAGGAGGTCGGGAAAGTGAGGAAGCCAGATGGGCAGATCGATTGCCAACTCCAAGAGAGTTGGGTACCACGGTTGGGTCTGCCAGAAAGGAGTTACAATCACCAGAGTGGACAGTTGTCTGCGTACTTGAGCCAGAACCCGGGGAATGAAAAGGAAGGGAGGAAATGCATAAAGAAGGGAAGACGGCCAAGTCTGAAAGAAGGCATCTGTGGCTAGAGCCTGCAGATCTGGCCTCCAACTGAAATAGGAAGGAAGGTGAGAGTTGAGGCGATAAGCGAAAAGATCTATGTACATTTCGCCAAAGATGGAAGAAAGACGCCTGAATACTGAAGGGTGCAATTGCCAATCGCTGGAATCGTGAAGATGTCTGGAATACCAATCCGCTACTGTGTTCAGCCTGCCTGGCAGAAATACTGCCTTGACCGAGATGCGACGAGGAAGACAATACTCCCAAAGATGCTTCGCCAAAGTGGATAGAATCTTGGATTTGGTACCTCCTAGGTGGTTGATATACCTGACCGCGGACAAATTGTCCATCCTGAGGAGGATGGTGCAACTTACTCTGTTTTTTGCAAAAGTGCGGATGGCAAAGGAACCTGCAAGCATCTCTAAACTGTTGATGTGCAAGAAGGACTCCTTCAGAGACCATGCGCCCCCAGTCGAGAACTGACCACATCTTGCGCCCCAACCAGTCCGACTTGCATCGGATTCTAATACAAGATCTGGGGCGGCAGAGAAGATAGTTCTGCCGTTCCAGGCATTTAGGTGTGTCAACCACCACAGAAGTTCTTCTTTGGATTCGGCGTCTAAAACCAAAGGATCCGAATAAGCGAGACCCTTGTGAAGATGACGGATTTTGAGCCGCTGAAGGGCGCGGTAATGTAAAGGACCTGGGAAGATGGCTTGGATAGAAGAAGCCAAAAGGCCTACTAGGCGTGCCAGAGACCTGAGGGAGATATGAGGGAGAGATGGGGATTGACGAATCTTTCTTGATCAGGGATACTTTGTGTTGAGGGAGTTGCAACACCGACAGAGTAGTGTCTATTAGAAAACCAAGAAACTCCAACTTTTGAGTCGGAATTAGGACCGACTTCTGTACATTGATAAGAAAACCTAGGCTGAGAAGTAGGTTCTGACAAAGTTGAAGATGGTTTAGAAGCAGACGTTTGTCTTGCGCCATCAACAAAAAGTGGTCTAAATAAAGGATTAGACGAACCCCGTGAGAACGGAGAAAGGCTGCGACGGGTTTGAGAATTTTGGTGAAACACCAAGGAGCGGAAGAAAGCCCGAAGGGAAGAACTCTGAATTGGTAGAACAAGTCTAGCCACTGGAACTGAAGGAATTTCCTGTGTGATTGATGAATTGGCACTGTGAGGTAGGCATCCTGAAGATCTAATCTGACCAGCCAATCGTGCCGAAGCAGAATGTCTCTGAGGTGGAGAATAGTTTCCATCTTGAAGTGTCGATAAACTATAAAATTGTTGAAAGCCTTTAGGTTCAACACCAGACGAAATTTCTGATTTTTCTTTTGGACGAGGAAGATGGTGCTGAGGAAACCCGAAGGGTCGAACTGAACGGGTTCTACCGCGCGTTTGGAAAGGAGAGTGGATTTCGACGCGCAAAAGCTCGGTTTGATCTTGGGGAAAAAACTAGGGGCAGAGGGACGCGGGATTGAATTGGGGTTTGATAAAATTCTAACAGGTAACCTTGGATGGATTGAATTACCCAGGGATCTGAGGTGAGAGAAAACCATGAATTGAGGAACAGAGCCAGTCTGCTTCCTACTGGAGGAAGGCCAGAAACGGAAGCACTTACCGGAGGTTTGATCTCCTCTGTTGGCGTAGCTTCTCTGCCAGTAGCCTCTTGACCGACGGGGATAGAACCTTGGTTTATATCCGGTATAGGACTCAAGTTGGGATTGCTGACTGTAGGAGTCTCTGCTGGCGTATTGGCCTCTGATGGAGCGGCCGGCAAAGCGACTCCTGCCTTTGCCGGCCCTGGCACTAACCCGAGATGAAAAAAATCTTTTTCATAGAAAGCTGGGCCTTGTCCAGGGAGGCAAAGGTGGACACATATTTCCCCAGATCTTTGATGAAAGAATCCCCGAATAATTGGCCCTTAGCCAACGGGCCATCATCCTTAGAGGCTAAGGAGGCTAATTTAGGATCAATTTTCAGAAGTAGACTCTTCCTCCTCTCAATAGATAGCTGAGTATTGGCATTCCCCAGCATGCAGATAGCGCGTTGCGCCCAGTTCGAAAGAACCTCAGGATCTATAGGACTGTTGTCCATTTTAGCCTCTTCCGCCAAGTCAAAGATTCTAGTGAGAGGACCCACCAAATCCAGGAGCTTGTCTTGACAACCTGACCAAGCTCTATCAACGCCCTTCTTGGGATCCTTACCGAATTTGGTAAAAAAACATCAGCATGTTGGGATCAATAACTGGGGTTGCCGTAATGTTATCTGGTAGTGAGGGACGGGGACACTCCGACTTAAGCTTATTGCGAGTGGCTTTGTCGAGGGGATGGCGTAAAAAGAAAGAAACATAATCAGCCACATGATCGGATGGATACCACTCCTTTGAATTTGGATGAACCATGAAGGAAGGGTTGAATAAGGGTTCGCCAGCATGGTCAACCAAAACATGAGACACAGGGTGAACGGCACTACCGTCACTCAGAGAAATTTTACGCCTTTTCTCCAAAGGCCCACACAAAAATGGATCTGCCGATCCGTCCATGTCGTCATCATGACTAGAATTATCATCGTCATCATCTGTGTCTCTCAAATGTGAAACATGCACTGGAGAAGAAGGGGGACCCGATTTAGTGACCTCTCGGATGGAAGGACCAGAGGAAACGCCTTTGGACGGCACTGGGAGGGTGGCCGCACATTTCTTGCCTTTATTAACAGGCAGCTTGGAAGAGGACATAATTTTGGAAAAGGAGGCTTCCAAATTCTTTGTAATATCTGACATGGAAACAGTCACTGCCTGTTGTACAGAGTCCTTAATGAAGGACTTTAAATTCTCTTGAAAGAGTTGAGAATCCTCTTCCTCAACCATAATGAGGAAAACCAATAAAATATATTAAAAATAAAATAAACCTAAAAACTGAAACTGGGGAAACAGGGGTTAAATATGAAGAAAGTGGGAGGGAGTGGCTGAAGAGGCAGGAACCAAGAAATAGGGGCGGTACTGCCAGGAAAGGCAGAAGCTGATTGACTCCAAACGTCAGAGCAGCTGACTGAGGAGAAAAAGGCAGCCGGGAGAAGAAACGAGCGAAATGCGCTCGAAACTATCAGAAATACCAGGAAATATAGACGCGGTGTTCAAGAGGTATGCCGGTATGACGAGAATGCAAAGAATGGACGCGCGTGCACGCGCGCGTCCTCAACGGCCGAAAAACGACAGTTGAAAGACGCGCTTCAACATGAAAGGAAGACGCGCGTTTTAAGGTTAGAGACGAACGCGCTGTTAAATAATCATATGTAAACCATAGAAGACAGTTAACACAATAAAAATATCGAGCAAACAATGAAGGTACTTATCTTGACTGCGAGCAGCTAGAAAAGAGGACTTGTTGCTCGCAGTTAAGATATTAGTATTGCTGTATGTTATCCTATTGGCTGTTGCAGCTATGATGTCATCGTTGTAGTTTTTCTTTATTCTGGGTACTGTAGTTTTTACTTGGCTGCTGTTAAAAATTAAAGCAAGAAAAGACTGCATAATATGAGCCTCCGGTCTTGTAATAAAATTAACCCGCTCATATTCTTGACGTTTTGCTGATGTCATCAGTGTGGGCCAACAGTTCATAGCCATTCTAGTCAGTTTATAACATGGAATGGACGCTCCATTACTCGTCAAACGCCCTGGGTTCAACCAAGCTCCTGTTAATCATCAATCATGTCATAATCAATCGACAGCACCAAAGGGCAGTCAGCACACAAGGGTTAATCACTTTTGCCTACTAGTCATTTACATTTATAGCACAGTTTCTGGGCTATCTGCAGCCCTTTCCAGGAGGGAGACCCCCCACCCCAATCACACTGCTCTTATCTCTATTGTAAATTAGAGCAAAGAGTATCTTTAGCTTGTCATAAATGGCTCTGCACCTACCGTTGGACACATGCACAAAACCTGGGACTGTGTTTGCTTACCCAGATAAAATAATCTTCAAATACCTGACTGCTCCACTCCCATAATCTAAAAATACTCAGTAGTTTCGCTACTCTGTAGATACCTGGTCGCTTCCATAATCTACAGATGCTCGACGGGTCCAGTAATCTACAGATACTGACCGCTCCACTCCCATAATCTGTAGAAACCTGACAGAGCCAATAATCTACAGATGCCTGACTGCTTTCATAATCGAGACAAGGGGTTCTAATCTTTTCACTTTTGTGACCCCCCAATTAATCATTACTCGAATCCAGGGACCCCCACTGATTTTTATTTGGAATCTAGGGACCCCAACCTCCCAATCGATTACTGAAAGTCGGGGACCACCGCCTAACTAATTTTGATGACTTAAACTGCAAAATAATACACAAAAAGCAAGCATTCCTACAAACGCATACATTATAACATATTTTAATTAATTTACATTTGTATAAATTGTGAGTGTGTGTTTATATGTGTATGTACATACTTCACATTTTATACTTCACATTATGAAATAAAGGAAATAACGAAGATAACTTCCGAATTGATGGACGGTGCCGGCGTCATTCTTGTGGCAAGAAGTTGGTAAAAGAGTTTGTTTCCCGCGTGTCATGTAATGATTGATGGTAAAAAAATATTTTTTCCAGATTCTCGCCACATGAATGACGCCGGCACCGTCGGCCCAATTCAGAAGGTATCTCCTTTATTTCATCCAAATAGTTATGGTGGTAAAACACTTCTTCTGCATGGCCTCTCCGCACCTCAACGCCAGTGGTGCCTGGCATCTGACGCGCGCCACCACACCTTTGTATCCACACTCTCCTCCTACTTCAAGGAAGACTCCGCGAGCGGATGAGTTTGCAATGTATTTTATTCAAATGAAACAGGAACACATTTCGGCATTGCTGCCTTTGTCAACCTGTTCGGCGCCATGTTTGCCTACTATTCATATCATCACATTAGCAAACGTTTTTGAATTCAAAAACCTCTATTTAAAAAAAAAAAAAGTAATCAACATTACATGGTGTAACTGGCTTTAAATTCATACTTAATGATTGCCTTAACAGACTTTGTTTCATTCATCTTTGAAATCTTTTGTTCGTAAAAAACATCTAAGTAATACATAACAAAGAAAATAATTGTTCAATTTAACATAGTATGAATTCATATACTGACCCGGCAGATATGTAAATAAATCATTATTATGTGATACTGATGCAAATTCTTTCGTAAATCTTACCCTGAATGGGCTGAAACCTTTTCCTCTTTTTAAACTACAATATACAACATTTTCACTAATCATGTTTGAGATATTTCGTTTGTGAAAACGTCTAAATAATACATAATGAAGAAGATAGTCCTACAATTTGACCTGTTACGAGTACATATACCAACCGACAAATATAAGAATAAATTATTGTACAAAAAATCTGTAAAGTAAATCATTCTATTTAAAACAATTCCCTCTTCACTCGATATAGATCAATTTTTGAATCCATCGGTGTGCAATTTACCCTCATACTTGAAAGACACCACAAAATTCTTACAGCAAGTGTTTGATAAGATTTTACAAACATAGTAAGATGCTGATTAACATGATGAAATGGTGCCTAAAACATAATTTTTTTTTTTTCAACAGTGACATTTTTGAACAGCAGTGTGGGACTGCTATGGGAATCTGCTTCACCCCCAGTTATGCTAATCTGCATATGGACTGGTGGGAGGAGCAGGTTCTCAACAGCCCACCGTTGGACGTTCAGAATGATCACTTTGTAATGTGGCTGCGATATATAGATGATATCTTTACTATCTGGAGAGGAAATGAGGAGAGTGCCAAAAAGTTTGTAGACAATATGAATGAGAATTACCTAAATTTGAAATTTTCTGGTAACATCAGAAAACAAGAGATTGAATTCTTGGATTTTAAGGTCAAAATTGAGAATGGTGGAATGGCAACAACAGTACATAGAAAAGCTACACCAGGTAATAGCATACTACATGCGGATAGTTTCCATCCCAAACCATTGAAAGAGAGTATCCCTTTTGGGGAACTCTTACGAACCAAGAGAATCTGCAGTACAGAGAGTTATTTTGAAGTAGTCCAAAAAGATATATCAAAATTGAAAGTGCGAGGGTATTCTAGTACAACATTAGCTGATGAAAGTTGAAAGGCAGGCTCACGCTCAAGAGAAAGTATATTTAAGAACTGATCTTTAATTTTGCTATGCATAGTATAAATAAGACACAAAATCTTACATGTAGTTTTCAAAATGGGAAGAGATAGAGAGAGAGGTTTTGGTGTAAAAGTTAAAAAATTCACTGAGAGAGAACGGATAAAGAAAGCTTTTTTCAACCTCTACCCAGAGGGGTGATGCAATAGACACATCTTTATTTAATGAACAAGAAGCTTGTTTGAGGAAAAATGCAGTATGGTATGAATAAAAATATGAGAACATCTACTCCTCCTAGATGTTTAGGTCTTGTAAGTTTTTGAAGGGACATTCAAGGTTTTTTATTATTCCATAAGGACTTCAATAGCACTGTTTTTTTTTTTTTTAAATACTGATAAGTAGTGTTTATAGGATTATTGGACAGACAGAAAAGTATTATTGGGACTATTATCATCCTTAAGGTGTCCAATTTACCCTACCAGGATAAAAAGAGAGGATTCCATTTGGATATAAGAGAAGTAATAGTGGTAAGAACCTGGATCTTATTAGAGGAGGCTGTTTCTTTGGTGGAGGCTTTGAACCAGGGACCTAAGTATTTAATCCTATCTTGATTCCAGTGAAAGTCTGAGGTACTAAAATTAGCATGCAACCATAGTTAGTTTAAAGGAAGTATCTAAAATTGTTCTTTGTTTAATTTATACCGTGAGACTGAAGCAAAGTGGATGACTTCTTCCAGGAAAGCTGGCAACATAACCTGTGGCTTGAACATAAAAAGCAGGATATCATCTGCATCCTGTGTTCCGGGGAAGGAGACGGCTCACAGGTGAACCAACTTTTGTGGTTCGATATCAAGCATATATTCAGTTCATAATGGAATTTAGAGCCTGCCACCTCCCTGAGGGAGCCCACCAGTAATACTTGGAGGGTTTTGAATAAATTAATGCACAAAGCAGTTTTCATAAAGGATTAGGTACGTAAATAGGTCCTGATGAATCGCATGAGATCAATTTCAACTCAATATAGCGAGAAACATGTTGACCCCTTGATTGAGTATCACAGTGATTCTGTATACTCTTTTTTGTACCCTTTTTTTACTTGAATTTCTAGTGAAAATTGTTATAATTTCGAGGGATTGTATACATTAACTTACTATATCCCAAAAACGATGTTTTTAACTATGCCAGGGGTTTAAATATCTGAATAAATAAATTTTTTACCCCTAGTCATTTTTAATCTCTTCCATACCAATCCTCTTTCTTCTTTTTTTCATCTGACCGGCTCTACACCAACTGCCTAAAAGATCTCCGGCAAAGAGCCCCTTTGTGGGGCCCGTCAGGCATTGCAGTGCCGGCCTGACGAGGAGCATAGCCCTATGATGAAGCATGTCACCGGACGGTGAGTGAGGGCTCTTGCTTCAAGCATATTGCTTCCCCCCCTTTTTTTGTCTCTGGAAACCTGTCTTTACCACTATAACCCTCGATCTCTCTTTTTTTCTCTGATTTTGGAACTGTGTGTAAACTTTGTGGAGTATATCATCTGCATAAACAGAACATTTTAATTGATCATTCCCATGTGGGAAACCATACATTTTAGGATTCAAATTAAGTTTCATTAGGAAGGGTTCCCGAGCAAGAACAAATACAAGGGGCGACAGAGGGAATCCTTGTCTGACTTCCCGATAAAGTGTAAAAGGGGAGGATATAAGGCAATTTACAAAATTTGAGGCCTTGGGCGAACAATAGAGTAGGGAGATTCGATTTTATAAATTTCGTACCAAATCCAAACCAAGAAAGTGTGGAAAAGATAAAAGGCCTAGAAACTCAATCAAACCCTTTTTCTGCGTCTAATGTAATGGCCTCCAAGGATTCACGATACGTCTTGTATTCACTCAAGACTTTAAAAAATAGCCTTGTGTTATCCGAGACTGATCTTCCTTTAAAAAACCCAGATTGTTTTTCCTATTAACTGAGGAAGTAAGGGTTCAAGACGAAGGGCTAAAATTTTGGCAAATATTTTATAATCCAAAATAACAATTATATACACTTTATTAATCTGTTAATACTATTTGATTTCCTAAGCTAGTAAGAAGAAGGTATGGTACCACTGAAGTAAATAAAATTATTAGTATCTCATTGCCATGAATTCAATATTCTCTACACAGAATGCCTTGAGAAAGTCCTGGCGTACGCGCCTGTGGGGCGAAACACGTGAAACACATGTTGGCTGAGTTTCTGCTTAATGTGGGACCCATCCTGTTGCATTCTAACCGGGAGTTACTTGTCTTCCAAAATAAAACTCGATTTGGAGCAACTAAGGTTCTCTTCGCAGTTCCTTTCATGAACTTTACTGAATTCATGGCAATGAGATACTAATAATTCCATTTACTTCAGTGGGACCTTACCTTCTTCTTACTAGCACATTTATTTTGGAGGACTAGGGTCCATGTTAAGCTCTCACGTTTACAAAAAGGCATTTCATACAGGAAGTCTGTGGCTTGGCACCCTCCCTCTTGGAGCACTTTCTGTTGATTTTTCTAAGCAGTTGCAGACCCCCAACTCCCCAAGTAGGCTTTGCAGGCCTCCTGGGGTCCCTGATCTAGACACCTCATAGCTACCATGAACTACTGATATCTGACCGCTCAATCTACAGATATCAAAATGCTCCCATAATCTACAGATACCAGACCGGTACCATAATCTACAGGAATCTGACTGCTCCCATAACCTACAGAAAGCTCACTGCTTACATAATCTATAGCTACCGGACCACTCCTATAACGCACAGATACCTGAATGCTCTGCTCCCATATGCTGCATATACTTGATGGTTCCCATAACCTACATATCTGATCCCATACTCTACAAATACGTGATCACTTTGCTCCCATTAACCTACAGATATCTTGCTGCTCTCATAACCTACACCAATACCTGGCTGCACTCATATTCTACAGATACCCAACTGCTCCCATAATCTACAGGTTCCTGAATGCTTTCATAATCTACAGATATGTCACTGTTCTCATAATCTGCAGATACCTCACTGCTCCCATAATCTACAGATTCCTGACTGCTCCAATAATCTACAGCTATCCAACCACTCCCAAAATCTACAGATATCAGACTGCTCCATTAACCTACTGATAGCTCACCACTTCCAAAATCTATAGATACCCAATGGCTCCCATAATCTTCAGATACCCAACTACTTCAGCAATCTGTATCTAACTGCTTCAATAATGTACAAATACCCGACTGCTCCCATAATCTTCAAATACCCAACTGCTCTCATAGTCTACAGAGTCCTGAATGCTCTCATAATGTACATATATTTCACTGCTCTCATAATCTGCAGATACCTCACTGCTCCCATTATCTACAGATTCCTGACTGCTCTCCTAATCTACAGATATCCAACCACTCCCATAATTTACAGATATCAGACTGCTCCCATAACCTACGGATAGCTGACCACTTCCATAATCTATAGATACCCGACAGCTCCATAATCTTCAGATACCCAACTGCTTCAGCAGTCTATGAATTCCTTACTGCTCCAATAATCTACAGATACCCAACTGCTTCAGTAGTCTACACACATACCTTACTGCTCCAATAATCTACAGATACCCGACTGCTTCACTAATCTATATATTGCTTACTGCTCCAAGAATCTACAGATACCCGACTGCTCCCATAATCTTCAGACACACAACGGCGCCCATGATCTACAGATACCCAACTGCTTCCATAATCTACATAAACCTTATTGCTCCAGTAATCCACAGATACCCAACTGCTCCCATGGTCTTCAAATTCATGTCTGCTCTCATAATCTACAGTCCTGAATGCTATCATAATCTCCAGATATCGCATTGCTCTCATAATCTACAGATACCTCACTGCTCCCACAATGTAGAGATACCTGACCTTTCCCATACTTTACAGATACATGACTGCTCTCAGATACCTCATGACTCCCATGATCTACAGATTCCTGACTTCTGTCATAATGTACAGATACATGACCACTCCCATAAACTACAGATGTCCTATTGCTCCATTTATATACAGATACCTGACTGATCCCATAATCTACAGATACCTGATTGAGCTCATGATCTACAGATATGAGACTCGTCTCATAACCTACAGATACCAGACTCCTCTCATAAATCTACAGATACCCAACTATTCTAATAATCTACAGACATCCAACTCCTTTCGTAATCTTCAATTCCCTGACTGCTTTCATAATCTACAGATACCTGATTTCTCCCATAATTTACATATACCTGACTGCTCTCAGATTCTACAGATACCGGACCACTCCCATAATCTGCAAACACTGCCTGCTCCCCTAATCTTCATATCCCTGATGACTCTCATAATATACAGATACCCGACTGATCTCATAATCTGCAGTTCTCCGACTACTCTCATACTCTTCAAATATCAGATTGATCTCATAATCTACAGCTATCTGACTGCTTCTGTAATCCACAGATACCTGACCACTCCCATAATCTGCATTAACCCGACCCATCATAATCTACAGATACCTGACTGCTCCCAAAATCTGCATATACAGGCCGCTCCCCAGAAAGCAGTCACAACAAACAGTTCTAAACCCTTTAGTTGTTTCATTGGTTCCACTAGGTATGTCTGGGTGATTAAGTATGTCTGCCTGCTGGACCCCATATAATTTCAAATCCCTCAGCTTGTCGAGATCAGACTCAATGCTGGATCTTTTTAGTCCTGCATCAATGTTTGCTGTCTTACCCATCTCTGTATCTGTCATCCACCCACATTTCTTCATGGTGGTACTTAAGCAGCCCCTCTTGGCGGTAACTCACAGGGCGAGTTTTTACCCTCAGTTCCCTAACGCTTGTTTTCCTATACTGAGGCACCAGGTGTGTTAGGGCCTGCAGGACTTGGCCTCAGAAAGAAACATAAGGTTTTGTTATCAGCAGTCTTCTCAATGCCACTTTTCCCGAGTTTGAGTCTGAGCAGGGCATCTTGACCTCCTGAGATTGAAGAACATGTTTAACTCTTAATTTGATGTTCTGGTGTGTACTGACACCCTCTGTGCCAATAAAGATTACATTTTACATGAAGATTTCTTCAGAAGGGAGCCAGGCCCAAGTCTGCCAAATCTAGAACCCTTTACAGGCCGCCTCAGCCTTTGTTTCTAATTCAGTCAAACAAGGACCCCAGTTTAGCGTCACGTGACGACAGGTCAGAGGGAGTTACAACTTTTCACCTGGTCCAGTGGTACTCCTTTTAACATCACCACTGTGAGCATCTACCGTGAAGAAACCTTACACGTTTTGTTTTGCTTATTTTAATGTTTAAAAAGTTACTCGTTATCCTTCACTAACGCACTTAGCAGTCTTTAAAGTTCTAGTGTTGTCTGGTTCGTGAGGGCCAGATCATCTGTGCCAAAATTAGCTGGAATAAATTAACTTCTTTTAACTTTCTTGGAGGATCCGCCAGTTACTTTTTAACAAAAGTTGGAGCCGGCAGACAACACTGTTTTGAATCCTTTTTGGATGATATTTTGTTTGTGCAGACGCCCCCACAAGCCCGTGGGGTACCTTCACCCAAGGGTTCAATAAGGCCCTACAGATCTTATTAAATGCCTATTATATTCTTGCTCTGACCGGTTCCAGTTTACTTGAACAAAGGCGGTGGAATAAGCTGTCAAACAGAAGTAGAGTATTTTCCCAAGCACTACAGTTTTATTTTTAACACACATCGCCGCTCCCAAAACCCCTTCTTTTGAGAGTAGATTGCTTCAGTCCACTTCAACAGGTGCTCGAGCTCTAGGCAGTCACACAGCTCCTAACAAGTGAGCAATATGAGAAGTCTGACATTACTGGGGCACAACCTAAGATGCTTCTAGTCTATTGAATTGGTGCATAGTGGCTGAGTCACAAAAAGCATTTATGAGCAGTACTACAGGAGTACTCTTTCACTTAGCTCAGTGGTTCCCAAACTTTCGACTTCTGTTGATCCCCACTTTATCATTATTGGTGCCCGGGGGGGGGACACTGAATCATTATTGGAATCCAGGGACCTCCCAGCCCCCCACAAAGTTATTACTGGAAGCAGGGACTCCGACCTAAACATTGGCAAGGATGTGAACCGCAAAACAATACACAAAATGTACAGAAACAAGCATTCCATCAAACATATACCCAAATGATAACGCATTTGATTTAATTAAATAAATAAAAATAATAATTTGAATAGGCTGGTTGGAGCTTTTCTAGATTCAATTGAAGCCACACGTCGTCCATATTATATTCTGTTTGATGCACCTGCGCTGAACCCACGGATCAATCGATGATACTAATTTAGTTTTTAGCCTCCAATTTCAAATTCCTTGACATTTAAAGTAAGTTTAAAATGTTCATTTGCACATTTAGCTACTTTGTTTATACATATTTTATTATTCTGTTAAGTCTTTCATTTTCTAAGCAGCCCCAGACCTCCTGAGGAGGCTTTGCGGACCCCCGGGGGTGCCCGGACCACAGGTGGGGAACCACTGCTATATTCTGTTTGATGCACTTGCACTGCTCCACGAACAATCGATGACACTAATTTAATAGGACCCGGAGGCCTCCATGTGACCCCCACTCCCCCCTCCGAAATACACAATTCGACAACTAATAAACGTTGGAAGATTTTTATTCAAACATCAAGCATCTCATAACTTTTCAAGCATATCAAATTTTACATCTATACGTCATGAGCATTATTGTGACCATAAATCAAATTCTGACAGGATCCCTTCCTGTCCCGAACCACCATTGGACCACAAAGGTGACCCATCTATCACCTGTATCCCTAGGAGGGGCGGTTACCCTGCCTACAACACTGTACCTTGTCCTCATGCTTCGGGTTCCGCCCCCTCCTCCAAACACCAATCAGACTCTGGGTGTAATGGGGCGGCCAAGGGCTGGAGCCCCATGTTCCCCCCAGCGATCTGAGCTCCCTTACCCCTTGATCTGGTGTGTACATCCTTTGGTTGGCTCAGAACTTCAGGATCCCATCCCAGGTGTCCTCCCGGGGGCCCCACCTTGGGGACCCCCCCTATTGCTTCTAGTCACATCTCAATCTCCGCATGCCTACTGCCTAATAACAAGGAGAGGGTGGGTGGGTCAATCGCGGGACCCCGCTCCCGTCCGGCCGCCGCGAAATCCAGAAGAAGGACTTGCCTTCTTGGGGGGGCTGTTAAATAGCCCCCCCACCAGTTCGCGGCGGCCAGAACCGGTCGGGGCCCAACGTGGACCCAACGTTCGTCTAGGGGGAAGACTTCCGCCCCCGGGCCTCACGAGGCCCGGGGGCGGAAGTCCGCCCGGCAAACTGCGCACCCTAGGTGCGCAACAGAGGGGAGTGCCGGGGCCACGTAGCCCCCGACTCCTAACGGGCCGCGCCCCCCCACTTTGGCGGGGGCGCTTTACCCTTGTTAGCCTCCAATTTCGAATCCTTTGACATTTAAAGGAAGTTTTTAAATGTTCAGGTGTGCATTTAGTCACTTTATATATACTTTATTAATCTGTTAATATTATTTAATTTTCGAAGCAGTCACAGACCCCCTGAGGAGACTTTGCGGACCCCCAGGGTACTTCAGACTTAGCTTACAGGCCTTTGGGAATCAGGTCTAAAATGTCCAACTCTATTAGTGAAAGTGAAAAGAGTGCACAATTCGTTCTGTTTGTAATAACTGTGTATGAATATTCCAATATTATTCCCATTTTAAATGTGTTAGGGGCAATTTCCTAAGACATGTTAGTGTACGATAAGTAAAATAAACTACAAAATAACTTTGTGCATAGGCTCCTACTTGGCTACGTTTCCAGTACCACAGAATGGGCTCTTGGCTACTGGTTAAAAGAACCAAAACTCTAGACACATTATGGGTGGCCCAGGCACAATATATATTTTGGATGGTTATAATGATGTGCAGTTAAGGGCCTTTCCCCGCTGAGCACCAGTAGGGAACTTGATCATTATCCAATGCAGCTGCGACACGTGTAGCAGCCTGAACAGAACCAGTCTGGGATCATTCACTGCCGACAACTGGCAGAAACCACTACAACTACCATGATGCACCAGATAGGGCTTTTTCACAGTCTGAATGTATTCTACAAGAAGCTGAAAACCTGGCTTTTCAAATTACCAGGATGCACCAGCAGCGCTGCACCAGATTCTGAAGCGGATCCGATGCCGACGACTGGCAGAACAGCAGGACAGCTCCCAGAATGCATCAGTAGGACGCAGGCATATTTCAGAAGTGTGTGGAATGTGGTGAAACTCAAAATGGGGCTGCGCAGGTTGCAAACCCGTGTCTGTGTAAGTGCAGTGTCAGCCCCTGGCCCTTGGCCTAACTTCTGGAGACAGGTTACCCCTCACCCTGAACCGCTCTCGCACAGGTGGCTTTTGGAAAATACTTCAGAAGCTTCAAACTCCCGCTCATAGCTAGCCAAATGTTAGCTAGCTGCCTGGAACTGTCCACTAGCCTTGGCATGCCTTTCAGGCAACACTAAGCATTCAGGAAACTACAAATATTACTACGGAGTTAAGTGCTAGCCTTCCCAGCAAGCTTTGTGTTCTTGGCTGAGAAAAACAGAAATGGCTGAAAGACCTCTTGCTTATATGGGACAAATGACCAACGATAGCTGCTTCTCTGAGGACATAATTGTAGGCAAGATAACTAATTTTCTTCACCCTCTGCCGTATTTTGAGCATACGGGGGTGAACTGGCCTAGCTGTGGTAGACTTCACTGCAGCCATGTGGATGGGCAAGCCATCGCAGCCGTATCCGAGTTTATAATCAGGGCCTGCTCAGTCTGAAATTGATTCGATCCTGAGTGGTGGGAGCAGCACTACAAGTACCATAATGCATCAGTAGCCTTTTGTAGGATTATAGGTCCAAGTACGGAAGGAGGTCTGCCCCCAAAAGAGGCCGGAGCCGCTGGCAAACACGCGTCTGTGAAGATCTGCTTCCAGAGCACCAGTGCCCCAGATGGCGACTGCATAGATGGTTTCGGAAACGATTCCACCCGGAGTCACTGCAATGTCCCTTACACCCCTGGAGAGCACAGATGGTAATAAACGCTGGGCACCAGCGAAGAAAGCATGATTTACACCCGGCGGTGCCATATGTCATATTGATGACACCTGCACGCGGCTCAGGCTGTGCCCAGAGTTGCCAAGTGGCCCAATGTCACGGGTGACACTTGCACCCAGCCCTACATTTTTTAGCTGCCATTCTGGAACTTGTTTGCTTTTAAAATTGCATGTGAAGCTCGTTTAACTGAAAAGACAAGACTGCCTGAGTTTGGAACGTGCCCTGTGTCCTGCACTAAAGAGAGTATCCATGGATTCTCTGGCATTTCCAAAAGATGGGCACAGTTTCAGCTAAGTTCCAAGTTCGTTTCACACTCAGCACAAATACACGGTGTTTTACAACCCTGCTTGCTCAGCACTGCATATTTGACACTATGCCTCTGAACAGAAAGTACATGCCATAGTTCTGATAAAACGTCAACGCAGCACGTTTAAATGACCAAATGTTAACAATAATTCAAAACAATCATACATATTCAATAATTACTCATTCAGAAGAATGCAAGACATAATAGAACACATTTAAAAAAATTAGGAAGCAATAATCACCCGTTATTGTTAAATATTTAATTAACAAATACTAAATAATGAAGTAATATTTACCAATTTTCAAGAATACAGGGCCTGTGTTTGCGGACCAATCTCACTTGACAGATTGATCTTTCAAGGACCGGCCTTGCAAAGTCCATGTATTTAAATAAAGGAATAAAATGAAACATACTGTCAGCTAAAGGTCAAGTTAAGGTACCCATATGATATCAAAAAAGTATGAAGATTGGAAAGTAAATATTAGGTGTGACTGATGAAGTATAGTTACTGACATAAAAAAGCCTTAAAACAGTTTGGAACCAGGAAAGATGGCCCTGACTTGCTTTGGTCTGACCAGGCACAAGTCCATTTCCAGATTTCAAAGACAGACACTAATATTCCTGGGTGACTTGATTCCAGATCAAACTCCCACTGCTAACCACTGTGGAAAGCAGAGCTTTAAGTGGGGCAGGTCTCTCTGGGTCTGGGACATGGCAGTTATTAAAACCAGACCTTGAACTGGGTCCCTATCAGGCTGGTCCCCTGCCTGGCTTTACAGGAAAAAACACTAATCAATTTCTGAACAATAGCTGTAAAAACCGTTAAGGTAATCCACATCAGCGAGGTAGATCGTGTGAACATTACTCATGTTTTACTAAATATTGCAATCCCTGCGTGTTTTTTTTTTTTTTCCAGGATGTGCTTCTGTAATATGCATTCATACAGTATATAGTTGACCCTATATGTGTGCGTGAGTTCATATAGTGGGTATTATAGCTGGCCACGATTGAGACCTCCGATGAGGATGAAGACAGTGCAGGTTTCTCACCCTGCCTTTCAGTGGATCAGAATGATGCACCGAACATGCGCCCAGACAATCCTTGGGGCCTCTGCTGAGCGCAGAGGGCAGTAGTCACGTGCAGCCATTGTAATTGTGATTCTATGTGAAAGTGTGTGAAGGAGGTACACAGCCATTGAAACATTGTGTGTATGTGTATGTATGTGTGTGTATATATATATATATATATGTGTGTATATATATATATATATATATATATATATATATATATATATATGTGTGTAATGGTGGGTAGTGAAGAATATGAGTGATTGAGACACCCATGGGCCCCTAACCCTCTACTGACCTTAGCAATGTTTAATTGTTTAATTCAGTCTCCTTTTTTTTCAGAACTTAAACATTTTTAATTCTAAATATTTGCAACAGAATGACTTTTAATCATTTATCTGATACTGCAACTTGGCACTGACAAAGTCAATAGGTCTGGTTTGTTTTAGGTGCCTGTCCATTAACGTCTGATAGGTCTTGATGCAACAAAAGAAAGCTGACAGAGAGGCACTAAAATACTGATTCGGTTGTGGGCTATGGGATGTACAAGATTTTAGTTTGAATGTTTTAAGCCATGCCTCTTGGTAATTAATCCTAGTTACAATTTACTGGGCCATGCCCCTTGTAGAGACTCCCTTTTTAGGGTCGAGCCTGCGTCGCATGCGCTTGCGCATGCCTTTCGCTAAGCGAGACACTTTAGTTATTAGAAAGGGCTCGGAGCCCCGTCCACGTCATGTCAGTGTCTGACATTGGTTCGTGGGCTTGCCTGTTAGAATTCGCTTGATTTCATTAGTGGAAGGCATGCATACGTCATGCCTTTTCCGGTGGATAGCCCTCCTCGAGCGCATCAACCAAGTACAGAAAACATGCGAGGCTCGCTGTTTTCCGTCGGGCTCGTGGACCACTTTTTCTCTATTTTCCCAACGCGATCTTGCTTGGCAGAAGTCGAGCGCTTCACATAATATCAACCCTGTTACACAATTAATTGTACTTTTTCCGGTTAGTACATAAATGCACTTTTGCCGATAGGTTTCATTACCAGTGAAAAGTCGGGTTAGGAGTTTACAACGCTATCAGCTCTAACACGAGCAAACGCGAGACCCTTTGCATTGCAAATGCTTGTTTTATCTCCCACCTAAAGCCCTAGTGGAGATACAACTAAAATAGGCAAGATGGTGTCTATCATGGCAGTGGGTGTTCCAGCATCATTGGACCACGTGACTTTCCAGGGGTGTTAAGGTCCTCGTCGTGCTGTGTTCGTGGATTTTCTGTATTTTATCTAGGCCGTATTGTTCCTGACACAGGTTGAAATGGGTGCGTTCCACCTGGGGTTCTTGTTTGCCTTTCCTTATAGTTGGAATGTCTGTCCCTGTGTTGCACTAGCGGTTTCTGTTTTCCTTGGCTGCGGCGTCCCATTGTTGTGTCTGTTTCCCGGCCTGATGTTTCCCAGACGTGCGAGTCGCTCTGTCACTGTGTCTCACTTACCCCTCTGAGGTTCTTTCTACTATGCCCTGGTTCACTTGGGGATCCTTGCCCCAGAGGCTGTGTCACAGGCTGCATAGATTGGGCGGATGGATAGAGCAATCGATGGATGGATGAATGGATGGATGGATCCGTGAATCGATGGATCCTTCACTCCAACCATTTCAACCTTCTGTACTGAACTCTCTCGAAACCAGAACCCCCTCCGTGGGATTTCAGGTTCGAAACAACATCAGCCCTTGATTTTTCACCCCCAGCTTTGTATGTTTACGAATAGTTTCCTGTGTGACTTCATTCACGCTTCGGTTGTCAGCCGGCTTCTTGGACTGAGATTCACGCGCCCTCTAGGAAAATGAATCGCCACGAGTTACCTTTTTACAATGTATGAACTGATACAATTTTTGTGGACTCCTTTAGACTAGAATTGCAGACTCTTAAACGGTGCACGCGAGACGCCTCATTCACTCAGGCTTCCTTTGAGATCTCGCCATTCAGTCACACGAGAGCGCGGAGGACGGTGAAAATGCCATTCATAAATATTCAGCGCGATATAAATAGAGCCGCCGCAGTAACTCCGAATTTGACACATTTGAAAGTGATTCTGCCACCCTGGTGCCCTGGCACCTGACACCTCCCAGCAGGAATAGCTCGGCCGCCTCCTGACATTTCGAGCTGTGCAAATTCAACAGCAGACACGCCCTACTCTGTGGGTGCCGCGCCCGAGACCGGTGTCCCCCGCCGTGCGCTTGTTGAACTTTGTCCCATATAGCGCTTACACCACTCTGGACAGGCTCGAGGCGTTTTTTTGTTTTTGGCTGCTGCCGTCATTACCCAACTTGACCGACGCGGCGCAGGCTTTGTCAAAGTTTTTATTTTTTATTGTATTTATTATTATTATTTTTTAATATATAGCAGCGCAGACAAGTAGGATCAGGGCAGCAGGCACTCGGGTTTTTTTCCAGGTCAAGCACTCTCTGAGAAAAGGATGTTATGGCCGGCCTGCCGCGGTCTGCACTCAGTGTACATTGTTTCCTTCTGTTATGGCCTGGGTGTGAGTGTAAACAAACTCGTGAAGCCCCGCGGAATGAGTACCTCCGGATTACCGCGAAGCTCATCCTGTGGCAAAACGCTATGGCGGCGGTGGCCCTTGTTTTATGTTAATATAGAAGACGTTGAATAATGTGATTATTTTAGAAATGGCAAATTATAGGTTTTTTTTTTTTTTGTTTTTTTTCGCTGCTGCCTTTTCGTTTTACCTTCCGCTTGTTTCTCAGACTTTAAAATAAACTCCCTTTCCAGAATAATGCCCTTACGGCGTTTGATGATTCCCGGAAACCGCCTGCGGTAATAGCAGTGCTTCATTTGTAAATAAAAACCTGCCGTGCCCAAAGCTCTCATTTGAAACACGCGGCTGCTGCAATTAAATGTGCAACACGGAATACTGAGACAACGTAATCCTGAAGCCATCTCAGGCCTCTTTAATCAATTTACAGCCACTCCCTGACCCTTGAGCTCACGCTTGTAGCTTTCTCCTTTCTCCTTTCGTGACACATTTTCATTTTTCCCTTCCTGCGTCTGGCCCTCAAAAATAAGTGCTGGTGCCCAGCACCGGAAACCACCGGCTCAAATTAAGCACTGGGTAGTAGGAAGATCTCCGCGCGTGCCTCTGCTCCTGGTTTGAGGTTCCATAGTCGCGCCCCCCGTTGTATGTGAGCCTCGGCCATTGTCGATGTGATTGAGGGGTGGCCGCTGATGAGTCTCGCGTAGGAATACAAGAGGCATCACAGCGCTGGACGGTTCACCACCTACTTGTTCGTGCCCTCTGGCCCCCTCCGGTTGAGGCAGGTTGGAGGGTCCATACGTGCGAGCCGGGCGGCTCACTACAGCCAAGGGGCGCAGCTGCTCCCCATAGCAGCTTGCTTCCGACAAAGCAATGATTAGAAAATATTCGGATTCCTGTTGAGCAGTTTGATTTCTGCAGCCACCCCGCGCTAGGAAGTTGCATTGTCCTGCTGCCAAATAAATACATTTACTGCTAAGAATGCATTATAAGAAAGTAAAAACACATTTAAAATAACTTGTTTGTTACCTTGGTTCATTGTAGTGATTAGTTGACAATATAAAAAAAAAAAACATCTTCGGCGGTGTGCTGTGCACAAATGACAGTATCTTATAAGTGATAAGAACTCACAACTTACTAACAAGAACAAGGGGTAAGTGAAACCAGTAACATACGTCTTATTCAATGTATGGTCCTTGTGAATTGATACTGGTGGATATAACCACCGTCTATAATTTTATCAATGTATTTTCTCTTGGAGCCATTCTCCAAACTTCAGTGATGTCATCAGGGTCAAGGTCAGATTTAGGGTGAAAGATAATTTGATGTCCCATCCTATAATGGTGCAGCATTTTAATTTTATATTTTGCATCTTTATTTATCTTCTGGTTTATTAATGTGTTAGTTATTTAATATTCTCTGTAGCGATAGACTCCCTGAATTAACGTTACAGACCTCCAGTGGGCCCCACAAGTTAAGATCCAAATTAATTAATATTGATTTTATCACTTTTATCTACAATACAAGATTATACTATTGCAAGACACCTGGGTGACTCCTTCACCTCATTAAGATGGGTATTTATCTTATACGATTCCTGATTTACCATCACCTTCAGTTTGAGCAAATCATTAAATATAAGAAGTTTTGGGGTTGAAGCTGAGGAAGGAGGTGTTTTTGCTATCATTTATAATAATGTGTTACAACCAATACTATGATTTTTTTTTTTTAATATTCAGCAATAATTGATGCATGTTCGTTGATTCAAGACTCATCAGGTGATCTTCCCATACCACTATTGTCACTGATGACATTGATGTTAAACTAGGGGAGCTTTCGACGGGTCTGGATAATTTTGAAGACTGTAGATCAAGGTCTGGTATAATACCCCGCCCATGTTTCTGCAGCGGTGACCATAAGAGGTCTTTTTTTAGTGTTCATAACTAAACAAAAAGACTCAGCAGGCAATCTCCTTCTATCGTCATGGTCGCTGGTGAGTGAACTAAGGGAGCTGCCTGTAGATCTGGAGAATTTTGGAGATTTTAGATCAAGTGCCTTTTTTTCGGCAGTGGTGAACGTAAGAGGGCTTTTTAAGTCTTCTTGGAAACTAAATGCAACCTGTGCAAGAATAACTGCGACTTTTCGCCTGCATAATCTTATCCTCCACTTTAGCTGCCGGAGGCTGTTCCAGTGTTATGGACTATGGATTATATTTTAATTTCTAGACGTCCTCCAGAGCGAATTATTGCTTGAAGTGTTATCTGCAGTCCATGCAATAACCAGTATCCTATCACAATTATTTTTGAATTACAAGATTATCTTATGCCAAACCCCTTTGTCATTCCTCACAGTGACTCTGGTGAGGATGGGGGCCTTGGATTATGCTGGGAACAGATTGGTCCTGCCCTAGTTTACCATCAGGTGGTTGCAGCCTCATTACCTGATCTCTTTTTATGTTTTTGGCGAGTCAGCAGGGGGCACTGAAAGTTTAAACGCCTTGAACCTGATTATTACAGGCATCATTTTCCTTACTCTTGGAGCTGCCTCGCTTAGTCGAGCTCGCCAATACCCTGGTTAATGGCTTGGCAGATCATGCAGTGTGGCTAATCGCAAACTTTGTTATGCTTTGAGTTGCTCATCTTGTAATGAGGAGGAGGTAATTGCTTGTAGAGCTGCCTAAGAAAATAGCTATTGACAAACGCAAGCTTTTTCTTAGAAAAAAGCACTGGAGGACTTTAAAACTGCTAGTGCTGTTGAGGTACTGGCTGATTTTTGGAAGGTGGTTAATCGTTTGACTTTCTTGAAGGATCTCACCGGCTCTAAGCTAGATGTGCACAACACAGCTGGATACTTATGTGCACCTTAAACCCATCTTGAGTGCTGTAGATACTAAAGGCTCTTGGCTACACCTACCCCAAATACTAGCCTTCACTGTAATCTCCCAGAATTGATTGATGCCCTGAAGAGCTATGGGTTCTCAGTAGATACTTTTAAGTAGAACATCAAGCTGGGAGCTCATTTGTTAAGCAGTATATTAAACGCTGCCTGTAGTTCTACTTTTCCCACCTATTGTTCAGTCAGTTATTGTCCTGTCCACAAGCCAGGAAGTAGAAGAGATCCAAATGTTACAGCCCGATCTCCCTGATAGACTCCATTGTTATTTTGATGGTTAGAATTCAAGGTTGGCTAGAATCAGATGGGATCTTTGGCATAACTCAGTAGGCTTTACAGTGGAACAGTGCTTAACCCATGTTTGCTATCCATCAAATTTGTGCCAGCTCTTTGTGGTGGGCTTTACATTTAGCCTTCGTGGATCTTAGCTCAGATGCCTGGGGAGGAAGTTGACCTCTCTGTCATTTACTTATTGTGCCGTTTACCCTGTAGTCACTGTGCCAAAGTGAGGTGTTATTCAGGATGCAAATGTTCCAACAGATCTAATCTGGCAAGAGGTGTTCATCAAGGCTGTGTCTAGGCCCCTTTCTTTTCACCCTATATATCCACCAGCTTGAGAGGGGCTTGACTTGATGAGTTAATCCAATCCTGTTTTACTATACACAGATGATGCTGTCTTTAGGTCTGGGACAGCCCGTGAGCTCCAGAATCCGATGTATTGCTATGCAATCTATATGGGAAAGCTGGATTTAGCCACTGATCTATCTAAAGCTTGAATCTTAAATGTGGAACCTAAATCTACTAATTCCAAAGCTGTTTCTAGTAAAGTTCTAAAGAGAGTTTTAACCTTTTCCTACTTAGGCATGCCGCCATTCGACCTTACAGGAAGACGGGCTCATCTTTTGTAGTTTAAGAGGCTCAAGGGTGTTCAGTTTCTAATGGCATTTTTGAACTTTGCCTCTTACATAGGGGGCTAGTTCTATATTACAAGTGGCTGTTAAAAAGCAGGGCTTTGGGTACGATAGATTATTCTAGTTTGAAGTTAAAGGGAAATAGATTTGGCAGACAACGCTGGATTTACACACAGACACCTCACATTTACTTATCACACTCAACTTAGTTTAAGTTACATGTAAGATAAAATCAAACTGAAGTCCCATTCTTTTATGGATTTCCATTTGGGCTTTCCTTTCAAAAGATCATTTGAGTTTGTTTGAACATGGGTGCTTATCATGAGATCTCCTGGCCAAATTACATCAGGTAAGATTATTATAATTCAGGTCACTCTGAATTGTTGGATGCTCTTTGGAACAATTTGAAAATTGATAAAGTCTTGATCAATAAGAGTTTCTAGAGATGCGTTGTATACTAAGGGAGACCATTTACCTTAAAAAATAACAGATTTAACAGTTCACTTCAACTGTTACTGGTTTAGAACCTTACTGAGATGTGGTGTCCAGAATATATGAGAGGGGATTACCTTAGTACATTTAGAAGTTTTTTTTTAACTGAAGTAAATTAACCACTGACTGATTGAAATCAGCTCCATTGGAAGGAGTGAGATTGCCATGTTGAGGATGCCCCGTAAAGTTGTGCAGCTTGTGGCTGTTCACATACTTTATTTTCGCTCGTCCATACTCTCTAAACGGCTTGAGATTTACTCCTGTGAATGACCGGTCCCACCCATTACCAAGGTGGGCATTAGAGTGAATGAACCACATCAAAAGACTGATGTGAGCTCCATTAGGAAGAGCACTGGTACTCCATTTGAGTCAGCTCCAGTTTCGATTTCATCTTTAATCGGTGCTGCTTCAGTAACAACACCAGGAAGTGACCCAGTCTGAAAGTCAGAAAGGCCGGTTCCGATTGTCAATTAATTGAAAACAGATCTTTTTAGGAGTTTCTCTTAAATAAGGCTGTTAGGTGTTAGACTGTAGTTAGAAGAGGTAGTAGGATTCTGGTAACTCTTTTTATAACCCATTTTATGTGGTTAGTTTTGAGTTCAATTTGTAATTCTCTGATCAGGAGTAACTGAGGATAGCTCTCGTCAGGATGGTAGGAGCGCGTTTGCGGTGAATATCCCTGAGTGTGTGAGCCAGACCTGGGTCATCTGGTGAACCCAGTTGGCCTAAGGCCTTTGTGGAGTTGGTGAAGTCTTCAGGGATTATACGGATGAGGGAGTTGGGTTGTCGACCCATGATAGAATTGTTAAAATGTTGTCATCTGATTGGTGACTAAACAAGTACATAGTAGGCCTCAAAAAGGCGAGAGTTCCAGTGTCTTCCATCATCTAAAATCTATTAGTAATCTTCCATGGAGATAAAGTCGAGAGGTTGAAGTCAATCACATAGACCTCAGTCCAGGTGATGGAATAGATCGTTTTAGGGGGTGTAAATATGGCATCAACTGTGTGCACAGCTATATGAGTTTGCCCGCACCCCAGCTGTAGAAAATGTCTTATTCTAGGTTAGAGGGTGGTATTTTGATTGTATGAGCAACACTTGTCTAATTAGGTATTGAAGTCCAGAAGGGTTCATGGGTTGAGATGGGTTTAAGGCAGTCTGTGCAATGAACTCCAAGAATGGATGAGCTGTTGTATGGTGGAGGTATGTACACCAGATGAAACGCTCATGTATAGGTTGATGATGCAAAACACTAAAAGAGTTGAGGTTTTAGAGTTCTGTATCCATTTGAAGCAAATTGTGGTTTTGTGGAGTATAGCAACCCTCTTGTTCTGCTATTCCAATGCACTTGTGGTGAATGTTTACAGCAAATGGCAAGTTTGCTGTAAATTGTTGCAGCAAATGCGGCGTAAATATGGTAGTCAGTGTAATGGGATAATTTCATGAATTTTGCATTACAAGCACAACTCATACTTCTTAAAATTGAAGAAATTATGCTAGCATAACATACATTTTGCCCAGGCCTATCAGAAAGGAAGACTTAGATGCTGGTAAAGGCATGAGAGAGCAAAATGAGTGGGTTGGATTAGATTGAAAGATGGCGATAGGTCAGAAACAGAAGAAAATTTAGTTTTGCTGTAGGGATTGGTGTGTGGCTGGATGACTGGGAATATGTGTATGAGCTGAAGGTTTGCTGAAGCATATGTTACCTGTGTGATATGCACAGTGGCGTAGCGTGGGTTGTCAGCACCCGGGGCAAGGCAAGTGATTTGCGCCCCCTAACCCGGGGCAAGGCAAGTGATTTGTGCCCCCTAACCCGGGGCAAGGCAAGTAATTTGCGCCCCCTAACCCGTGGATTTAGTCTCTTCCAAGATGTTGCGCCCGGTGCGGCCGGCCCCCCTGCGCCCCCCACGCTACGCCACTGGATATGCATGCACCCTGGCATTCGGTGATAGTCTGCATGCAGTGCTGCTTGCTCTGTGGCATGCTTGAGCTGCACTGGAAGTGCTCGTCATTGGTAATAAGGGCATTTGAGAGTCTGTGATGTCAAACTATGACGGTCATTCTGACTGCGGCGGATGGCGGTCGCCGCCCGCCAAGCGGTTCCCGCCGAAAGACCGCACCGCGGTCAAAAGACCGCGGCGGCCATTCCGGCTTTCCCGCTGGGCCGGCGGGCGACCGCCAGTAGACCGCCGGCCGGCCCAGCGGGACAGCCCCTTCAACAATGAAGCCGGCTCGGAATGGAGCCGGCGGAGTTGAAGGGGTGAGACGGGTGCAGTGGCACCCGTCGCGATTTTCACTGTCTGCTAAGCAGACAGTGAAAATCTTTGTGGGGCCCTGTTAGGGGGCCCCTGCACTGCCCATGCCAGTGGCATGGGCAGTGCAGGGGCCCCCAGGGGCCCCACGGCACCCGTTCCCGCCATCCTGGTTTTGGCGGTGGACACCGCCAGAAACAGGCTGGCGGGAAGGGGGTCGGAATCCCCATGGCGGTGCTGCTTGCAGCGCCGCCATGGCGGGTTCCCTGGGCCAGCGGGAAACCGGCGGGAAACCGCCGGCTCCCCTTTTCCGACCGCGGCGGGCAGAATCGCCCAGGAAGCACCGCCAGCCTGTTGGCGGTGCTTCCGCCGCACTCCGCCATGGCGGTCATGGACCGCCAAGGTCAGAATGACCCCCTATATGTTCTATCTGCCTTTATAATGGGCCTCCTGCAGCTGATTACAAGCACTCCTATGGCGCCACCTGCTCGGTTCAACCTAGACCCTACACAAGTTACACAAATTGTTTGCCAACATTTTGGTGCATCTTACTTATGTCTCTGCTAAAGTGTCCGAGTGCACAAATGTAAATTGGAATATTACTTATTGTCCGCGTATCCATTCATAGTATTGACAGATCAATTTGAAGGAAAGCACTGATGAAGCTAAAGGCAAAACATGTTTTGGCATTTTTTGAGTTTTGATATTATGAACATTCAGAGAAACAGCGGATGTATGAATCTATGAATAAATTGATATCATTACTGCATAAAATACATGTTTTACCATATAACATTTGAGCACTTTCTAGCAGATGTTTAAGGGTTGTGGTATATCTGCAGTTTTGTATGCATGTGCAGGTTCTGTTAGTTGTTCAGCTGGAGGTTGCGATGACTTCTGGATCAGTGATCACAGTGTGCCAATGAAAAAGATGTAAAAACAATTGTGATTCGATTTGGATTGAATGTGAAATGAAGATTGGGTGGGAAAATCTCTGAGGAATAAAATACTAGGTGGGAACACGAAATTAATGTATGGCTGTTTGCAAAACTGCCAACTATTTCTAAGTGGCTTAGGAATAGTGCCCTAATGAGGAACACAAATATATTAGAGTGGCAAAACGTCAATGGAATGTATACTGTTTTGCATAACTTTTAGTGGAACACTACAGAGTAGGGAAAGCAATTGTGATATGGGTTGGGCTATAAAGTGTCCATGGTATACACTGGGTGGAGTGATAGAATGGAACTTAAACTGGATTGGAAGGTCGACAACAGAATATATTCTAGAGGGGAAGATACTGAATGGATATAGGGCCTCATTATGACTTTGGCGGTCCTTTCCCAGGAAAAGACCGCTAGTACTGGAGGTCTTTTGCCCGCCATATTACGAGTGTTTGCTGGCCAGCAGGCAAAGACAGCGTTTTTGTCCACTAGCCCAACGGAACACTCACCACAACATTGATGCAGTGCGAAATTAAGCCGGCGGCAATGTTATGGTGCGTCAGGTGCGACAGTACCCAGCGCGCATTTCACTGTCCGTAATTCGGACAGTGAAATGCGTGATGGGGCTGTGCATGGGTAGTGCAGGGGCCCCCAGAGGTCCCCAGGTGTCCCCATTCCTCCAGTCTTTCCATGGCAGTGTTAACCGCCATGGAAAGGCTGGCGGAAGGGGACTCGTAATCCCCAGGGCAGCGCTGCTTGCCCATGGAAAGGCTGGTGGATGGGGACTCGTAATCCCCAGGGTAGCGCTGCCCTGGAGGATTACAATCACCGGGACTGCCAGGCTGCAGACTGGCGGCAGCCTGGCGGTGTCAGCGGTTGGACCGTGGCGGCTCCGCCACAGTCATAATGGGGCGGTCGGACCACCCTGTCTGCGGTGGTCTGACCGCCTTGTAATGAGGCTCATAATGTGTAGGAAGAATTAATGGAATACGTACAAGGCGGTAAAACTGAATGGGATAGGTACTGGCTGGGAAAAATAGTACTGGACGAGAAGTGCATGCAAAATAGTGAGAGGAACCAAGAATGGAATGCACACCGAGTGGGAAAACTACCAATGTCATATACATGCGGTGATAAAAAAAAGAATGGAAGTTATTCTGGGTGAAAAGGCCAAAAGATACACCTATTGGGTGGCTAATCCTACAATAGAATGTGTGTGAATCCCTGCGACGCCCAGACACTGGGTGAAAGCCTTCTAGACTAAAAAAACAGACAAGTGGGAGGCTATCACTTGTCTAGTGAACAGCTGTGAAGTCTGGCACCCAAATTCCCACAACTAATTGAGACAGTTAACCAAGGGCCTGGGTTAAGGTAGGAGATTGGATCTCGGTGCTGGATTTGTGTGTTGGATCTGCTTGGGAAGTTGCACTGGTTTTGATTTTATGCTTGGCTTGTAAAATAAACGAAACTCCAACTGGATCTGTGTCTGCAGGATGTAGTCTGAACTTTAATCAAGTAAGCCATATCCGCAAAGCGATTACATTAATTGCCCCACGAGCTTCCTAGAAAACCTAGGGTTGGTTTGTGATTTTACTGATTACATTCCTGTAATTGGTGCGGTGAGTACATCTTGATCCTACCCATGGATTCCCGTTACTCACCCTAGTGTTAGTGGTTTAGGTACTGCCATTTCTATACTGTAAGACCTTTCTGGTTCAAATGTTATGGCTGCTAAATAAATAAATAAAATAACATATCTTGCATGGTTCAAAGCCAAGGTAAAGAAGGCATCAAGAAATGAGGATCAAGCATCAATTACAGCAAGGAAATTATTTAGAATTTGAGGTACGGGTCTAGGGAGGTTCTCAGTACCCATCCTGAATGCAAAACAGTACTACAACGCCCCACCGTACATAATAAATGAATGTTTTCAAGACTCGCTGCTGTATTTATAGTTTAGAGGGAAATGAAAATTGTCGAATATCTGGAGGAAACTGTTAAAGAAGGAATAGAAACCACAGGCTGAATTTCCTCAATCGTACATATAGTATTGTCGAGGAAATTCAGTCATTGGATTCCACTCTGATTCATAGTGTACACCAGAAATCGGACAGTTGTCGAGGAAATTCAGTAGATGGATTATGTTGCATATTTACAGTTTCCACCAGAAATCGGACAGTTTTCGAGGAAATTCATTAGATGGATTATGTTCCATATTTAGAGTTTCCACCAGAAATCAGACTCTTGAGGAAATTCAGCAGATGGATTATGTTCCATTTATAGAGTCTTTTCCAGAAATTGAACACTTTTTAGTTCCCTCCAAACTGTAAAAGAGTCTTTTGTACAGTAACCACTCTATCAGATATTCCGAATCATGTGGCCGCTAAGTCGGTTTTGTGATTCTTATTTTGAGTCTTATCAGCATAGTTTTTTTTTTTATTGTTTGTTTCTTGATTGTATTTGGGAACTCGCTTAACATAGAGCAGCGATTTGTAACCTGGAGAACGTGGACCACTGGGGTCTGGAAAACCTCCTCAGTGTGTCTGTAACTGTTTAGAAAAGTAAATTATATTAATTGATTTAAAAAAAACATATACATAAGGGCAATACATGATATTGAACATTTAAATTTTTTTTGTACATGTCAAGGAATTTGACAGTGATGGCTAAAAATTAAGTTGGAACCCTACGCCTGATTTGTGGAAGAAGCACAAGTGCAGCAACCGGAATCTAGCATGGACATTTGGGTCAGTTGAAACACTGATACACGCCTACAGAAGGGTCATTCATTATGAGCCATGAAGACATAGCGATAGGCGGGAGTCTGGCATGTCGCCTTGCCTTTAGAAAATAAATCTAGATTTTGAAAAACTCAATCCTTCTCATTTAAAGTTCGATTTTATTTTTTGTGAAATAAATATTTTATTTGCGTATTTGTTGGATGTATACTTGATTCTGCATTTTTCTGTATTGTTTTGAGCTTCAAATTGTAGAAATTGTCCAGGCAGGTATCTCTGGCTTCCAGTAGTGAATCAGTGGGGTTCCACAAAAATCAGCGTGTTACGTACCGCTGACATAAAAAATAGACGAAAGATGATCTGCTTGATCATGAATTGTTCATAACGTAAATGTTTGAATTGATTGAATATTTTGAGTATTTGATCAAATATTTACATATTTTAATGTTTTATATTACAGTGGTCTTTTCATCTATGAATAAATCCCAAAATAAAAATTAAATAAATAATGTGATTAATGTATGGGAAAACCTCAGCGGAAATATCTCTGTGCATTAGAGACTGGGGGGAAATTGATAAAATGACAGATGCTGGTAGAAAATCTTTGGATCAGTAGTCCCTGCATGCAAAACTTCCAGCCCAGTAGATGTTGAGGAACAAACACCAGCTCCATAGGCGCTGGATGGGAAATGTCCAGGTCAGTAGTTCCTAGGTGGAAAACCTCCAGCCTAATAGGTGAGTGGAAATCTAACCCTCCCCCCCCCATATGTAAGCTAGCTAATGGGGTGAAATGTTAGGGTTCAACAGGCGCTCAGAATCCAAAATCGCATACAGTTATAGCACGAAACGAGGGGTGCCTGCACCAGGGAAAACACCCATTCCCTAGAGGTTCATAAAAACCCAACAGACAAGATAATAATGTGTGCGGTACTCCACTCATAAAGAAAGTACATTACATACAATCAAAAAAGTGGTCTTGAAGAAGAAACATACAATTTAATGCAAGTTTAAATTGTCCAATCTCATCAAACATGAAATAAGGATCTGCATAAATTAGAAAACCATCCGTGGTAATACAATCTTAGCTAAATTAAATTATCCAATCTAGTACAACAAAACATCAAGAATCTGTAGAAATTTGAAACCCATCCGTGGCAATACAATTTCAGCCAACACGTGTTTCGTCACAGGAAATTCTTTCTAATATCCCGAGCGACTTCTTCAGCGCTAAAAATTTTAAACATATTGATAAAATTAGGAACCAAAATGCTCGAACCAATAGTTACACAATAGATTTGATAAAACCCCAATTAAGAACAAAATGTGGAGGACTCATGCACAAAAGACCTATTGTGCTGATTCACGTGAATATTGATTAAGCCAAGGGGTAAAAGAACCAAGGGGTAAAGGAACCCAGACAGAATTACCTTAAAATGCTCCCCCCCATATGTGTTGAGTGGAAACGCCCAAACTGAATATGTGTTGGGTGGATAACTTCCAGCACCGTAGGTGTGGCTTGAAAAAGCCCTCAATGTAATAAGATGGGTGTGACATACTTGGTGGGAACCACAGCCATGTTTTGGGCACCGTGTGGGTTGCTGACCTCTTAAGTCTGTTGGCCCTTTTGTTCCTTCTCAGTCATTGGTTTGTCGATTCAGTCAGGAGTCTGTGACCTACTCTGCAAAATCGCTCTTCGCAGGGCTGTGGGAACTCTTACCTTTGTGTTGTTTGTGAAGGTGGGGGAGGGGAGGTTGGATCAAAGATCACAGACAAATAATCCTATACATCAACCACCCCCGTATTTTTTTGCTCCTTTCCACAGGCGAGCAGTCTTGCGAGTTAATGATTGATGGGTGACCTGCAGTGCCTGTTGCCAGGTGAACTCAGCTGCCTTGCTGAGAGCTCCTACCCATGTCCCGTCCCTCCTCAGGACGGCTGCTTGCAGCTTCCTCCCTCGTACCCTGCCGGCCTCTGCTCCGCAGCTTCCTCCCTTGTACCCTTCCCGGCCTCTGCTCCGCAGCTTCCTCCCTTGTACCCTTCCCGGCCTCTGCTCCGCAGCTTCCTCCCTTGTACCCTTCCCGGCCTCTGCTCCGCAGCTTCCTCCCTTGTACCCTTCCCGGCCTCTGCTCCGCAGCTCCCTCCCTCGTACCCTGCCGGCCTCTGCTCAACAGCTTCCTCCCTCGTACCCTGCCCAGCCTCTGCTCCGCGGCTTCCTCCCTCGTACCCTGCCCGGCCTCTGCTCCGCTGCTTCCTCCCTCGTACCCTGCCAAGCCTCTGCTCCGTGGCTTCCTCCCTCGTACCCTGCCCGGCCTCTGCTCCACGGCTTCCTCCCTCATACCCTGCCCAGCCTCTGCTCCGCGGCTTCCTCCCTCGTACCCTGCCCGGCCTCTGCTCCGCAGCTTCCTCCCTCGTACCCTGCCCAGCCTCTGCTCCGCAGCTTCCTCCGGCCTCTGCTCCGCAGCTCCTTCCCTCATACCCTGCTGGCCTCTGCTCCGCAGCTCCTTCCCTCATACCCTGCTGGCCTCTGCTCCGCAGCTTCCTCCCTCAGACCCTGCCGGCCTCCGCTCTGCAGCTTCCTCCCTCAGACCCTGCCCAGCCTCTGCTCCGCAGCTTCCTCCGGCCTCTGCTCTGCAGCTTCCTCCCTCATACCCTGCCGGCCTCTGCTCCACAGCTTCCTCCCTCAGACCCTGCCGGCCTCTGCTCCGCAGCTTCCTCCCTCATACCCTGCCGGCCTCTGCTCCGCAGCTTCCTCCCTCATACCCTGCCGGCCTCTGCTCCGCAGCTTCCTCCCTCATACCCTGCTGGCCTCTGCTCCGCAGCTCCTTCCCTCATACCCTGCTGGCCTCTGCTCCGCAGCTCCTTCCCTCATACCCTGCTGGCCTCTGCTCCGCAGCTCCTTCCCTCATACCCTGCTGGCCTCTGCTCCGCAGCTCCTTCCCTCATACCCTGCTGGCCTCCGCTCTGCAGCTTCCTCCCTCAGACCCTGCCCAGCCTCTGCTCCGCAGCTTCCTCCGGCCTCTGCTCCGCAGCTTCCTCCCTCAGACCCTGCCGGCCTCTGCTCCACAGCTTCCTCCCTCAGACCCTGCCGGCCTCTGCTCCGCAGCTTCCTCCCTCATACCCTGCCGGCCTCTGCTCCGCAGCTTCCTCCCTCAGACCCTGCCGGCCTCTGCTCCGCAGCTTCCTCCCTCAGACCCTGCCGGCCTCTGCTCCGCAGCTTCCTCCCTCAGACCCTGCCGGCCTCTGCTCCGCAGCTTCCTCCCTCAGACCCTGCCGGCCTCTGCTCCACAGCTTCCTCCCTCAGACCCTGCCGGCCTCTGCTCCACAGCTTCCTCCCTCATACCCTGCCCGGCCTCTGTTCCGCAGCTTCCTCCCTTGCAAAGCCCCCTTAATTCCATTTTCCTTTACCTCCCTCCCTCCTACCAGTGCCCCCCTTAAGCCGGTGACCGCATCTTCCTTCCTAGCCATACCTCCTCACAACCAATGCCTTCCTGCAACCTCCTCTCCACTACTCGTGCCTCCCCCTTTCACTCCAGGCCTGTGCCCCGCCCCCTCAGGCATATGTCCTGCAGCTTCCGCCCCCCTAATAGTGCCCCCACACCATAGCCTATGCCCTGCAGCTTCCTCCTTAGCCATGCCCACCCCTCACGCCCAAAGCTCAGCTTCCTCACTCCTGCCTGTGCACCCTGTCTCGCTCCTTCTTATTGCCTGCACTTTTCTTCCTATGCCCTACAGACTCAATCTCCTTTGCGCCACAATATCCCCTCCTCTAGTACTTCATTTGTGAAAAAAACATAAGTGCCAGGGCCCTTGTCATGAGGCCTACAGCTTGCACCATCCATTGCCCCACCTGTGTTGCCAATGACACTGCTGACACAACTACTATCCACCACACCCCCTATAAGTGTGACATTTCAGACTATTCCAGGCCCCCAAAACTATAAGAATGGCTTGGATGGCAGACATTAGTCATTTATCTGTGTACTAAATTAATAAACAATTGTTGCTGTGCTCATCCTCAAATTAGCTAAACAGCGCCACCATGTGGCAGACTGTAATAAGTGTTGGTGTTTACAATTAAGTGCCAGTGCCCAGCACTGTAAACCACTGGCTCAAATTAAGCATAGCCTGGACTCCCCCCACCTTTGAATTTGAGATGCAAAAATTGGGAGAGGCCAGACATAGAAGAAGGCAGATGAGCTTGCGGATTCCGAAGAGTAAGGTAACCTGCTAGGCTGACAGCTTGTGTCCTACCTGCTAACAAGGAGCAGATCCATTGGAGAGCGGGTCCTTGGGTGCCAGTCTCATGCAGGCACTTGATGAGTCTGTGGTGTGCAGGAGGGGGATGGGTCTGTAGTTGGAAAGCGTGGCTGGGTCAAACGGATGGTTTCTTCTCAGGGTATAACGGATGCATGTTTACAGGTGTTTAGGAATGTGGCTGAGTCTCTGGAGGCGCTGAAGATGGGAGTTGGTGCTTCGCTGATCGGCAATAGTCCTTTGGATCAGAGCCTATGGTGACCAGGACCCATGCATCAGACACGCAGGCCCATCTTCCTAGGCATTCAACCTCTGACCCTGCAGGTTTAGCAGGAACCCACTGGGCTATATTTATTTGAAACAAGCGTCCTACAGGGAGTTGCCTGCATTTTATCACGTTTATTACTGCAGTTTTAAGCGTCTCATTGTGGGTTGCTGGTAGATCTCTGCAGAAGGCGCGAGAACCACCTGAGATACCTCTTCCCACACCCTGGGATCCATGGCCCTGCTGTGCGTGATCGTGCAGTACCTACACACTCGCTGTAGGGTGCATCATTTCCATATGCCCTTCTCTGACCGTACCAAGGGCCCCAAGAATTATGCGGCAGTGCAGTTCTTGCTGCAGAGATGGAAAAATAATGCAGCACGTGCTTAGCAAATTATGCAGAGCACGATGCGTCACAAATGTGACCTTGATGTACGTTTTGCAGTGTCCTGGAGCTTAAATGTGGGAACAGTGCTTATTTTTACATTTCTCTTGAACATATACGGGTGTTTCTTCTCTCTCCAGGCCTTTTACGTCCTCCGAAACCGGTGAAATTACTTTGCAGTGCTATCCTTTGGCCTTGTCTGTAGAGATTATTTTTTTAAAGAAATTTGATGACGCTCAGTGTCAGGATCGGTGTACCATGTTAATTGCCGAAGTGCCCCCACAGAGCCGTCAGTATATATGTTCCTATCGCCTTTCTCCTGTGCCTCCAAATCATTCGACGTGTAATATATCCCAGTCACCTGTAGACATCCTTCGCCCGGGACTTTATATCAGTGCACGGCTTGGTACCGCGACCTCAGACAGAGTAACAGCGCACTGCCTTCCGGCCCTCGCACCCCCCCCCCCCCCCCCCACACCCCCCCAGGCTCCGGATGTGGCGTGGGTGGGGCACCAGGGGCCCTCATGCCAGCTAGGATATTGCCCCGTCCCCAACTCCTGGAGTCTAAATCAGTCAGTAAAGTGCCCACCTCACCCCCATGCGCCCCGGTTTCAATGGCTACCTCCCCTGCACTCGCTGCCGAGAGACAGTGAGGCGCCATCCTATGTGTGATCCATTAATCCAGTCCTGTTTTTTGTTTTTTTTTTTCCTTTTATGCCAGAAGCATTTTTTATGCTGGCATTTTTTAATGTCCTATTTGAGTCCTAAGCTTTGTCATAGCGCCGGTGGGAAAGAAACCACAAGACCCAGAATGCTGCTTGTTTTTGGCTAAAAATCCAGGAGTGGCTGGATGCAAAAAAAAGGGCCAATTGGCTTTTGACAATTCTCTTTCTGAAAAACAGTCGGAACATCCAGGTGATTTTTACCCCCTTATTTTGCTCTGGAGCTCTATTCTGCTGCAAATTGTCGTTTTGCAAGAGGATTTTCACGCGAATCCGGGGAGAGAAAATGCATTCAGAGGCCAAGTAAGACTAAAGAAAATATCCAGAGAGTACACATGTTTTATTTTCATTATAATTCCTCTGGTGTAACTAAACTTACACACACCCCTATAATAAATAAAATGTGTCTGTGGTCTTGCTCCGGGTATGTGGGTATCAGCTTTAGCTGGTTGTTGCCAAAGACCTCTTGTGTACAGTATCTTCAGGGGTCTTTGTGCCAGCCGTTTGTCCATGATTGGATGGCCGCCTTCTTCTTCGCCCCTTTTCAAAAGCATAACCAAAAACATTTCCTAGATGGTGGATGAGTGCGCATGTGCACATCCGCGAGATGAAGGAGCAAACACAGAGACCCCCTTAAGAGTGTAAAGGCTGCTTTATTAGGGCAGGTTTGTGGTTCAACTGTGCAATTTTTACACCAGTGTGTAACCCACCTCACTAAAACACAGAGCACATAACCTCAACCATAATCTACCCAGATCACACACACACTTACTCACCTTAACAAGAAGCATCCATACAATGCAGGCTAATTCAGTCCGACAATCTCCCCCCCCCCCCCCCCCCCCCCCATGGTATCCCACGAGACGCCCTTATCATGAGCCACTAGTTACTCCTCTCCCCCATAATTCCGTCATCGCAGGATGTACCCACTTCCAATGTGTGCCTCTCCTCCTCCTGCCAAAACCTGAACCAAAGTGGCAAATTAAACCATAACCACCGCAACCCAGATACCTCCAAGAAAGAGGCCCTAAGTGCAGCTATTTCATCATTTTACTAACTTATGTGTACTCTGACGCAGCACGTGCCTCACCCTCCTTTCGTTAAAACCCCATCACCACCACAGACTTTTAAAACTTACCTTTAACCAAACAATCCCAGACAAATATGTGCACAGCCAAGAACCTCTCACTGCCTTATCCTGCAACCAAACAAAGGCATGGGGTGGGGGCTAAATATAGGATCACAGGTCTGCTGCAGAAGGGCATGTTAAACCCCCTAGCATGACCTTAATCCCCGCCAGCCACACCCATCAAACCCTTTCCAGCCTATCCGAAGCTTTTGTGTGGGCTGCTCCAGTTGCCTTTAAACCCCGGAGGACCCCGCCCCCAACTGCCCAACCCATGCTTTGTTGTGTTTCTTGCCCTGAACTGTGCCCTGAGCGTAGCAGTGGGTGTGGTGGATACTGGAAGGTCAAAATTACTACACTAACTCCAGTCCTGGATTATCTGGGGAAACTGCAACTTTCTCTCAAATACTTCAAGAGGCTTATTTAATATTCCAGCTCCAGCCCTGGAATAATTTGGGGAAAGTTATACACTCCCCAGGTATTTTCAAGAATGGTTGAAAAGTAGTAATTTTGAATGACAAAAAATGCTGCCCTGATGGCACACACAGTTCAGGGCAGAAAACTAGGAATACCAAACTCCTGAATGAATGACATTTTGATCAAGCATGCTATTGCCCATTTGAGTCTTGGTACTAGAACTTCCATGGATGAACTATAACCCAATGGAATATAATAATTTGAGAACAACCAGGGTTTCAGCACTTTCCTGAAATACATAGGATTAGTCTAACATTTGGAAAACTATTCCACAATTTTCCAATGGTAAAGGCAAAACTTCTGTCTCCCGTGATACCATTCTCACTTCAGGTATCGACAAATTTTGTGCAGATGAGGAGCATAGTTTTTTATTGGGAACATACCACTGGAATCTAAGTTTTTAATGTATTTTGGACCCCTGTCGTGTAGAGCAGTGGTTCCCAACCTGTGGGCTGGGGACCCCCTGGGGGTCCGCAAAGCCTCCTCAGGGGGTCCGCGACTGCTTAAAAAATGTAATAATATTAGGTCCCAACTATCAGTAATGACTTAGTGGGGGTCCCGGGGTTCCAATAATGATTCAGTGGGGGTCCCTGGGCTCCAGGATTGATACAATGGGGGTCCACAGAAGTCAAAAGGTTGGGAACCACTGGTGTAGAGCCTTGTGAGCAAGTCATAGAACCTTAAAAGCAATGCGTTTTTTTTACAAGTTGCCAGTGTAACGTAGGTAAAGCCTGGGATGTCGACTGGAACTTAGGAAGAAGCCGAGCAGCTGCTTTTTGAAGAGTTTAGAGTTTATTTCAAAGTTGCTGTTGCAGATTGACACAAAGAGCATTGCAGTACACAATTCTTGATAGTGTTAAGGCAACTATTACTGTTTTCTGCAGCTCGAAAAGAAATGCAAGGAGAGGTTTGTTCAGTGTTCTCAAGATGTAAAAACAAGAAGTGACCTGACTGATTTGATCTGAGAATGTCAGTTTATTATTTAAAAAAAAAAAAAAAAACACTCCTTAGTTTTTTGCCTTCCTAGAAGGGGGCAGTAGAGTGCATAACTCCTGACTCTACCAAGAAGTGGACCAGAAGGAAACATTTTTGCCAAACAAAATAACTATTTCCAGCATTCATTTTAAGGCAATTATTTTTCAGCCATTTTCCTATTTCTGGCATACTATTTTGAAAACTGTTGGCTACCTCCTAATCACACCACTTTAAATGGACACAACGATTTGGGTATCACCAGTATATGATACTATTGAAAACCGAAAGGAGCGAATCAGTCTGGCTAGCAGTGTTACATACAGATTAATCAATGTGGGAACTCCACTGGGGAGAGATAAAGGTTTGGAGATGAAAGTATTCAAAGTGACAGACTGTTCTCTCTCAGAAAGAAAGGAGCTTAATAGAGTGAAAGCAGAGTTCCTAATCCCTGTGCTCTCAAGATGGCCCATCAAAATTGCATGATTCACAGAGTTGAACGCTGCCGACAATTCTCACAGCATGAGTGCAGCCTTACCTCTTCCATCAAATATAGATCTGATTTCTTCCATCGCAACAACCAGAGCAGACTCAGTACTATGTAGGCAGTACCTTTGCTCCCAGTCTGGCCTGCCTATACATGTATCACTTTGAACAACGATTCTTACTTAGTAACACCAACCCTTTTTTTGGTAATATCAGATTATGGCGTTGTTACATTGACGATATCCTAATCGTATGGCAAGGCCAGACACAGAATGTGGATGCCTTCATTATCTGGATCAATGGTCTTAACCCCTTTTTGAAGTTCACCTCTACAATCTCTTCCACCAACATTTCATTCCTGGATCTGATGATCACCCTCAATCAGGGCAAACTAGAAACCCAAACTTTTCAGAAAACAACAGACTGCAGTAGTTTATTACTTTATGAAAGTCACCATCCGAGAGCCCTACGTGATAATTTACCTTATGGACAATTTATACAACTTTGTCGTAATTGTAGCACCACATCGGTTTTCGAAGCACAAGCTAGCGATCTGTCAGTGAAACTACATGAACAGCTTTATCCCGACAAGATCATTAACGCAGCTCGCAAACGGGCTTGTAACAATAATAGAGGCATTACTCACAACTGAACCCAAAGAGACTGACAATCGTCTTACCTGCGTCTCTACATATACTCCACTATCTAATACTTTAAAGAAGTTGATTAACAATCGTTGATCGATCCTCAGTAGTGGAGGGGTCTCAATATCAAAACCCTTCTTTGCCTTTAGAAGATCAACTAATATTAAAGATTTGGTAGTACACACCCGACCATTGAAAGCCCCACATGAACCAGAACAGACAACACTCCCACCAGTAGTCGATCATCATTCATGTGGCAACTGCAACGTTTATGCACTTACCAAACGGGTTAACACTTTAGATTTGGACCCCATTGATACTTGGCGCCTTTTGAAACACACTAATTGTAACACCCGTAAATGCATTTACATGATCACTTGTCCTTGTACTCTACAGTACATTGGAATGATTATGAGACCAGTCAAGGTCAGGATTAATAAACATTGTAGCAATATTAGATGTGGACGTCTCACCACGAAACTCAGTATCCACTATCTTGATGTAAACCACACCCCTGATGATATGTGGTGGGTTGTCCTAGATACTCCTAAACTCTCTTCCAAATCCCTATTAGAAGTGGAACAACGGTGGGTCTTTAAATTAGGAACTCACATTCACGGATTGAACGACAATATTCCGTGGATGAGTTTTCTTTCTACCACTCGATAGACCTCTTTCTTTTGAATCATTGTAAGTTTGCTGTTCTTAACATATTAAGTGTTGGGGTATTTGAACATTCCTTTTACTTCTGAGGCATGATCCGCTGTCTTGCCTTTTTTTTAAACTTTTTTTCCATGTGTATTTTCTAAAGAGATATCTGTGATCTTCTTACTTTTCCTCATATGGCAATACCGCACGATGTTTGTTGGGATGACGGTAGTCTGTCGTCTCCATTACCTCCATATTTACAGAGGAATTTAGTCCGTCGTTAGTTGTTAACATCCTCAGAGTACTGTCTGTCGACACCTGCGCCTGGGCGCTGATTGGGCGCGCGTGAGTGTGACTTCCCTATTTCCCCTGGCAACCGCGTCCGTTTCTCACTCTTTTGGAACGTGGCCCCGGGCTAGAACGTCGGCTGCAGACTGTCATGTAAAATATGAGTAAAACCATTCCCACGAGGGCGAGTCTCCCGGAATGTTTGTTGCTGTTGTATTTCGGCACTTATAGCTATGAACAACGGGCTTCTCTCATTAGAATAGGTCCCCACTTTGTGGACACCCTTATCTTCCCAAATATTTTGGCATTTCTTCCGATTTTTCCTTCCACATGCTATCGTGTTCTTGTGTGCTTTTACGACCATTCAGCTCGGTCGCGAGTAGAGGTTCCCGGTTCCACTCGTATCCCATAGACTTTTATGTTGAATCGAGATGAGCTAATTGCTTGTCATTTCTTTTTCACTTACTACTTTACTTTTTTTCTTTCTATAATTGATCTTTCCCAGTCGTGTTCTTAGTAGTACTAAGTTTGATACAGAAATGTGAGTAATGAGTGGACTTCACCCATGATCATTAACCTATTATGTTAGTAGAGTGGGTGGTACTCATGTGTAGCTAGTATTATATACTTTATCCATCTTTTCAGCAATTGAACCATCGTTTCGAGTGCTTACCTGCCCTACAGAATTATGATCTGACATTCTTCTGTGTACTTATTTAGATTCAACGACAGCTTATTGGCATGCTTGTCTATTAAAGAGTCCCGACCCTAGTTGAGGATGGTAAGCAGGACTGCGTCATATCACTTGTCTATCACTAAGCATGACGTTTCGTCAACCCTGAGTGCCACTTCACTTTATAATATTCACTACTTAGATTTAATTATATATATATATATATATATATATATATATATATATATATATATATATATATATATATATATATAATATAATATAATATTATATATATATATAAAATATATATTTTTTTCCTTTGTGATTGGATCCTGAAAATAATGTGGTCCTTTTCTTGTGTGTTTCTTTTCCACAGGCTATATTCTACTCCATCTATTAGAGATGTAATTTGTTTGAGTAAGTGAACTCATATCTGTTTGTGTTTGAGTTGCCTTTTTTCATACAAAGTTCTACACTTAATATAGTCTCTATTTTTAGTTCAGGAGACGTTTTTTCAAATTTGGTCCTGAAGAAGTGCCATTTGATCTGTTAGGACATTTGTGAGGCGCAAAACATGTTGACCTTTTTCTAGTGGTTGAAGCAAGTGTCTCCTGCTACTATCAAGGTGGAGTGTCGAACATTATTTTCTTATTACTCCAGTGTTCTTAACCTTGACTGGGACTACGTTATGATGAATAAAGCCGGTTTTAGGGGTTCCCGAGCCAATTTTAACCCTCTTTCTCTCCTGTTTTTTTCTTTTTGTTCCTCAATCTTTGCCAGTGGGTTCAAATTTACTCCTACGTGCTCTCTACCATGGGACATATTATCAATTAAGATCTCCGGCAAAGAGCCCCCTCGTGGGGCCTGTCAGACATTGCAGCGCCAGTCTGACGAGGAGCGAGCCCTATGATGAAGCATGACATCTAATAAGATGTGTGAGGGCTCTTGCTTCTATTCATAGAAGTGCCTGTTGGTATTTCTTTTTTGGAACAGTGTACTCTTCTTTGTTTCAGTAATACTATTACGGATATTGTACACTGGACCATTTAATTCCCTGCCCCCCCTCGATTAAATATCAGTACTATGTCCAACTCTGAAGCCACACTGAGAAGCGTCAAATAGTTGGTTATTGTCTGAGAAGGCAGGAAGTTCAATATTCATAGCTTTCTCCAGTATTTTGATTGGGGGATGCAATTGTGAAATAGGACGGTAATTACTAATTTCATGTGTATTGAGTCAGGGCATTTTTATTAAAGGCAACACGGAGGCCTTTTTTCCAAGGTCCTGCAAAATATCCAGTATTAAACGTACTATTCAGTACTGTAGAAAGATGAGCCTGATTTGATTGAGTCATTAATTGTATTACCTGATTAACTGTAAGAGGAGTAAATTCACTAGTAGAATTAACTTTAGCATGAAAACATTTCACAAGACTATTACAAATGGTTTGATTCAAGCCTGACCTATTGTTATTGTTGAAGTTAAGTAGAGTATTAACCATTTGAAAAAGTTATTTGGCTGAGTTTTGGGCTGAATTGATTTTTGTTGAAAAACAGGTAGATTTTTCAGCCAAAGTCATGGATTTATATTCCCCAATACATTCCTTATATTTCCTTCTCTCACAAGGATTGTAAACTTTCACCATATTTGCTCCTGCCTACAGCAGAGTTGTTTCTGAGATCTTAGTTTATCAATACCATGGAGCTGAGGGTTTATTTCTGTAACACCTTTGTGTTTTTAAAGAGGCCAGCTGATCGACACTTTGCCAATCCATTCAGCATAGTTAGAGGCCGTCTGGTCCAAATCTCAGGTTATTTGTGGCTGAGTTTCTGATAGTATCAAATTAAAGTTATCTGCTTCAATCTTCTGCCATGCGCAAAATGTATATGTTCGCCCTGAATTATGACCCAGTAATACTTTATTTAAAATCTTAAGTTAAAAAAAAAAACGCTTTATGATCCATCCAAGTAAGCAGTAACTGGAATTGAAATTAAGGAATGAATTATTGGAGAAAATACCCGTCAAGTGTATGACCAGCTGAGTGAGTAGCGGCAATGACCAGTTGGGGAAGACCCAAGCTTAGCACATTCTCCATCAGGTTCTCAGTATCCTTATCAGATGATTCGAAATGGGAATTAAAATCTTCTAATATAGTAAAGTTTGATAAATATAGGTAGGATTCTGTTAGCGCGCTAACTGCCTTTACAAAATTCATTCTTGGACCTGGAGGGCGGTAAATTAGCATGCCAGTAAATGAAGAATTCTTAGATAAATCAATTTTAAAGGATAATATGTCGCAAAACATGGAAGTCACAGGTGAAATGTAGCCTCAAAATAATTAGTGAATAATGGCTAGACCACCATTTCGTTTGTGCATGCGGTCATGTCTGAAGATAGAGTAGGCTGACTGAATGGCAGAAACATATCAGGACCAGAAGCCGGGCCTGGCCACATTTCAGTAACAAACACTATCTGTGATGAATAATTATCAATAAAATTGGCAAATTCTAATTTGTTTTTTTAGACCTCGTCACATGACTGTCATTTTCTGTGACCATCAAACTGGCGGTATCCACTTTTTTGCTACAGGTGGGAAGATTACCATTAACCCAGTTACCGGCTAAAGTGAAGTTACAGCTATTGCGTCATATTTTACCATTACCTAATGCACCACTGCAATCCATGGGATAACATAAGGTTTCCTTACCTAACTTATTGAAGGAAAGACACTTCTCCTTTGAGCAGTCTGATCTCAGCGGTGGCTGGGGAGTAACTGGACCAGAGTTCTGGACACTAGGTGATGTCTGGGCACGGACCAGCGCCGATGGACTTGACTTTGGCGCGACTTCGATGTGCCAGCTGTGCGCCCGCTGCACAGACATGCTTTCAGGCTGTTTATGAAGCCTGCCATCCAAGGGGCGTGGCTGAATCTGAAATGTGGCTCAGCGCGTCAACAATAAAAACAAGTGGGAAAAGTAAAACATCAACGTGAGTCTAGTGACTCCTGTTCCTCCCACAGGTTCCCCATTGAGAAAGCGTATACTGGAACCAAAAGGCAAATTAAAATAATAGTGAGAAAGGTAAAAACATAAACTAAAAGTAATTGGGATTCCACCCTGGCAATATGCTACCCAAGATCAGAGTAGGAGCCAGGCACCTCCTAACAATGACACCAAAGTATCTACAGGGAAAGGAATCAGCACCAGGTTCTTAATGTCCATCTATTTCTAATCTGCACTGACGCGCTCTCAGGCTGTTTAAAAAGCCCACCATCAAAGGGGCATGGCCATGGGTGTGGTTGAATCTAAAGCGCAGCTCAGCACATCAACAGTAAAAACAAGCATTTGCAATGCAACGGGTCTCGCATTACGTCGAGTTATAGCTATTAGCATTGTAAACTCCTAACTGGTCTTTATTTGCCACATTAAATGAAGAAAAAAAACAAACAGGCGCAACCGCACTGTGTAAAACCCGATTGCGTTCGCGCTGCAAAATAAAGCAAAAAAGTAGTCCAGAAACCATACAGAAAACATGGAGCCTCGTATGTTTCCAGTAGTTTACCGGTGCCCTTGAGGAGGACTAAACACTGGAAAAGGCATGACGTATGCATGCCTTTCACGAATGAAAACAAGCGGATTTTAAAAGGCAAGCCCACAAACCAATGAAAGTGACTGACGTAACATGGGCGTGGTTAAAATCCCCCTACAGAGAGATTAGAAGAGGGACGGAGCGCTCACCCCTAATGAGTGGGGGAAAAACAAAGAAACTGGAGTCCATTGATTCCTTCTCCTTGTACAGGCTCCCCTGTGAGAAGGAGTAAGCACCCGTGGCCATCTTGGATTTTTTTCCTTATGATAAAAACCATTACATGATGGTGGTCCACGCATGTACATGTTTGGGTCCATCTTGGAACAGTTTCCTCATTAAGTAAAATAAACCACATTCCAAGATGGCAATCTGTGCGTGCACACGCGTGCTGATGCACAAGCAGCCATCTTCGATTACGCTCCCCCCCCACTATGCACAACGTCACAGGAAACAAACATTGGCAACGGCAATAATTTTGTCCTTGTTTGTTACAGGCACAGGCGTGACCGAATGGTTTTACCTGTGCTTATCTATGTCAGGTTCTGCTGTGACACTTGTAAACCCATGCACCCCTCTATACTTTCAATTACAGATAGCACAGCTGCATTTGTAGGCACAGGGCGCATTTTGTGCCTTCTTGGACTACGTGGATCCCATTTCAAGGGCACAACCTTCCCTGTCGAAGCTGGTTTTGCCAGCTGAGGCATCTAATTTCCAGCATTTTTTTTCGGTAACTTCAGCAAAACATTGCGTTAATTAAGACGCCCTAGAAAGTGCGGCAGCAGAAGGTGTCCCCAAACAGCAGAGATCAGCCGAAATATTCTCCCGGGGAGAGGGGCCTGCTAACGCAGTGCCATTAAATTGGATTATAGCAACACCCTTTGCTTACAAACAGCAGATGTTGGGTATTAAGTGCCAAGTAAAAACAAGTTAAATGTTTTTTTCTGTGTTTATTCTTCACCCCTGTTTTAGCTGTACGTTTTCAGGGTTGACTCCGGAGAGGAGATGCTGTGGGCGAATAGAGGCATCCTGATAATTCCCTACAGATCGGTGCTTTCTGAGGCCGGGAGGGATGGGGTAGAGTCCATTGCCTGTAGCCCGTGTTGGAGGAAGCCGTCGAAATTCATTGTAGCTTAAAGTAATTGCACATAAGCCTGTAGAAAAAATTTACAAGGGGTTAATGGGAACTTATTCTGCTGAAATTCGTTTTTACAGATTTTTCCATCGAAGTCAGTAAAATCGAACTCTATTTGTTGTGAAAGTGATTTTGCAGTCCTTTTTTATTTTTTCAAAAACTGCATTTGAAGTTTTTTTATCTGCAAATATATTTGCAAACATTTCCAAATTTCTCAAAATTATTTTTTCACTCAGTTTCTTAGACTGTGCAAGGTCTGTGTCAGTCAACCAACTTACTCTGCCCCAACCCCCCTTCACTGGACCATTGAAATACTTCCACCCCATAAGGCAGTACCTCCACCCTGTTCGAAGTAGCCACCGGTTTCCCTACAGGCAGGGGCACTGGAATTATGCGGCAGAGGAACACCAAATTGTGCAGCAGGCTTGACTAAATCATGCTGCAAAAAAAAAAAAAAGTTAAATTAGTGGCATGATGCGGTTCTTTCTTGATAGTATTACCAGGGGCCTGGTTTTAGAAGGGTGTTAGGGATGTAACACCCCTCCCCCCAATAAATGTATTTTCTGATGAATATTTGCGTACAGTAGCTTTCAGTCAGATATGGTGATGTGTTTGACAGATATCACTTGGGATTAATGCACGCACACGCTGACAAAAACTCACACACTCTGTCATCTCCATTTTGAAAGCCCTAAAAACGTTCCTTATTTTACAAAATATTGTATTTCTCTCACTACATCTACCAATGCGCATACCTCTCCCTTTCCACTACCTCTTAAGCCCCTCTCATGCACCCGATTTGTCATATAATGTATTTTAATATTGTATACCAGCGTGATTGTCAGGAAAGCCGGAGCTCACATAGGCCCCCCCCCACCAGTTTTAATGACCAAGCTGCTGCCCTGCTTATTCCCCCTTGGTAATACTGTCTGGACAAATATTTCACTTAATTTGTACTGGTTTAAAAATCAGTATTGAAAATAAGCAACTGAAAGACGTCCCGTGCAAAGGGCCTTCCATGGCGCTCAAACACATTACCAGTTATTTTGTAACTTTTGATTTGTTTGAGCTAGAAACACAATTTTTTGTTAAAATCAGCAGACTAAGCAGCAGATGTTGGATTGTGTGGCAAATGCAGCAGATCCATAATTATGCAAAAAAAAAAGCAGCAGAATTGTAAAACACCATTGGCCGTGTCTATAGGCCAGCCCGCCTGTGGAGGGTGGCTTTGTGGGAGGAGGCAGAGTGCGTGCGGGGAAGGCAGACGTGTGGTTTTGGAATCCTCCTCCCTGAGTGGAGTGCGCCAGCGGGCCTGTGCTGGCATCAGCTGCTTTATTCATGGCTGATACGGGTAAAATAAACTAAAGTGCGTACTCTGGTTACCACCTTTGTAAGATCTTGCACATGTAGCTTGGAGGGGTCGTGCGCGGGTCGACGTGAAGAGAACAGCCAGTCTCTGACAGAAGGCCCTATTCATTTAGATATATGTGCTGCTGATGGACAGCATCTCTGGCAGATGGGGTGCTGGCAAAATGTTCCTGATGAATGCGGTGCATGGAAAATTTCCGGTTATATTGAATGTCATGCCGGGCAAATTATTCCAGTAATAAAATAAATAAAATGTACTTTAGTAGAAAAGTACACAGATTCTTGCGTCTCTTTTCTGTCTTTAGGTCTGGCTTGATAGATCTACTGTTCATTAACCTTATGTGATCACCAGAAAAAGAGCTTTAGGAAGCTTAACCGAGAAGGGGTTTAGATTCGCTTGACCTGTTCATAGTACTGTCTACAACTTTTGACTGGGCAGAAAGTGTGTACTTCCACTGAAAAAGAGTGCCTTTGCCCTGTGGGAATGCTTGGTCTCATTACAGTAGGCCTGAGATGGTGATGGTGAAAATCCGATGGTCAAGGCTCATCGGTTTGTTATGAAATGTTAAAACAAAAGCCATAGGCCTGATTTATTGTGAAAAGTATCTCTTGAAAGCAGTAGGCCTTTAAGAGTGGGTTGTTATTACACTGTGGAAAAGTCTGTAGGCAGGGATTTTGTTACACAAAAGCTGACAAAGTACAGCAGAAGGCAATGGTTTTGGTGTTACTCGTTCTAGCAAGCCCTCGAAGTAGAAGACTTGCACTGTGATAATACTTGATTATTTTATAATTTTGTCAAATGTACATTATACATACTCGAAATTTTGTGATTATCTTTCTGACGGTTGCCTTGTGAAAGATCTTATGCTCAATATGGTGGGCCTGCGTTGGTTATGCTGACAAACCAGTGATGACGGCAATAGACTTGATTAGTTATGTGGGAAAAGTCATAGCCAAAGTCTGATCGGCTTATTATAAGAAGTCACAGCAAAGACAGAAGGTACGCCCTGTGTATTGCGAAAAGCACATGTTAAAGCATATGATCCTGTAAGGAGGATTGGTTTTACACTGTGTATGCACCCTGCACACTATCATTCCTACTGCCTTTCCTGATTTGCTTATTTTTTTATTGCAAGCTAATGCCTGCGACATTTGGGCAGCAGATTTATTTCTTTTTTTCTACTTTTATGGTTTTCATTTATCTTTCATATGCTTGTTGAGTTTCTGCGGATGTGGATGGCTGAGCGGATAAATCCAAATGAGTTAGGGTGTGGATAAATAAGTGCATGAGTGCAAGGAGGAGTGACAGAGTGCAGGTATGATGAGTTATTGATTGCTAAAACTCACCATTGATTACGAGACACTTTCAGTAGTAAGCCAGCTCTGTTGGTATTGCCAATGCTTGTTTTCCACCAGTGACCTATGCTTTTGCCCACTCTTCCTCTTGGGCCTTCAACTTTCCTCCACTAAAACTATAGTTTTAGGCATTGTGTCTTTTTAGTGTTTCGTTTTGAAGTACATTTCATAATCTAATCCACCACTAATTCCTTTTGGGTTCCGGAGTAGCGTGCTACTCGCCGAAAAGCGCTTTAACGCCTCGTCAGCGGTAGTAAGCGCTACATAAATACTATTACAATACAATACGTCCTTGCGTCAGTTCCTGTCCTCATCATCCATACCTTCAATCGCGCTGATGATTAATCAAAGTAGTTTCTTTAAACCTTATGATCCCATTCCTTGAGTTTCTCTATGTATTGCAGAATGTGTGTAATAGCGCTTCTTATCCCTCACAGGGGTAGAAAGCGCTTTGATTCACTACTGTTTCCTGGGCACCCTCTTTGTTGAATGAAGGTGCTTGAGTTTGGGGCGCGCTCTCGACATGGTGCAGCAAACTGGTGACTGTGACGAAGGATGGAAATCGATAGGCTTGTATGTGCACGTGATTACCCATTTTTATTTTTATGTGCTTGAAAAATACTTCTGGGGCACCTATAAAGTTTTATGATCGATAACCCTCCTGATAATATATATTTTTTTCTCTGTCTGGCCACCTGTACGAGCTCGTTTGTAACTGAGGGTGGTATTATTTTATCCGAAATTAGACAACAACCTCCACCCCTCAGCCCGGAATAGGAGGTAACATGCATGTTCCAGAATTACCAGGCACATTTCTACATGGGATACCCCGAGTCTGTATCCCATGCGCATTACCAGCAGCTTCGAGCAGATGGAAAATGTGCGCATTTGGTTTTACCAGAGGCATTTCCACACCTAGTAAATCTCTATTACTAAATTGTGTAAGGTGTTAATTCCCGCCCAAAATGTGTAGTTATATATCTCCACAAAATATAAATGGGGTATTGGTAAGGCCTTATTATTCTCTCTTCCTCTACCTCACCCTTTCAACTATCTGAATTCTAGAATTCTGAACCTGTCCCCCACTATCTTCAAATGCTTTTATAGTAAGTTTTGCAAACACATAAAGATCACTGTTCTCGCGTGAACGTGCATGCCCACTTGTGAGCAAGCACGAGCTGATTTTGGCCCGATCTTTGTAACGCTGACCACGTGACTCCTCTTCCGGCCTTCCAGGGTGGTAAGAAGCAGATTGTCCCGAGGTCCCACCTCTGTATTTGATTGGTTGGGATTGCATGGGAGTTGAAGAATTTGCTCTGGATTTTGCCACCAAAGGAATGTAGAGACACAAAAACATGCCGACATTTTTGTTTGTGCTATTTTTGCTGGGGGGTAATCGGACATACCTGGGTCCCTGGCTGTCTGAACCTTGACCAAACATCACACCATCTGTCCAGGATGTTTTCCTGCACACTAGTCTCAAACAATATTGACGTTCAAAATATATCCGTAACTAAAAGCAGATAAAGGGGAGTCGTAGTGTGGACGTAAGCGAGGCTACCAGTAGAACAAGCAGTGGCAACTGTAACCATTTCATAATTAGCAGTTAATTTGTAAGACGTTGCGTAGCAGCATTGGTACCCAACAGCTCTTGCTTCACATCCATGTCTGTTCAACAAAAAAGTTACTTAACTACTACTTTGGGTCTGACAATCCTGTCCTGAGGCGATCACAAATGGATCCGAGAGATCCTGTGAAGCTAGTATGAGACCCTTTGTCCTTCAATCAATCAATCAGGGAATTTGTAAAGCGCACTACTCACCCGTGAGGGTCTCAAGGCACTGAAGGGAGTGGGGGGGCTGCTACTGCTTGAACAGCCAAGCCTTGAAGTCTCCTGAAGGTAAGGAGGTCCTCGGTCTGATGCAGATGGGTGGGAAGAGTGTTCCATGTCTTGGCGGCAAGGTGCGAGAATGATCTGCCGCCGGTGGTTGTTCTGCGGATGTGTGGGACGGTGGCGAGGGCGAGAATTCCCTCCTTGCCTAGTGAGGTGCTGGCAAGGGCACAGCAGACCTGTGTGACTGTGCGGTGCCCCCAAACCGCTTTACTATACGGGCTGAGCAGTGCAACTTACCCTGAAACTTGTACATAGAGTGCTGCAGTTTTGAAAGCGTTGTAGATTCTTGCCTCATAGGTAGATCTGGGGCAGGAGGGGTAGGTAACCAAAATGTGAGCAGTCGCGCTTCTCATAGTCTATCTTGTCCACGGCTTGGCCAAATTAAGGCTACTACTTTTAATTTTTTTAAATATTTATTTACTAAAATCTTGCCTTCACACCCTCCCACAACTTTTTCATGTGTGGCGATATAAGCCCTTTTTGGAAGAATTAAAAAAAAAAATTCTATGTTCACTTATGTTACAGTATTATTTAAATTTTGTTTCTTTCCTACTACTTTCTGCTAATAATTTAGCGTGCAGGCTATTTAGGAAGTGGCGGGATTCCAGTTCACATTTTACTTTACTCACCCGCTGGTTTTAGGGTTGAGCGCGCAAGCGCTCTGGCCTGTTGTAATCTCTCTGTGGGCTTTTAACCACGCCCACTACTTCTATTCTTCCTTTGTTGTGCTTGTCTTAAATGCTTAATTTTTTATTAGTGCAGTTTGTTAAATGTCCCTCTTTGTGTGCTGAGTTCCCTCCCAGGCGATTTCACTAAGTGAACATTTTTGTTGGCCATCACACTACGTCACACTTTCTCCTGTTAAAACGTCTGATGGCCCCTCCTGCGGTTTCAGTTTGCCTTTCATGCCAGCCACGATCCTTTTTAGAATTTCACGCAGGGAGCCAATAACTCTTGCGCTCACTGTGGCCGTGGTGCTTTAAATCGTCCCGCTTATGTCAACTGTTTCACTTTTCATTTTCAATTTATGTGGCAAGAAAAGTCCAGTTAGGAATTTACAATGCTAATAGTTCTAACGCGAGCAAACACGAGACCCATTGCATTGCAACTGCTTGTTCTTAGTTGCCATGCTCCTGGTCAGTGCTTTAAGGTCCTGCTATCAGAAACACCCACCACTCATGCCATGCAATGTTACACTAACAACTGTATATCCGCCCTGCAGATGCACCACTGCCTGTCCAAATGGCAGAACCCCTTGCTGTATCCTGAGCCTCCTGGTCGGTGCTCATCTACAGACCTCCAAGCCCTCAATGCCCAAGGTAGTCCATGTCTTCTGTGTCCTTCTCTTTTATTAGAAGTTCCGCTCACCTGCGGCAAATGTAAGTTCTCTTCCCCATCAGCTCACCCCTCAAGAATACTCCAAGGCTATAATATAGGCCACTTGACCTATCTGCAAAAAGTCATCTAATCTGAATTGTTGTCTTCTCAGCACACATTCTTAATCTAAACATCAACTTGATCCCAGTGATTTTATTGCTGATAATCAGCCTGACTTTATTTTTAATGGAAAGGTAGCTCCTTGAATCGCCTCCCCTTGAAGTTGTCTGTTCAATAACACATGGCTACTCCATCTGTAGGAAAGACCGACCACATAAACTAAGTAGAGGTGTAGCCATTATACTTAGATGCATCTTTGCTTCTTGCTCGACTTTATTTGTTTCACTTCAGACTGTAGACCTCTCTCTCTCTCTAGAACTCCTCACCCACACTCATTGGGCTGTGCGTACTCCTGACCCAGTGTTAACTAAGTCGAATCCCTAGTAGCAAGTATTCCATTCCCACTACGCTGGACTGATCGCTTGACACTACCATTTCTTATTCCTGTTCTTCAGTCTGTAACTTACAAAGGAATCCCTTCTGACCAGGGGCGACTCCTCCATGAGGGCGGAGGAGCATTGCTCCCCCCTCCCCCCGCCAGCAGCAGCAGTTGCAAAAACCTTTACAAGGAAACAATAATAAACATTGTTTATTATTGTTTCCTTGTAAAGGGGCGGGGTCACTGGGGTGACGAGTGTGAGGGGGAGTGCTCAGCACTCCCCCCTCAGAGTGCATGTGTGTTTGGCCAGCCATCTTGGGCCGACCAAACACACATGCACACAGGGCTCTCTCTAGCCCAGCAACACAGTTGCCGGCTGGAGAGAGCCTGCACAGGCTCCCAGTCTGCCAGGGAGAGCCCAAACTGGGTGCTCCCAGCCAATCCTGACGCTGCTCTGAGCAGCATCTGGATTGGCCGCATGGCAGGCTGGGAGCCTGTGCCTGCCTGCAGCCAGTAGAGGAGGGGGGTGAGGCGTGACACGACGTTCAGGTAAGTTTATTCAGGTAAAAAAAAATTATTAATATTTTATCTCCCTTTGCCACCCCCTGCTTCTGATACCCCCCGCACGCGCCGTCCCTCCCCGCCCCCTTTAACACCGTGAGCCGTGACTGCTTCTGACCCACGTCTAACTTGCACTTGGTCTAAATTCAACTCCAACAACTTCTCGCTTGACCTTACTAAACATCCTCCCACTCCCAGTCAGATAGCGCCTCTGCTGCCACCATCTTTAACACGTGGGTATCTTCCACTATAGACAATTCAAAAGTTTTAAAACTTCATCAAGCCTGCAACAACCTCTCTGCTCTCTTGTAATGTGAAGAATTAAGAATGGCCAAATGCAATTGGAAAGAACTCTTTTAATGCGGATTCTAAAGCAATCTATAGGGCAGACATTTAAAAAATACCAACACTGGACTCTCACCATTCATGTAGAGTACGACTCCTCACTCATTGAAACTGCTAAAAAACCCGCAAGGGGCATATTCTGTAATGCAAAAACTCTCTTAAACCCTGGATGTTGTGACAGTGTTATAACCCCTCTCCAAGCGCTTTGTGACAGTCTCTGTCCTTTCCTTTTAGACAATACAACAAAACAAACAAATGAGGGTTCAAGGATCATCCTTCTATTGAATCACTAGAAATTCTAGATCTTCCCTCCTCCTGCAAATCTGGTTCTTCGTTGCCTGACTTCTCCCTCCCCCTCATCTGTTAATACCATCAAAACTTAAGTGACCGGCTTTAAATCAACTTCAACGCTCGTTCCAGGACCACCGCATATCCTTGCAGTAGCTCTTGACGGATCTCTCCAGTGATTTTGGAATTTTGCAATTACTTCTTTTCCTCTTCTTAAGTACCATTTAGTTGGAAATACACCAGACCCCAATTTCTGAGCAACAGTAGGCCAATCTCATTCCTTCCTAGAGAAATATTAGAGAAGGAGATCCACAGCCAGCTCTGCTCCTACCTCGGAATCAGTAATCAACTGGACATTACACAATCTGAATTCTTTCTTCATTTCAGCACATAAACCTCTTTGCTTGCTGTCTCAGAACACATCTGGACCATTCTCAACAAAGGCGGCCTTATGCCTCTAGTTCTCTTAGATTGCTCTGCGGCCTTCCACATTGTCTCCAATTTCATCCTTATCGGACGTCTGTATACATTTGGAACATGCCTGAAGGTGTTAAAGTGATTGGCTTGCTTCCCCACTAACAGGTCCCAATCCATTCTACTTGTATCATTTTTAGTCCCCTGAATTAAGGTTCAATGTGGGATCCCCCAGGCCTCCTCCAGTAGCCGTACACTTTTCAACATTTACATTGCCCCAATGCCAACTGTAGCTTGGACACTTGGGTTTGAAATCATGTCAAATGCTGATGGCACCCAGATTATTATTTCCATCTCTCACAATTTAACATATTTACAAAAATGGTTCTCTACATGCATGTCAGCTGTGGCCACCTGAATCAAAAACAAATGTCTAAAATTGACCGACTGAGGTTTTCTCTTATGGCTGCCAACCCACTGTCTGGTCTTCCTCTGACCGGGCATCTCCCTACACAAGCTAATTCTTCCGAGAACATAGGTTTTTATTTAAACTCCAATTCATCCTTTAAGCCTCTAGTCAACTGTTCTGTACTGCTTCCTCCTGCTTCAGGATCCTGAGAATGATCAATGACTCCCATTCTGACCTTTTTCATCAGTTGTTCAGGCTCTCATTTCATGTAGGTCAAACTATGTCAACTGTCTCTATTTCGGCTGGCCAGATCTTCTACTCCACCAGCTCCAGGTCATTCAGTATGTCACATCCATGCGGAGACTACCTCGCCGCCAGTCCCTCGGCCATTTCTTAAGAGACCCCCTCATAAAATGGGTGGTCTTCAAGGCACCCTGTCTGACATATAAAGACTGCCATCAAACTTTCACTAAGTATCGTAGCCACAGTCTCAAACCCTAGACCCCGTCTCGCTCTCTCGGTTGTTCTAAGAAGGAACAGCTCTGGTGGCCACTTCTTCTCACTTAATGCTGCAAGATCTGGAATTCTTTCCCAATCACTGTTCGTGCCACCCCCTCGATAACTGGCTTTGAGAAGCAGCTCCCGGCATGACTCTTCCAGGGATGCTGGCTTTCTGTTTCTCCCCATGCTGTTTTCTTCTTTCTTCCATATTTCCAGGGCAATGTTTGGATAGCAATGTGCTTTATCATTTTTTATAATTCATTCAATCATTCATATGTAGCTAGAGTGTTGTGGGACTAGTGTTTTTATTAATTAACTGTATTGTTGTTTGGTTGTGTTGTGACACAGAACACCACGGCTTTTTCTCCATGGGTACTTTGTGGTTTTGCCACAGCGGCCAGACGTGAGCCATAGACCCCCAAGGGAAACCTGTTTACTTCTGTGGACTGTTGCCCAACAAGGCAATTTCTCACATTGGGCTACACATATTTCATACCACCCTCTTCACTGCCAACTTGTAAATGCTTTCCCGTGCATTTCACACCTATATGTAGGCTAGAAAGTATGTGGAGGAGTTAACAAAGGAACACCACCAGATCTCAGGACACACTTTTGCTCCTTCCACTACAGAGAGTAAAATGTATATTTGTTGATACTTGAAGTGAAATGTGTGTTTTTTTTTAAATGAGAAAAGAATACTATTGGTTTTATATCTATTCTGTCGGGTTACTAGGATAAAAGTAGGAAAATGCGAAAATGAGGTTTGGATTCCAACAGTTAGTTAATGGAAAATATACTGTGATTCCTGTATCTGGACAATGAAAGACGCGTGACATGAAAACATGCTTTGAATTTGGAGCTCAATTCACTTTCTGAAAGTTATAAAACTAAGGAGAATATGTTTTAATTCCCAAGAGGGATAATAAAACAACAAGCCGCAATTTGTCTTTTAAAATGTATTTCGATCTGAACTTTAAAGCTTACAAAAAACATTTACAGGATATAAAAGTCAAACGACAAGCGCAGTTTGAGTATTTTTACATTGCTGCAAACGTGTAGAAGACGTAGGGCCGAGTTTAAAGCATTTCTGGAGGAATCTGTAAATTAATGGTAGAAGGGGAAATACCGCTTGTAATGTGATCGTTGATTTGAGGAAGTATGTGTAATTCAGTGGCAACGTTGCTGACCTTCTGACCTTGGAACATGGGTTCCAATCCTGACCTTTGCACTCAGTCAAAAAGTTTGAGTCTCAGCCAAGCACAATTTTTTATATATATATATATATATATATATATATATATATATATATATATATATACTGTAAATGTGTATGGTGCGCTTCCTGGCAGTGTCCTAATTTTAATGTTGCCACCACCGCTGATTTAACCGACGCCCGCTCCCCGCAATCCTGCCCCGCATACTCTGCCTCATGTTTGAAATGCTCCCGCACTAATAAATATGCGCTCTGTAAAGCGCTCTGCTGCTTCTTGGTGCTAGGTCCATACTAAATCTAGTTCCTAAATTAAAAATAAATGTGCCTATCTGTGTAACATGGGTTTATTAACAATACACAGACCATCATATATTTTTCCAGTTATTAAGACACCTGACACAATATATCCGTGTTCAAAAGTAGACCCTGTTCAAAGTTAAACACTGCCTTGTTGGATTAAACATATATATATTTTAATTGTATTTGCATTCCAAACAATGACGAAGGGAGGGAGTGTGCAGAGTGGAACGATAATTTTATGAAGGTTCAGATGAGTTTATGATGATTTGCGTGTTTGCCATAGTTGTTAATGGTGCAAAACATATGGCATCCGTGGGACATAGATTCAAGATTATAAAGTGTTGCTTGGCAAGCAGATCGTTTGTTCAATGGAATGCCTCCTTTTTTTCATCTCCGCAGGTGCCTTATCCCGCTCAGCGTACCTGGAATGGAGTTGTGGATTCTCTGGAGTTACCCTGCCAGTCGAAGAATGAGCTAAGCGACTGCAGAACAAGGTACTGCCAACTGTTGTAAAACCTCAAGAGTCAATTTATTTAAAACCTCGAGTCAATTTATTTTCTGCTATCAGTCTTCAGTCATATGTGGGACTTCAAGAAAGGATTACATCATTAAGATGAGGCATTGGGCAGAAACACACCAGGTAGTTTTAAAATTAAAATACACCGTGTTAAGGATCAGCTGGGCGTCTAACAAATGGGATTAAAAAGTCATTGGATGTCACTGATCACAGCAGCAAACAAAACAAGCATTTGCAATGCAACGGGAATCGCGTTTGCTCATGTTAGAGCTGATAGCGTTGTAAACTCCTAACCCGACTTTTCACGTATCGGCAAAAGTGCATTTATGTACGTAACCCGAAAAAGTGCAATTAACTATGTAAAGCGCTTGACTTCTGCCAAGCGAAATCGCGCTAGTAAATTAGAGAAAAAGTAGTCCACGAGCCGGACAGAAAACAACGAACCTCGCATGTTTTCTGTACTTGGTCGATGAGCTCGAGGAGGGCTAGCCACCGGAAAAGGCATGACATCTGCTTGCTTTCATTAGTCGAAGGCATGCATATTATATTAGGCAAGCCCACAAACCAATCAAAAACACTGACGTGACGTCGACAGGGCTCCGAGCCCTTTTCTAAACACTAAAGCGTCTCGCTACGATATGCATGCGTGAGCACATGCAAACGCAGGCTCGACCCTAAAAAGAATCTGATTATAACTTCTTTGTCCAAATATGATTTAGTAGGTTTACAGCCACATATTCTTTGTACATTGGGAGGGCATGTTTTGAGAGTACCAAAAAGGTTCCAACTAAGATTGTTCTCACAAAGCCCACCACTTGGGAGAAGCCACAGTTGTAAAGCACAGAAATTCTTGGGTTACGATAATTAAAGATAATGAGTCCCCCAGGGGCATATGTGACAGTGGAAGTATATGTGATAATAAACCTGGCTTCTTTTTAATGTACCTAGCCGTTTCCTTGAAAGTACTAAGATGGTTAAAACGAGAGGTATTTACGAAGATGCTTTACAGTACCATTTCACAGAACTGCTGCAGAAGCAAATTGTGGCAAAATAAAAAAATATTGCTAAGGTTTAGAGCACTCATGAAAGATTACAAGTTCAGGGATGCCTACAGTGAGCAGAGCCCCTAAAGGGTAATCCCCAATGCATGTAATGTTTGCTCCAGCATATGTTATTTCTTTCATCTCAAGTGACGACTTATTCATCAGCTTATATAGAGCCCATAATGTTGAGGCTCTTATTAAATATTCAATGAGGCTTTGTACCGTTAGTATAAAGAAAATTAACTAATTACACTGTAAGATATAGAACATCATCTAGAAGTGTTAACCATGTTTTATAATAATCCAGTCGCTGTCAATTCTCGTTGTGAAGTAGTGTACATCATATGATTAATCTCACCTAACCAATGTGTACTTCAAATTACCAGTGTTAACCTCTTTGAGAAGAAAAGAGTAGTTTGGAGATAAAACATACAGCCTCTCAGAGGAGTCTGGGTAATTAGTCAAGACAATCTAAAAACTGAGACTCGCTGATTGTTATACTTCAGAAAGGTAAATATTTGGTGTACATTGAATTGTATGAATGGAAATTAAACACTCAAGTCTAAACACATGATAACAGCTATGCTTAATATATCAGGATTTGTAGCAGAAGTGAGAGACCATGCTGTTCGTATTTAGAGCGGTAAAAAGCCAAACAAAACCCTGTTAAGCTAAAAGAAAGGAGAACAATTGTATGAAAGCCAAAAACGAATACATTTTAGAGTTTGTAGGTTCATATATCACTGTTATCCAAACAGTGTGCACGTTTTAATGAATCCCAGTTATTCTGCTGTGAGTTAAATATAATTGCAATAGGTACTGTTACAAGTGCATTTACACATCATGTGCATTCACCATTTTCTTTAATCCACGAGGATTGCCAAATAGGATCCAAAGCAACAATTAGTTGCTTTGACTATTGCATTTGGCATTATCAGAATGAAGGTCTGTCTTTCCCAATCTAATCAAACATTGACAACATAATGAAAATCCTTGATCCAAATGAGACTGCTAGGATCCCAACCACAACAGTGCATTTAGGCACCAAAAAGGCATTCAGTTTAGTACATTGGGCGTTTCTCCAGCTAGTTGTCAGCATATTGAGTTTCAGGTCTTTCTTGGAAGGGTTAATACCTCAGAACCTGTATTTCTTCATTATAGCAAATTAAAAATGGATTGCAGATTTTGAAATCTACGCAGCGCTAGGCAGGTGTGCCTGTTGTCACCTTTGTTGTTTGGGTCACTTACCGCACCACTGGCATTTGGTATTGTCTCCAACACAAAGCAAAAGGCTCCCCAACATCTCTTGACTGTATGCATGTTATTCTATCTTCTTCTTCTTCTTCTTCTTCTTGTAGTGATATTTCTACACTTCTGCCTCTGTTTTTTTAGGAAGCATTTCCATGCCTCCTCTTGTAAAACAGATCTGCAATTAATAGTTATTTAGCCACAAATTGCTTCAGAGGTGATTCATTGTCCTTACAACTCAGTTGCACTCGCGTATTCTAAAACCAGCATTTCTTTCTGTATTTGACACATTAGCCTGAGCTATACTCCAGAGCTTGCAAATCACGATTTTAATTTTATAGAAGTGTTTCATTTATGTTGTAAATCCTTATACCTTTGTATTTTTTTTAATATTCAGGAATTATAATGCGGCTGGCAGCTAGAATGTTTTCTCTAACATTAACGTATAAGTAACTGATGTGTGCACAATATTGTGTCTTGGTAATGTATCTTTTTACTTGTATAATAACAAAACATTCTGTAAGAAATACATTATTCTTGGCATCGAGGGGCACTAGGATTAAGAAATGTAAATTATTCTGGCCATTAAGGACTTATGTCCATTATTAAACATAGCAAATTGGCAGCATCTACTAGTACATCTGCAGACTTCTTTTAGAGAAGGGAATGTGATATTGTATCTTTTAATAAATGATTGAAATGTATAACACAGGCGGGGAGGTTTCCTGCTATAGTCATTGAAAATATTATAAGAAAATTACTTTTTGGATCATCCGAGATGCACGCACAGTATGATTGAGTGAATTTGTGCTATTGGGAGTACAGAAATGTATAAGACAATATTAAACAAAGGAATTTAGTGTTTGCCAAACTCCTGCCAGATAGTTCTTCTAAATTCCACGAAAAAGTCTGGAAGGAATCGAGTATTAAATGAATTGGTTCTTGCCTAAATTTAAACAATTGCATCCGCTCAGCATTTGCAGGCTCAGTGGGGGATTCCAGAGGCGTCTTTAATGTTTTTACTTTGTGACTTCTGATTAAAAAGATCAACGGGGGATACTCGATACTGTGGTGATTTGGGTGATGGCATTGGTTGGGGGGGTCATAAAAAGAGATCATACCGCAGTTCTCTAGCGCCTTCCAATGGCCGGTCTGAGTATGTGCTCTCGCTGCAGTGACACCCGATGTCCCGACATCGATGGCCAGTCGCAGTACGTGCTGTTATCAGTGACACCTAAAAACTGACGAGAACATGCTTGGACAGCAGTGTCTCCCAGTGACCAATGTCATCATGCTGTGGCTCCCGTGACTTCTAGTGATGACAATTCCAAATAAGCTGTGGTAGCCTTAACACCTAGCAACCTGTCTGGGAACACTCTGGCAGCAGTGACACCTTTTGATCAGCATCAGTACTCTTTGGTGACAGTGAGCCCTAACCATCAGTCAGCGTGCTCACTAGCGGAAGTGACCTCTAACGAATAGCCGGGATGCACTCTGAAAGTAGTAACACCTAGTGACCAGTCAGAATATGCCCTGATAGCAGTGATGTTGTGGCGACTGTGACACCTGATGACCATTGGAGCACTCTGGTAGCAGTAACACCTTGTGACCAACCTAAGTAGCCACTGGCAGCAGTGATACCTAGTGAGTGATTAGAATACACTGCCGCAGCAACAGCAAGTAATGAGCCGTCAGTGCGCCAGCTGGCAGCAGCGATAAGTAGTGACCAATCAGAAGACACTCTAGCATCAGTGACACCTATTGAGCAGAACTAGTCAGAGTATGCTAGTGAAAAGTCATAGTATGCGCAGGCAACAGTGACACCTATTAACCAGACTCATTATTCCCTGCGAGTAGTGCAAGTTAGTTAGTTAACTGGAGGAGGAATAGCCATCGCCCACAGATCCACCCTCCAAGTCGACACCCACACGGATGACACCCTCAAGACCGCCGAGCACCTACACTTCCAGATCCACACCGACCCCAACACCACCCTCAGAGGAACACTCATCTACAGACCCCCGGGTCCACGAGCACCCTTCAACGACTCCATCGCCGAACTCGCCAGCACCCACGCACTCCCCTCCACGGACTACATCCTCCTCGGAGACCTCAACTTCCACCTAGAGAACAATGACCCCAACTCCACCACATTGATCGCCAACCTCGGACTCCGTCAACTCGTCACCACACCCACCCACATCGCCGGCCACCCGCTTGATCACATCTTCTCCACAAGCGCCCACGTCCCTTTCAACCACACCACCGAACTCTACTGGACCGACCACCACTGCATCTACTTCACCTTCAAGAAGCAAACCAAGCACCACCGCACCCAACAACCACCCCGCCACTGCTGGAGCAAAGTTACTGAAGATCAACTAACCAGCACCCTCGCCCAGAACCCACCTACCGACCCAGACACCGCCGCTCTCAACCTCAGACAGTGGATCACCAACCGAGGCCAACTCCCTAGCGCCACTCAAGAATCCTCCCAACAAACAAGCCTGCAAAAAAGCCACCTGGTTCACAGACGAGCTCCAAGCCTCCAAACACGACTGCCAGAAACTAAAAAAGAAATGGCTCCACGAACGAACACCCGACAACCACACAGCCCTCAAGGACGCCTCCCACAGGTACCACCAACTCATCAGAATAACCAAGAGATCCTCCTTCAAAGACCGCCTGGATAACAACGCACACAACAGCAAAGAGCTCTTCAACATCGTGAAAGAACTCTCCAATCCCAGCGCCAACGTCAACGACATCCCACCATCTCAAGAACTCTGCGACTCTCTGTCCACCTTCCTCCTCCAGAAAATCACCGACATCCACAACAGCTTCTCCACCACAACCACGCCAGACCCCATCCCCGCAAGCACCACCCGCACCAACCACCTGACCTCCTGGACCAACGTCAACGACACAGAGACACTCAGGATCATGAACTCCATCCACTCAGTATCACCGTCTGACCCATGCTCACACCACGTGTACAACAAAGCCGGCGCAATCATCGCCCCCCAACTACAGAAGGTCATAAATATCTCCTTCGAAACAGCAACTTTCCCGGAAAGTTGGAAGCACGCCGAAATCCACGCCCTCCTCAAGAAGCACAAAGCCGACACTAAAGATCTCAAGAATTTCCGTCCCATCTCCCTGCTCCCGTTCCCAGCAAAAGTCCTTGAGAAAATTGTCAACACACAACTGACCCGCCACCTCGAAGACAACAACATCCTGTACCCATCCCAGTCTGGATTGAGACGGAACCACAGCACCGAGACCGCCCTTCTAGCCGCCACAGACGACATCAGACGCCAACTGGACAGCAGCAAAACATCAGCCCTCATCCTCCTAGACCTATCTGCTCCCTTTGACACAGTCTGCCACCACACCCTAATTGCTCGCCTCCACGAAGCCGGAATACAAGACAAAGCCCTCAACTGGATCACTTCCTTCCTCTGCGGCTGAACCCAAAGAGTCTGCCTCCCTCCCTTCCGATCCAAAGCCACCAACATCATCTGCGGCGTACCCCAGGGCTCTTCCCTCAGCCCAACACTGTTCAATATCTACATGGCCCCCCTCGCACAAATGGCCCGCCAATATGACCTCAACATCATCTCCTACGCCGCTGACACCCAGCTCATCCTCTCCCTCACCAAGAAGCCGCACACCGCCAAAACCATCCTCCACGAGGGTATGAAGGCCATCGCCGAATGGATGAGAAGCAGCCGTCTGAAGCTGAATTCAGACAAGACGGAGGTTCTCATCCTCGGACCCACCCCCTCAGCCTGGGATGACTCGTGGTGGCCGACCACACTGGGTACCCCACCAACTCCGACCGACCATGCACGCAATCTAGGCTTCATCCTCGACTCCTCCCTCTCCATGTCCAAACAGGTCAACACAGTCTCCTCCTCCTGCTACAACACCTTCCTCATGCTCCGCAGGATCTACAAGTGGATCCTGACCGAAACAAGAAGAACCGTGACACAGGCCCTCGTCAGCAGCAGGCTAGACTACGGCAACACACTCTACACAGACATCCTGGCCAAACAACTGCAACGCTTCCAACGCATCCAAAACGCCTCTGCCCGACTGATCCTCAACGTACCCCGCCGCAACCACATCTGCCACCACCTGAGAGATCCTCACTGGGTCCCCGTAGACAAGAGGATCACATTCAAGCTCCTCATCCACACTCACAAAGCCCTCCAGAACACCGGACCAGCCTACCTGAACAACAGACTCAGCTTCTACACCCCCACCCGCCAGCTCCGCTCCGCGAACCTCGCCCTCACCGTTGCTCCCCGCATCCAGCGAAAGACCTCCGGTGGCAGATCCTTCTCCTACCTCGCCGCCAAGACCTGGAACTCCCTAACGACCAACCTACCCCAGACCCAAGACCTACTCGCCTTCAGAAGACTCCTCAAGACTTGGCTTTTCGTTCAGTAGCAGCACTTCCCCTCCCGCCCCCCCCCCCCCACCGCCTTTCCCCAGCGCCTTGAAACCCTCACGGGTACGTAGTGCGCTTTATAAATTGATTGATTGATTGAACGTTGAGCCCACACGCTGGTCATCGTGACACCTAGTGATCAATCCAAGTAATACCTGACCACAATGACACCTAGTGAGTAGAGTGCAAGCAATGACGCCTAGTAACCAGTCTCAGAATACCTGAGAGCAGTGACAACTAGTGAACTGTGAGCCTACACTCTGGTCATCGTGACACCTAGTGATCAATCAAAGTAATCCCTGACCACAATGACACCTAGTGAGTAGAGTGCAAGCAATGACGCCTAGTAACCAGTCTCAGAATACCTGAGAGCAGTGACAACTAGTGAACTGTGAGCCTACACTCTGGTCGTCGTGACAGCGTGTGATCAATTAAAGTTCTCCCGGACCACAGTGACACTCAGTGAGTAGAGTCACTCTGCAAAGAGTGACACCCAGTAACCAGTCATAGTATGCTCTGTAGCAGTGACAGTGAGTCGTCACTCTGCTGTGGCAACTGTGATAGTGACTCTGGCTGCAGTGACACCTAGTGACCTGTCCGTAGTGACGTCTGGTGAGTGGTCAGGGCGTACAGTGACCGCAGTGACACCCAGTATGTGGGCTCTGTATGTCCTGGAACCAGTGGCATCTGAGGCAAGTCAGAATACACGGTGGCAACAGTGACAGATCGGTCAGAGTTGAGGCCTATGGGCAAGTTGTACCCCAGACAGGTTAAAATATCTGAGGGTAGAAGTGCCCTTCAAGTGTGTGCTGCAAGATTTCTTGTGCTCAAGCAGGAATCTTCGAATTCACTACAAAATTTCCAAAAATAATACCGCTTATGTTGCAGCATATGCTGTGTTTGTTATAGGATATGCCGCATGCGTCGCCTGATTTGCTGTAAAGATGGTGTCTTCAGCAGGATTCACTCTGCATGCTGCATTTCAAACAGAATGCGGTGCATTTTCTGCAGTATCCACTCTGACTGCTTTTCTCAAGATTTGTGTTTGTTAAAAAAGATTTTATTTTGTATTTGTTGCAAGATTTGCTTCATTTTCTGTAGAATTTGCTATTTACTGTGAGATTTTAGGTTTCTATGCAGGATTTCCCTAAATTGCTCCATCAGTCATTGCACTTACTGCAGCGTTTAATGCATTTACTGCAGGGCCAGTAGCTTTTGCCGGCAGGGTTAACTGCATTTATTTGCACAGTAACATCTGTAAGTCCAAGCTAATATTGGCAGTGTTCACCAATTACTTGGTTTTATGATGCTTTGTGCAAGCATTGCCTTCTGGTTGTGATTCATCCAGCAGAGTTTCTCCAGTGGGATTTTATTTCCAAACCAGATCTACGAGGGTGGGTGGTGTGAAGTGTGCAGGTTATCCTCACAGAGGTGGTCCATTAGGGAGTGTATTTCTTGCGGCCTTCCAACCCATGTTAAAGTCAAGCAGGCACTGTTTTTGTCTCTGGTGGTTTGTCTCTGTCTGCTGGTTTGCCTCAGGTAGTTGGTCTCTGGTTGGTGGTTCACAGCCGTCATGCTCCACAACGAGCCTGTGCGCCCCGTGGCAGTGTTGTTGAGTAGGTGCATTGGGTCTTCTATCCTTCAGTGACCTAGACGGTTGAGTGTCAGGCTTTCTAGAGCAATATTTGTGGATCTTCTAGGTCTCATCAGGAGTGCATTGAGCATTTCCTGGTCGGCATAAGGGTGGAGTGTATTCGGAGAACTGAGGATGTTCCAGAGCAGCTGAGTATGGCTCGCTAATCCCCTGCTCACCTCCTGTTGGCTCTTGGAGCAAAACCTTCACATGTTAATATCCAGCCTCATACGGGGCACACATTTTCTTTCAGTGCGAGGATGACAGGTAAGTCATACTCTTAATGAGGGAGAAGTACCATCTCAAATTCAGTGCATCTCCTAACTAGATAACAGGCTTCTAAACACCTTATTCTGGCTGCAGCATTTCCTGTCAGCATTGCTCCATATGCGACAGCATTTCCTGCTGGCATTGCTCCATGTGCTGCAGCATTTCCTGTCAGCATTGCTCCATATGCGGCAGCATTTCCTGCTGGCATTGCTCCATGTGCAGCAGCATTTCCTGTTGTCATTTCTTCATGTGCTGCAGCATTTCCTGTTGTCATTTCTCCACGTGCTGCAGCTTTTCCTGTCAGCATTGCTCCATATGCGGCAGCATTTCCTGCTGGCATTGCTCCGTGTGCGGCAGCATTTCCTGCTGGCATTGCTCCGTGTGCGGCAGCATTTCCTGCTGGCATTGCTCCATGTGCGGCAGCATTTCCTGCTGGCATTGCTCCATGTGCGGCAGCATTTCCTGCTGGCATTGCTCCATGTGCGGCAGCATTTTCTGTTGTAATTTCTCCACGTGCTGCAGCATTTCCTGTCGACATTGCTTCATATGCGGCAGCATTTCCTGTTGGCATTGCTCCATGTGCTGCAGCATTTCCTGTCGACATTGCTTCATGTGCTGCAGCATTTGCTGTAAGATTTGCTGCTCTTTCTGCAGCATTAGCTATGTTTTTGCAGCACAGTTTTCTGGATTTGATGCAATATTTGATCTGTTCTTGGTAGAATGTGCATACTGTTGGGTTGACTGCAGCAACTGGTATGTTTGCTGCCAGGTCCTGTTGCGTATGTTGCTGTCTTTCCTATAGGATTTGTTGCAGGGCGTGCCACATTTACTGCAGGTCTGCTGTGCTTGCAATACATTTGCAGCAGCATTTGCTCTGTTTTGCAAGATTCAGTGCAGCTGCATTGGTGAATTCACTGCACTTGCTGCAATGATTGCTGTACCACCTGCAGACTGTGCTGCATTTCTGGCAGGATGTGTTCACATGGGTCCAAGGTAAGCTTTGTTGCAGGATTTGCTCAATGTGTTGCAGAATCCGACATGTTTGGGGCATGTTTCACTCTGTTAGTTACAAGATGTGTGGTGCTTGCAGCATAATTGTCTGCTTTCATGCATCATTAAGTGCACTTATTGTTAAAAAAGAAAAAGATATCTTCAAACTGGAGGTGGCTCCCCCTGGTGGGCCATATTTGTTGTCAGGGAGCGCACAAGGCTCTCACCAAGAGAAGCATTTAGTGGGCCCCGGGGGTACCAATGCAAACATAATTCTCAAAACAGTGTTTTGTTCCTAGTGAAAGAGAACAGAGTGGCAGTGAGCCATCCTATAATGAGCAATTACTAATGTCAAAACAACCCTCTAAGTCCCTCGTGCTGTGGATACTTTTACACTTTTAGGGAGACCCAGCTGCCAGTAGAACGTTGGCAAGTGTATTCAATTTCATTTTTAAAAGGTGTACCTAAACAATACTGCACCACTTGAATTATAACATATGTTAAGAACTGACGATTGTATAGAATTATTGGAGAACATGTTTGTCATTCTGGGTGGTGGGGCTCGATTAACTTTTTTTTATATTTTATATGCATGACTGGCTGAATTCATTGCCAGATTCGCTAAATTTATTTCACGATTTGGTGCATTTATTGTGGGATTCACTGCATGAGTTTAAAGATTGACTGTATTTTTGGAGGGCTTCTTCTGTTTACTGCAGGATTCTCTGTAGAATTTGCGTACAGAAGTCACTGTTTTACTGCACCATCATTGACTGCAATTGCTGAAGGATTTGGTGGGTCCATTAGCTGCATTTATTTTGCTGCAGTTTTTAAAATGATTGTTGCAGAAATGCTGTATGTGTTGTAGGAATTGCTGATGTTGCCCGATTTCCTGCAATAACTGGAAGCTATGACATATTTTGCAGCAGTATTTGCAGTGTTTTCTGTTTTTTTATTGCAGGGTTTGCTGAAATTGTTGCAGGATCAGTTGCACTTTATATTAATATTCTGTACTGTTCCTACTGGAACTATTAATTATTTTTTTAAGTATGTACCATACTTTCTTCAGGTTTGTTACAGGGTTGATCCATTTTTCTTCTAGATTTTCTGAAAGATTCTCTGATTAGCCTCATTTGTTGCAAATCAGTGTGTTTACCGATTTCCCACATTTGAGGTTTTGAGCTTATTTTGTGCGTTTTGCTGCATTTGCTGCAGATTTTCTGCTTTTGATGGAAGGTTTCATGAGATTTTTATAGGGTATGATGTGCTTGCTGACAGATTTGTTGGATTTTATTCCGGTTTCCGTCGTGTCTTGCAGTACTTGTTGCAGGGACAGGAGACTATTCTGCCATCGTTGCTGCTTTTGATGGAGGATTGTCTGCATTTGCTGCAAGATTTGATGCATTTCCTTTGCATGATTTGCCATCAGAGTGAAGAGATTTGTGGAGCAGGTTCTGCTGAAGGGTATTAGCATCACATATCCTCTTAGAATGCTATTCTTACACCTAAGCCTGCATGGCTGTGAAGCTCGTCAGGATTTCATTGATGTACCAAATAATTAAGTCAATGTGAGGGCTGGACCTCACTTCACAAGCCCAAAGGCCACAGACTATGATCTGAAATGATGATCCCAGAGTTGATTCTCTGCAGGGTCATGGGTCATGAGTCCATGATGCATTATATCCATCTGGGTGATCCAAAACTCTGGCAATGTACAATTTCCAAGTCCACGGGCTTGTAATGCAAGAATGTGTAGTCTGTTAGTCTATGAGCCATGTGTATATGGAGTGCAAGTCCACAAGATCCAAGTTCATGGACTCCAAGTCCCTGGTCCCTTTGTGCATGCCGTGCAAGTACACAGTCTGCAGGTTCAAGGTCCATTGTTGCCTGTCCAGAAACCGCTAGTCCAGGCTGTGTACCCATAATCAGTTAGCTCTTTCCCCATACTTTTGTGATCAGGAGGTCTGTATGATACATGTTTAACGCATGCAAGTCAAAGTATGCAATATTCAAGTACACAGACCTCGAGACTGGAGTCCATGAGCCACAAGTTCATCAGCTCGTGTGAGATACTTGGGTGAACCATGGATCCAATAGCTACAGTGGGATGGTCTGTGAGCCCACAGTCCTGTAGTCAAAAGCCTACAGAGCTATGACCAGTGAGTCTATAACCTATGGAAATGAACTGGAAATTGACAGTCCATGGGGTCATGCTTTGCAAAGACGAGTTATGAGCTGTCTGTCCACAAATCTCGAATCCAAAAATGTGCCGAAACACAGTCTACAATGCATGTTCACGAGCAAGAGTACGTGATGCTTGAATCCTCCTGCCATCAACCCCTAAATCTAGTGTCCATGGCCTGATCACGGACAGAATATAGGTAACAAAAATGTTGCGTGGACATAATACCGTGTCAAAAATCTCAAGGATATAAATATCTGGAAGGTAAGTGCAAATAGAGAAGCATAGATTTCCTATTCTTAACTTCACGTATTCGTACCGTGAAGATATATATTCATATAAATATATATATATTCTCTCTCTCTCTCTCTGTCTCCATCTCTCTCACACACAAAAAAAACGTTGCTTACCCATAGAAATCTACCTTGATAATATTTTTGTCACATCATATTTTTTTGTCTATTTTGTATAAAGACCCCTCGGCCCCGTATGCTTTAGTCTTTAGCCCCGGAACGATAACGAGCGACAGATAAGGATTCATACTGCCACAAATCCATGTCCCACAAGTCACAGTTGGTGGTTTGAGAGTCCGTGGTGTACATTCCGCCAGCCACGCCGCTGCTGTGTGCGGATCCTTTGTCTGCGAGTCCACAAGTGAGAACCTGCTGTACGTGCCTTGAGTCAGATGTGAGGAGCTGCATTGACGCAATAAGGGATTGCCCACTTTCCACTGGAGTATTTCACGCACTAGTGACCTGTATACTGTACTGTGAAATACACGAATGATGTGGCACTGGATACCCAGTAACCGTTAGCACTTGATGCCCAGTGATGGGTGGCACTGGATGCCCAGAAATGGGTGGCACTAGATGCCCAGTAACCAGTATTACTGGCTGCCCAGTAGTGGGTGGCAATGGATACCAAGTAACTGGTAGCACTGGATGCCCAGTAACTGGTGGCACTGGATGCCCAGTAACCAATATCATAAGGCTTCCAGTAACAAGTGGCACTGGATGCCCAATAACAGGTGGCACTGAATGCCCAATAACAGGTGGCACTGAATGCCCAATAACCAGTAGCACTAGATGCCCAGTATTGGGTGGCTCTGGATGCCCAGTATTGGGTGGCTCTGGATGCCCAGTATTGGGTGGCTCTGAATGCCCAGTATCGAGTGGCACTGGATGCCCAGTTACAGTTTGCACTGGCTGCCCAGTAACTGATATCACTAGATGTCACTAGTGGCACTGGATGCCCAGTAACAGGTGGCACTGGATGCCCAGTAACCAGTAGCACTGGATGCCCAGTAACGGGTGCCACTGAATGGCCAGTAACAGGTGGCACTGGATGCCTAGTAACCAAAAGCACTAGATGCCCAGTAACCGGTGGCACTGGATACCCAGTAAATGTGGCACTGGATGCTTAGTAACCAATATCATTGGATGCCCAGTAAGTGGTGGTACTGGATGCTCAGTAACCGGTGGCACTGGATGCCCGGTAACCGTTACCACAGGATGCCTGGTAACCGGTGGCACAGGATGCCCAATAACCGGTGCCCAGTAACTGGTGGCATTGGATGCACAGTAACGGTTCCACTGGGTGCTAAGTAGCGAGATAAGACCAGGGACCAAAGCCACTGATGACAATAGTGAACGTGGGGAAATACTGGTCCCATTTAGCTTCCACTCTGTCCTGCACGGCCTGGGTAAGTGGTCACCTCTGTCAGTGTGGGAGAGGATGGAGTCCCCCACCCTACTTCACTTAATGGGTAATAGGTGGCACTGGATGCCTAGTAACTGGTGGCACTGGATGCCCACTAACTGGTGGCATCGAATGCCACCAGTTACCAGTAGCACAGGATGCCCAGTAACGGGTGGCACTGGATGCCCAGTAACGGGTGGCACTGGATACCCGGTCAGTGTGAGAGAGGATGGAGTCCCCCACCCTACTTCACTTAATGGGTAATAGGTGGCACTGGATGCCTAGTAACTGGTGGCACTGGATGCCCACTAACTGGTGGCATTGAATGCCACCCGTTACCAGTAGCACTGGATGCCCAGTAACGGGTGGCACTGGATGCCCAGTAACGGGTGGCACTGGATACCCGGTCAGTGTGGGAGAGGATGGAGTCCCCCACCCTACTTCACTTAATGGGGCCTCGAAGGATGCAGCCCCCGGCAGATGCACTGACTGTTACTAGAGGGACCCGGCTGGCTCCGAGCAGAGATGCACAGCCCAAAAAGGCTTGACCACACACAGCTGTAGCACAGACAGAAGTCAGTGTCTCTGGACCAGCTCAGACCAGATCTCTCGATTATTCAGCCAGGTGCTGGATACAGGGCTCGACAAGAGTATCCACCCATTCTTCGGTCTCGGTGCGATCCTGCAGTGCCCACCACGAATCTACGGCTGAGTGAGAGTCTCGCCTGCTGGTTGGAGAGTTGTTGAGGCACTTCATCAAGAAACGAGTGCGTTTCATCTTAGAACCTTCACCACAGGTGGATCTAAAACTTGATGTTTCCTAAACAGCAGACTAGCTCCTCGGCTCTACTTGTATGTCTCTTGCGCCGGTGTGTTGTCTACAACCGTATGGATGTGGCAGCCTCGAAGCACTTTGTATAGCAGCCACTACTAGAAACCCGCAGATAACTTCATGGTTAAGTACTGACAGGCCCGTACCAAAGTCGCTGTTTGCGCATGCTCGGTATCACCTGGCGCTTTAACGTAGCTCATAAAGCATGGGGTACCCACGCTCCCCCTTATATCACGTGGCTAAGATTCTGGCCTTTTGATCGCAACTTATTTGGTTGCAATGTCCGATGAGTTTCCGTCCAATGGGACCTGCCTTTCTCCCCTGCTGGTCTCTCTGCTGTTTGCCACGTGTAGATGAATGTTTTAAACGCATTTGTTTAACAGCACTGTGACTGCGCTTTGCTAATGTATTGACTGTTGCTGTCATTTTTTGCAGTTGTATATAGCGCGAACCTGGCCCACAGGCCCTGGAGTGCTTGACATGAGCATCGGGTAAGTGATTTGGCCAGAATCACAGGATGTTCAGCTGGCGCCAGGATTTGAACCCGCCTCCAGCACTTGTTAGGCCTTCTCCCCGTGTTAAAACCGGAGGGAGGGGCAGCAGCGTAGGCTGTTTAGCCAGGGACCGGGGCATAACACAGGTCCCTCTAGCCGCCTGGAACCCAACTCCCGGGGGGGTTCCCTTTTTCACATGGGGGCCCGATTCACCCCAAGGTCGATGACACACGGGAGACTCTGGACCCCTATCCACCTTCTGAGAGAGGGCATCATTTTGCGTTACCCCACCGGCCATGTGGCGCGCGTAGCGCCACCTTCGGGCAGCCCTGGCACCCTGGTCACCAGAGACCGGGCGAGGCCTGGCACCGGCTGCACGGGGAGCCTCGAGGCCCCCACGGCAGCTCCTCTGGGGTCTCTTCTCTTCCCCGGCCGGTGTATTTGCATTCATAACATGTCGGCTTGCGGCTGCCAGCCCCCGCTGTGCCCACATTCAGTGCCATCCCACCGACGGCCTCCCCGCCCTGCCCTCCGCGCCAAAGAAAATCCCAAATTATTCATAGCCGCGTCCAACAGACGCTGTAATGAGAGGCGCTTCGTTTTCTCATTCAGGGTCTGTTTCTGTTGGGGCCGCGCCGGCTCCGAGGGACCGGGCACGGAGGAGGGCCTCAGTGTGCTGAGAAGTGACTGACTCTGGGAGGGAGGTCTGCACCGAGGTGTCGCAAAGGCTCCTTTAGCGCTGGTGGTGCCCGGTGCCACAATCCTTTAACGCCCCCTCATGACCTGCTCCTCTCTCAACACAGCCCGGCTCTCACATACATTTTATTCTTTTGAAAGCATTGGAAATTATGGGCTTTTCTAAAACACTCAAGAATTCTCATAAAAACCCGGCAACAGGCATTTTAACTTACTTTATGGCGAGTCAAAACTGCCACTACACAAAATTCCGAGAACTCTCTCTCAATCGCTCTCACAGTAACGTTCTGCACGAGAGTTCTCTTGACATTTTTATTGGTGCCTGAATGCTGGACGCACAAGGAACTCTGCCACCGGTGCTTATACTTTATTGGTAAACACAGCGCCCTCCTGAGGTCATTGCCCCCGCCCCCCCTTTCAGGTCAGAGCCCTAAAACCGGCCCTGCCTGCACCTAGGAGGAGGACAGGATTCACCTTTAGAGACCTGTCAACTGCAAACACATTTTTTTTCTTCTTTTTTTTTTAAAGCGGTTAAATAGTTTTTAAGTTGGCAGGTCTGTCGTAGAGGCGACGCATGCAGGCGTGGAGTGATATCTTGCCATTATAATGTCTTGGTGGGTACCAGACGCGTATGCCTCAGTGTGCTGCGGGGGGGGGTGCGCACTCTAAGAAAGATATCTCCACCGGGGTGTGATATGTACACCCCTGAAAAGAAGTGTACGCACCCGAGGCATGACCTTTGCACCTGAAGAGTGACACATGACATACCACTCGAGGATTGCTAACTTGCTGTGGCGGCTGGGTAAGGGCATCCTTGCCTCGGTGTGCTGCGGCAGTGAAGTCCTCGACAAGGAGTGACATCTGTACTCTAGAGAAGCAACGAGTGCACCTGAAGAATGGGGTGACCAGAATTCTAAAGCCAAAAACCGGGACATTTCACTAAGACAAAAGAAGGACTACAGTTTTACTTCAACCAAGTACACAGAATGATAGCACTCATCAGCTGTAGACTTACAGAAGAGTTACTTAGAATTTAAATAACATGCAATTTGTAAGCCAGTATTATTTCTGTTGATTAAATTGCTTACTTGTAACAGCTGCTAAATATCCCTGCTGTGGAAAACATAAAAAGGCACCTCCCAGCGTTCTCGGTCGACCCTCTCTAAAATCCGGGATGTGGGCTAAATTTCCTAAAATCTGCCAGGACAGCTGGTGGAAAAATAGAACTGTCCCGGCAAATCCAGGACGTCTGGTCACCCTACCGAAGGGTAACATCTGGCCATAGCGAGTACGTAGCGGTTTAAAACCAGGCCTCGGTGTGCTGCAAATGTCTGTCTAACATACAACCAGGTGCACCCCGGCATGAGGTCTCGTTGTGAGACGGGATATGCACCAAATACACACATGAAGAGCGGTCTGCCCTGCCCTCGGGGAGCGACAGCGTCAGTGGTGGCCGGCATTTTTAGAAGGGAGAGGGGGCGCACTTACACTCATTCTTTCACACACCCTCACGCACATCCATTAACAACACTCATAAACATTCAAACATACACACACACCAAACATTTAAAAAGATCACACACACACACTTACCTTCAGCCTCGGAGATCCCAGTGAGGGAAGGCAGCAGTCCCAGCCTTATCACAGAGTGGGATGGGGTCAGTGAGACTGCTGACCCCACCCCACTCTGTGACGATGTGTCACTGATTGACACGCACCCTGGGCGCTCCAGGGCTTAAACCTGAAGCGCCCAGGTCGGAGTCAATGGGTGACGCTTCCCTTGTCACCCAGGGGAGGGCCTCGATGCACCTTTGCTGAGCCGAGGAGGTCACGCCCACAGGAGCGGTGACCTCTTCATCCCAGCAAAGTTCAGCTCAAGCAGCCAGGAGCCTGCGCAAATCGCGCATGTCTTGCTCCTGGCTGCCTGACCTGAACATGAATAGTCTCTGTCAGGCTGACCCTTGTTCAGCCTGACCGGCACTCTTAATGAGGGGCAAAAGGTGGTGGTGGGGGGGGAGGTGGCCATGGCCCCTCCACCCTAAAGGACGGGTTGTGCCTAGACAGCGTGCAACAGTGGGATGGATGTCAGCACCAAGAAGTGGGGCGGTGTTCTTTGCAGGAATATCTGCAGCGTGCAACAGTGTGGTGCAATGTCTGCAGCGTGCAACAGTGTGGTGCAATGTCTGCAGCGTGCAACAGTGTGGTGCAATGTCTTCAGCGTGCAAAGTGTGGAGGGCTACCTGCAACACTGTAAGGAAATGCCTCTTTTTGCACGTTCACCCCCACATTTTTTGGCCTGAGAACTGGTTTTGTGACTGAGGGTGCACTGAGGCCTGCTAACAAGAGCTCAGTGCCAATGTTCTGGCCCCATGAAAAGTATATCTTGAATTGGATGCACCCTATCAGCAAGGCCTGACTTACTTATAAGTCCCTAGTATATGGTACTCAGGGCAAATAAGACAGAGTGCCCACTCAAGGCTGTAGTATTGCTTGTGCCACCCTTCGTGTGACAAGGTTCAAAATGGCTCCCAGCCTCCACTGCAAACTGGAAGGACAGTGTTTTCATTGCCAGTTCGACTTTGCCATTTGAATCTAAGGCAAAGGCACCCTACCCCTTAATTTTATATGACGCCTCCCCCTACGGAAGGCCTATAGAGTCCTATGGCAGGGAGCAATATTTTGCTAAGTAAGACATGTTTTATGATATGTCTTAGCAGCAACACTTCCAAATTGACATTTTTCTGTGAGTAAAGTTGGTAGCCCCATTGGCAAATACAGAGCTACCAGGTGGCATCCCAACCCAGCTACATTTTGACTAGGACTACCAAAATGGGTCATTTGAGCTAGCAAATTAATCATGGCATTAAATGCAACCTGATGCCCAGGTCAAAATTATTGTCACTAATAAATGTAGGCTATTTTTCGAAGTTGCCACTCTGTGCTCTGCTTGTCAAGCAGCCTCACAAAGGCATACACACTCAGCAAGGTTCCTGACTGCCCAGGAAGACATGTGAACGACTCCCATGTTCAGGAACAAAGGCAGTACTCAGCAACGAGGTGTCACCTCCTCTGCCCAGATGGTCACTCGGAGGTTAGCCAGAGGCGACCTTCAAAGGGGAAGCCGCCTTTGATGGGCTGCCTGGCCCAAAACCCTGAGCAGGATGCCTTTTGTTTCTGAAAACTGCTTGGAGACAGGGCCAGAGAGAGGAAACTTGCCCACAAACTGGTTTTACAGTGGATGTGTTTCCCTCAGGTAGCCACACCTCCTGGGTGGGCTACCTTGCTCTTCATAACCGAGGAAGGGTCGTGCCATCTTGAAAGGGGTAAGGATGTGGCTTTCTGTGATAGCCAGATGCCACATATCACAGGAACTTTGTCACTAGGAGGAGGGGACCCAGTAGCCTATTGGCTAGTGACTGTGTGTTCCCCTCAGGACACTTTGCTGGGATGAATACAGCACCCCTGGCATGTTGACCATTATTACTTGCTGGACTTGGAAGGAGGACGAGGAGAAGACCACTTTGCAGCCATTGGAAGTGCCTAGAGAGAGGCAGCGACACCGGAGCAACTGCACCTGCTGCACTTCGGGCTAGTGAAGTTTGGACCCGGTCTGCATACCTGGCTCAGGGAAAAGCTGGTTCCCAACCCCCAGTCCAAAGTAGAGACACCAAAGGTCAGTTGGCTGGCCCTACAGAACGGCACTGGGGACATCAAAGTTGAAAGAGACCAAGAGGCACTTCTGGTGGCCACCACAGACGCTTTGCCGCTACCAAATTCTAAGCACACCAAAGGACAATTCGCACATAGCCAAAAGATGTACCCGTGTCTGCAGGACCCATGGATATTGTTTGTAACCAGATTTTTCACCCTAGAAAGACACCTGCCTCCAACCAAAGATTTGCGCTGTGACTGCTGTGCTGCAAAAGCGCAAGGTCTGCATCGGCAGCCCTTAGAACCTTGCAAAGAGATCTTTCTGGGTCCCTGAAATCCATGCTCAGAGGCGCCCCCACTCACCTGTGGACAGAGGACTGGACTGGACTTCACCCCTGTCGACCACACAGCATCAGGACCATCCTTGAGCATCTTTGAGCCTGCATTCCTCAGCATCAGGAACACTCCATTGTCGTCTATAGGGGTCATCCAGTAAAGTTTGGATCTTGCTCTTAAAATGCCTTGATGGCCAGGTAACAACCCAAAGTATCCTCTCTGGGCCCTGTAGACCTCTGTCGTGCCATCAAACTAACTTTTACAAACTTTCCAAACTTTCAGTTGCCCAGTGCTTATTTACAGTTTATATGAAGGTTATTCATTATTTCTAAAGTCAGTATCTCTGGAACTCTCTGGTGGATTTTGGTGGTTAAGATCTCTAAAAATGTATGTAAATATGCTTTATTTGTATAAAGCTGTGTCTTGTTTCTTTCATATTGGGTGACTTTTTCTTATTCTGTTGTTAGGTACTGTTAAATTATTTACACATTGTTCCTTTGCTAAGCCTTACTGCTTGAGGCCACAGCTACCCAGGGTTGACCTAAGGTAAGTAAATGTTCCTGATTGTTCCCAAGACAGTATTTTTTAGTATACTGCACGGTAGGGTGTCCCAGACTTACCATATACTACTCCCAGATGCTCACAAGTGTGCAAGAGTGTGGAGGGATATCTGCACTGAGAGACAAACCGCTCAACTAGCACAGTGATGTCCGTACCCAGGCAGGGGTTGTGTGCCACGTGAGTACCAGGCATGAAGGGGAGAACCCCGTTTGCGAAGGAGTGATATATATGCACGGCGAGGTGTAACATCAGCACACAATAAGTGGAGTCTGCACTTGAAAAGTGTTTGTGTTGAGGCATTCTTGTAGCACAGTGGTTCCCAAACGTTTGACTTCTGTGGACCCCCACTTTCTCATTACTGGAACCCGGGGCCCTCCAATGAATCATCATTGGAATCCAGGGAATGACCCCGCCCCCACTACCTCCCTCTCCCCAACTGAGTCATTACTCAAAGCCAGGGACCATGGCCTAAACATGATGATTTGAAGTGCAAAACAATACACAAAAATTACAGAAACAAGGATTTATCAAAAATACACACAACACACTTTATTTATTTTGCAAACATATATAAATAGAAAAATAAATAAAAAATAGTTTTAATAGGAGGTTTGTAGCTTTTCTGAATTGAATTGAAGCCACACATCGTCCATACTTTATTCTGTTTGGTGCACCTATGATGTTCCCCCGAATCAATGTGGGGATACTAATTCAATTTTTAGCATCCAATTTCAAATGACTTGACATTTACAGTATGCTTTAAAATTTCAATCGTACATTTAGTCACTTTATTTATGTACACTTTATTAATCTGTTAAAATTAGTTCATTTTCTAAGTGGTCACGGACCCCCTGAGGAGGCGTTGCGAGCCCCCAGGGGGTCCTCTAACCACAGATTGGGAACCACTGCTGTAGGCTTTTCTTTCTGTCGTCTTTCTGAGAACTCGGATTGCACTCCGCTCTTTGCACGGGGGTAATGAGTATCCTAGTGCATGCATAAAAGGCGTTTGTTGCAGTTTCATTTATTAATGTTGAAGTTGGAGTTGTGCGTGCGACCCAGAGAATGTGCACCACACGTGGTGTCGGCATTTAGCGCCATTTTACACATGAAGCAGGACTCCAAGGGAGTGTGACAGCTTCACGGGTGGCCTATACAGGGCTGGCTTTAGAGTGGTGCAAGTGGTGTGGTAGCACTTGGTGCTGACCCGAATTGGGGGTCTGTGTTTAGCAATAACTTATGAAACTTGCCATTTAAAAGCACCTGCTGAAAAGTTCCTTGCCTGTCCAGCATTCAGGAAGCAATTAAAATGTCAAGATACCTCTTGTGATTAATGTTCCTGCTAAGGAGAGAGATGGGAGTTTTGTCTAGAGACAGCTTTGACTGCCCATAAAATAGCCTAGAGGGTTAAAAAGCCTTCTTCAAAGAACATAACTGTTTTTATGTGGATAGCTGAGTGGATTAGTAAAGCCAGCCTTTACAAGCACTTTAAAATGAATTAATGTGAAAGGGGGGCTATGGAGGGATGAGGGGCACATTTGCCGGGTGGTAGTGAGTGAATCCGAGGAGGTGGTCATGGGGTGGGGTGGGGGGGCACCAAAAAAGACTGTTGCTCAGGGCGCCACCAGCGCTAAAGCCTAAAGCCGGTCCTGCGCATATACACACTACTATTACCTGTAGTCTGCGATGCGTATATTTTGTGACCATCCAAGTGTTTATTGCTTTTCTGATTTCAGTGTGACGTTGTTGTTATTTTCTCTGGGGCGTGTTTTAAGTCTTCACACGTCTGGAGAATAAGTTGAAAATATGCAGCTGAGCGTGCACCAGAGCATGATAAGGCGTCACATCCACACCCACGGATGTGTGTCTGCCCTCGAGACGTGATGTCTGTTCCAGAGGAGGCACATCCACCCCAGTGGACTTATGTCTGCGCTGGAGACTGATGTCTGCACCTGAGGAGTGATGTCTGCAACTGAAGAGTCACAGGCGCACACATGGATTAATGTCTGCACTCAGGTAGTGATGTCTGCACCTGGGGAGTCACAGCCACACCGATGGACTTATGCAGTGGCGTAATGAAACTTGACTCCCACTGCAAAGTACATGGAGGGGCCCCCCTCCAGACTCACTCAGGAGCTCTGGGGCCTCGGTATTCTGCTGAGGGGGGGCCCATGGAGCTCAGCCCCTCTCCCCCCAACCCCTGGCCTCCCATGGAGGGTTATGTCTGCACTCGAAGTGTGATGTCTGCCCTCCTCGTGATGGCTGAACCTGAGGAGTCATATCCACTCCATTGGACTCATGTCTGCCTTCAGCTAGTGATGTCTGCACTCGAGGCATGATGTCTGGTTCTCAGCATGCTGCACCTGAGGAGTCCCATCCACACCAATGGACTTATGTCTGCACTGGAGGCGTGATATCTGCACTGAAGCTGTGATTTCTGCACCTGGGGAGTCACAGCCACACCCATGGATTTAGGTCTGCACTTGACGTATGATGTCTGCCCTCGACATGGTGGCTACACCGGAGAAGTCACACCCACACTAATGGACTTATGTCTGCCCTCAGGTAGTGATGTCTGTACTCAAGGCGTCATGGCTGCACCTGAGGAGTCACAGCCACACCCATGGATTTATGTCTGCACTCGAAGTGTGATGTCTGCCCTCGGCATGATGGCTGCACCCGAGGAGTCTCACCCACACCAATGGACTTATGTCTGCCCTCAGGTAGTGATGTCTGCCCTCAAGGTGTGATATCTGCACATGGGGAGTGTAAGCCACACCCATGGATGGATGTCTGCACTGAGGGAGTGTTGCTTGCATTGTAGGTGCGGAAGCATAACGCGGGTGGTGCTGGGCATGGAGAGTAACACCTTTTATGCTACAGAAGCTAGCTGCTTCATTGGCGTGACTTCTGCATCGAAGATCATTTTTGCACCCAAGGAGTGCCTGTTGCTGAGCATTGATGCCACGAAGGGAAATCTTGCCATGCAGGGGAGGGATGTATTTATCAGATATGTGACCTTTGCCCCTGAGGAATGACGGCGTGTCACAACGGGTACTAAACACAAAGCAAGGGATATAGAGGTCTATATGTACCAGAGCTGTGACGTCTGCACCTGCGAGTAATGTCAGCTGTGGGGGTCTTTAGGTGATTGTAAACATATCTTTACACAAAGGTTTCTTTCAAAAGTGGTGACTGCAAGGACCTCCGTAGTTAGATTGCATACATTATTATCACACATCTCATTAAATCTGCATATATGCTTGAAACTTATGTAATTGCTCCACACACAGTTGAGATCTAAAACCATCTTGATAATTCAGATTAATAAAATATGTCTATAGTTTGAGGAACTCATTTTCATCGTGAACCTGGAAAGAATTTACAATAAAAACGCACTTGTTTTTTTAAGGAGCATTTTAGTAGACTGTTGGCCTAAGCAGATATGATTAACAGAATTATGTCGAAAACAAGAATTCTTGATTAGCACAGAGCAGTTCTTCAAAGAGAGTGTGTGTGAGCGATAAACCCCACAGTGCGTGTGATAGAAATAGATAATGAATGGTGTTTCACCCAGAGCCACTGCACACAGCCGGTTAATGCAGAGGAGCAAGCGGTGATGAAACATGGCCTCTGGAGAGTTTTGAACTATTGGATGAAGAGCAGGGCCAGTGGAATTATGCGGCAGGAGAGGGCCGAATTATGCGACAGCGTTCAGTTAATTATGCAGCAAGGAAAGGCAAATGATGCAGCGTTAATACCACACATTTTCTGATAGTATTAGTGCATTTTTTGTCATTTTTTAAAAAACAGGTTAACACTGTCTGGGCATTGTTGCGCCTCATTTTAACACCCACGTATAGCAATAATCAACAAGTGAATCGCTCCAAGCGGCCTTCCACTGCGCAAAAACATGCGCGTTGCTGCATTTTAATGAACCTTTGAACTGTTTGAGCTAGAAACAAAAATTTTAAAACCTGCAGATTAGTCAACAGATGATGGATTATGTGGCAAATGGGGCTAATCTATAATTGTGCAAAAATCGCGGTCACACCATAGCATAATTCCAGTGGCCCTGATTAAAAGGAAGAGCGTTTATCAATATTCTGTTTCAAGGTAGTTTATTTCACAATTTGCCACAGTTAGTCACTGGTATATGTCTTCGACTTTGTGATTGATTGAGATGTAATCAAGGCTTACAGTGAAAACTGAATTTGGTTAAGTAGAATACACGGTTGGTCTGAAAATAGTCTTATAGCCCACTGCCGAGAATTATACCGGTTGTTCAAAGTCCTGAACCCGTAATCTAGTCCAGAGCCACAGGTAAGGGCCTTTAACAACCAGTATAGCCCAAAGCAGAAGGCTTACAAGGCTATTAGAAAATTCAACCCACTAAAGGTAAAACGTTCTAAATTAAAAAGAGAGAAACAGATAGGCAGACATTGGTCTGTTGGAGCAGAAGGCTTATACCAGCTAGTATAGGCCCAAAGCCATTCGATTGTCATCAGTGAAGCGCTCAACATTCCAATGTTCCAATTAATCCAAAGTGTCAGAGGAATGGCAATTGCCTGCCATTCTTTGATTTCATTAAGACCTTTTTTACTGAGCCTAAGTTTGAAAATCCAGTTGCGCTCTTTGAAAGTGATTTGTCTATACATTACTGCCGTGTGAGGTCAATTTGATTTTGTCACTGTTTTTTCAGTTTGAGTTGTCGGCACTATGGTTTTGGCAACAGGAGGGATATATGCATTAGCGGTGTGATTATCTTTGCTCATGGAATGATATTTGCACATCAGTAGTGATTTTTGTCACACCGAGTACCAACATGAAGGGATATTTTTGTGTGCTAATGAGGGATATTGGCACTGAGGTTGTGGAGGGAGTCCTGTGTATGCTGATGGGGAGAGGACTGCACTGAGGGAGGAATATGGGCATTGGAAGTAGATTGTCCTCCCAGGTTGTTGTGATTTCTGCCCGTGAGGAGTGCCGCTGCCACTAAAGGCCTCTATGTGTTGAGAGGGAGCCATTGGTATGGAAGAAGAGATATATTATACACCTCAGAAGGGGGTTGTCTTACTAGAGGAGTTATACCTACAGCCGAGGAGTAGTACTGTCCTGTGGTGTGTAGCAGGTTGTGGATGGCCTCCAGATCTCCGCCTATTTCAGCAGCTATGAGGATTGATTTCTGGTTGAATTAGATTTCCGGTTGGGAGGGATGAGGGGTTTTTGGGGGTAGGGTTGGTGTTGGAAATTAGAACTGTATAGCTCTGCTGCACAGGATTGTTCAATAAGTCTTGGATTTACTTTGCATCCTGGCATTCTGTGATGAGGTGAAACTTGTCCGGTGGGCCAGTGAGCAGCAGACTGTACAGTAATTTGTCCTTTGCATGAGTTAGACACTCAGCCGTACATACCTAGTCATTGATATAAAAAAAAAATAACACTTTTGAGGCAGGATTAGTAGCGTGCCATTTTTTGGTGGTGAAAAGCCTCCGACACTAAGTCTGTATGTAAAACCAAAGCGGAAAGGGTGGAGCAGAATGTCAAAGCTGTGCATAGGGCCAACTGTGGGATTAAACAGGGTCAACTGTGGGATTAAACAGGGTCAACTGTGGGATTAAACAGGGTCAACTGTGGGATTAAATAGGTTCAACTGTGGGATTAAATAGGTTCAACTGTGGGATTAAATAGGTTCAACTGTGGGGTTAAATAGGTTCAACTGTGGGATTAAACATGGTCAACTGTGGAATTAAATTAAGGGGTAGGGAGAGTATTTGGTTAAGGTTATGGGGTAAGGGTATGCGAGTAGGATTTTGGTGCCAGTCCATTTAAGAATGAGTGTTGTGTATCAGTTTAGAAATGAGTTTGAGAAAAAAAGAAGCAAACGTTAAAGTTTAGAGAGAAAACACATATTTACTCTGTAAAAAACAGTGAAACCCGATCTTGAACTACGAAGTCCTGAAAAAATTGGCTATTTTGGCATAAGTAATAAAAGAGAACGAACCCTAAAACTTTCTCTTGTGATTATTCTAAGTTGTGCGTGTGTGTTTTTTTTCTCGAAACCCTTTCATGGATCCCACGCGAGGGACGGTCCTCTCATACTGAGGAGATGATTCTTTCCACCCCGCTTGTATTAGGCATTCCTAGTGGCTCCATCTTTGGTCTTGGACCTCGTATCTCCTGGTGCCATAAGGGAAGCCATCCTGGGCCAGAGCTAGTTTTGTGTAGCGCACAGTAAGCTTGTGATCACGTTCAGCATTAACATTTGGGCAACAGGATTCCAGACGTGGTACCACTGATGTTCAAGTCCATAGCCCCAAAGCGTGCAGGTGCCACCTTGCTTATTCCGCGCCCCTCTGATAATGGTAGAAGTGGTGCCTGCCTATGGACATTATGCAGCATCGTCTGGAAACTGAGCCAGGCTGGCTTTCGACACGTGGTGGGGTCGAAACGCACGATATGTTGACGCCTGTAATTTTAGCAAGCATTGACAAAGCCCGTAGGTCTGACTTATAACCATAAGTACAGTCAGACATTCATCCATCCGTGCACTCGGTCACTCATCATGTAGTCCGTCTACCACCAGCCTCACTTGAACAACCCCACAGCAGTTTCTAGGATCTGGTCTCCTTGGCTGACGGTGGTCCCAGTGCACCCACCCCGAAGCAACTCCAGCGCTTCAGTGTCCACGCACAGTGCAAATCTGCACCAAAGGGCTCTTCGCACACAGTGAGCGCGTGCCGTCAAACGAGCTTGACGTGAACATCAGGTTAGTCACCAGCCAGGCTTATTATTCTGAGCATGTACCGAAGGGCAGGTTTCTGCACTTGCACCATAGAGCACCATACTTGTGAACTATATAAGCCAGCATAGCCCCCAGGGACCCCACTCACCACTGTCATCTCCCACTGGGGTGGGGGGGCAGTGGCTGTGGAGAAAGCCCTGCAGCAGTCCAACCATTTCCTAATGCAGAACTGCTCCAGAAAACACAGCGACACTTAACAAATCGATGTTCAATCCAGAGTTTTACATTTAAAAAGCAAACATACTTTGATTCACACACAACTAAATATTACACTGAAAATTAGAAACATTCACAATAAAAGTGAGTTCTCTCTATCCGCTCCTGACCTAGTGTAAGAAGGTCTCTCAGAGCAAAGCAGTGTGAGCCCCCTTCCTATGGTGTCTGTCTTGGAGTTCACAATGTAAAACCCTGTTCTAATGCATTTGTCACAGAGTTACACATTCCTGTTTATATCAGGTCTGTGTTAGGAATGTGTCTGTCAGTTATGAGCAGAGGAACGTCTCCATTGGTAGGTTAACCCAACTGCTGCCCAATCATGTGGATACAAAGATGACCAACAGGAGTGGAGTTGCCGGGAGCCAAAGGCCCACTTCCTGTCTTTCTTTTCACTTTTTCTGTTGGTAAATGCACTTTAAAGTCAGCTAAAGCTGCCTCTAGACAGACTTAAACTGTTAAAAAGAAGGGGGCGTGGCCAAGATGGTGGCGATTGCGGTCGCTTGAATCAGAGCTCCGCACACGGCCTACAATTATCCTGCAATCCCTCTGTCCCCAGGCGATAAAAGCCACCAGACCCGCATGCCTTGTATGCAACAATCTCCAGAGACCCTGAAAAATCGACCCGACCGATGCTGCGGCTCGTTTGGGGCCCGGACGGAGACAGGGACGCGGACCCAGCACGGAGCCGAGCGGACCGGCGGTCGTGGCAGCTGATCCCTGCGAGCAGGTACAGAGGGATACCACCGCGGTGGGCGAAGACGGTGGAGTGCTGCGGGTGCACCCTCGTAGGTGCCGACCCTCGTGAAGACGCATGTTATAGGCGCTTCAAAAGAAAAGGGATCGGAGGTTTAATGGTCCAGTGTATACCCTCCTAAGAATCTGTTAATATAATGCAATACACTGTTCCAAAAAAGATGAATGAAAAGAATACAGGGGAGTCCTAATCAATAGGAGCAAGAGTCCTCACACACCATATTAGGTGTCATGCTTCATCATCAGACAGCTCCTCGTCAGACCGGCGCTGCAATGTCTGACGGGCACCCCCCGAAGGGGGGCTCTTTGCCGGAGGTCTTTTACTATCGATGATGCCGCGGAACCAAGTATGGGTCCGAAGAGAAAGGAGAAACAGTCAAAATAGAGAATAAAATTGGCTCAGAACCCTCACTAAATATTCATTTATTCTTTGATGTTGGGTGATGGCCAAGATTAAAAAAATAACAAGGGAGTGTAATAGAGATAATGCTCAGACACTCACTAGAAACAACAATAGAATGTAGAGGAAGTCGGTCATTCACAGACTACTAAAAGACGCAGAGTACATGCCTATCTCAGACGCCACAAGGCGCATATAGCTATACTACAGGAGACCCATGCCACTACACAAGAACTAGGGGAAATTAATAAGAGCTGGCCGGGCACTGTCTATGGCACTAAAGTCTCAAAATATGCGAAGGGAGTACTAATTTGGATCGCTTCAGGGGTCCAAAACACATACATAGACACAGATGGCAGATATGTCTGCCTCAGTGGAGAGCTGGATGGTAGACAATTAACCATAGCTGGTATATATGCTCCAAATTCGGGACATGGGGAATTCCTGCGGACCACATCTGCAAAGATTTCACAAGATCCGTCCATACCAATTATCTGGGGTGGTGATTTTGGACATCTCTATGGACAGATCACACCCGCCAATGGCAAGCGCCCCTAGTAGGCGGGTATCTGAGATGCTAAGGTCCTGGATAACAGAACGGAGGCTGCATGATGCATGGAGAAGCCTTCATCCCATTGACAAAGAATACTCCTTTTTATTCACCGATACACAACCTTCACACACGGATTGATTTACTTTTATGTTCGGCCACGATAACACACTTAATACACAGCACCAATTATTTGGCCAAAACCGTATTGGATCATTGCCCTCTAATCGCCACACTGAGATGGGGCACTCAGCTATCACGAACACCTACTTGGCGCTTACAACCCACCTTGCTGCGCGACCCGCCCTTCCGGGAACAACTAGCTGACACCATAGCGTCCTACTTCACAATCAATAACCAAACAGCCACAACACGCGCAATCGAGTGGGACGGACACAAAGTGGTAATTAGGGGAATGTGTATCGGGGCTGCAGGCGGTATTCGACGCACTTTACTCTCAGAGCTACATGATACTGAGGAGAAATTACGTAAGGCAGAATGTGAAGCGGCCTCAAACAGTACTGCTAGCAACACCACGATCACACTCAAAAAGCAATGGGGTGACATTGAAACCCGTTTACGAAAATTTGACTATCGACACTACACGGCGCGACTACACGCCAAGGGTGATCGATCCAGCCACATGTTGGCCTGGTTAGCAAAAGGGACTCAGCGGCATACTCCTATAAACGCCATTCGCCTAGATACTGGTGTGATTGTGAATACACAATCAGAAATAAATGACGTATTCAAGCAGTATTATGCAAGGTTATATCAGGCAGAACCTCCCCCACTCGCAACACAATTAAAAGATATTTTCAGGACCTCCCATGTAAATCACCTAACGACAGCACAAGCACTAGAGCTAGACAAACCCATAGAAAGTGACGAAATAAAGCAAGCATTGCAACAACTAGCCCACAATAAAGCCCCAGGGGGAGACGGACTACCGATCGAGTACTACCAGATTTTCTCATCACAAACGCTCACTCCGTATCTGACTATGTTACAGGAGGCATATGAAACAGGTCGTCTCTCAGATTCACAACGTGAAGCAACGATTGTAGTCCTCCATAAAAAGGGTTGTGACCCACTAGACGTACGCTCTTACCGACCCCTGTCACTACTAAACACAGACTATAAAATATTGGGTAAGGTACTGTCGAACCGACTTCTCCCAATAATCTCTTCCCTGATACACCCAGATCAATCCGGATTCATACCTGGACGCAGCACTTCTGTTAACATCAGGAACCTATTGCTTTTGATAGCTGAAACCCCTGAGACAGACTACTCCAGAGTGGCGGTCTCACTAGATGTCGAAAAAGCTTTCGACACAATGGGTTGGCCATACTTGATGGCAACTCTGCAGTTAATGGGATTTGGCAAAGCGTTCACACGTTGGATATCTATCCTATACTCGGACCCCGTAGCACGAGTTAAAACTGGCACCATCACCTCGGAAAAATTCAAGATCGGTAGAGGCACACGCCAGGGATGCCCCCTATCACCACTTTTGTTCGCACTAGCCATTGAAGCCACGAGATGGGGCATACCGGACGGCATGGAACACCGCATAGTCTCCTTATACGCAGACGATGCATTAATATACCTACGTAACTACTCCGAATCCCTGCCAAACCTGCTACAACTATTGAATTCTTTCGGAGCCATATCCGGCTTGCGCGTCAATTGGGCTAAATCATGTCTATTCCCCATGCGCCGACTTCCCGACACACAGATCCACATATCCGCCGAGCATAATTTACAATGGACTTATAGCACTTTTAAATATCTAGGTGTGCACATATATCATGATGAATCTGACCCTAAGGAGGGCAACTTAGACCGGGCGATTAGATCAATAAAAGGATTGTTGCCCTTCTGGTGTGCACTACCACTATCACCTATGGGCAGAGTGGCATTAATCAAAATGATCATACTTCCTCGGCTACTATATTTTTTCGCTGCCCTACCATTATGGCTCCCCAGCACTTTTTTTGCACAGCTGAACAAGCTATTGATAGATTTGATATGGAGCACCGGACATAGTCGTGTGGCCTTGGCTAAGATCTGTCTACCACTGGACAGAGGCGGAATGGGAGTACCACAATTCGAACTTTATTACGCAGCAGCTCAGCTGCACTGGATCCTAATTTGGATACAAGACCCCACTCATTCTGAAAGCCACACTGTGGGCGTACAACTGGGTGGCTTAAATACACTGGAATGGCTTATAGGACGCGTGGCCCTTCCGTGTCATGGTAATATCCTGATAAAAGTGGCTGACCGGGTGTGGCGGCGCAACGTGAACAGGGGGTCTGGAAAACCACCATACTTTCCCAAGATCCCATTACTCGCCATCCCAGGTATACACAAACTACATGGCCGGGCGTGCCTTATTGATTGGGCCACCAAAGGTCTCCAGTTAGTGGGAGAATTATTCGCAGAGGGCCAATTTATCTCCTATGAAGCACTTGCAACGACGTATACTCTGGGACAGGGCGGTTTCATTATGTACGGCGCACTGCAATCTTTTAATACGTAGCGCTTGGGGGCACGGCAGCAGGGAACCATATTCATCACCTATTCTACACGAATTGCTCTTAGACACCGGCACACAAACACGAATCTCATGGATCCACAACACACTACGGGCCAATCCAGAAGAAGTACAGTTACAAGCCAAGAATAAATGGGAAAAAGCACTACACGCACAATTTACAACACCAACATGGTCCATGGCTCTCACAACCACGTGCGAGGTATCGCGCAATGCTTGTTTCAGATACACCCAACTCAACTACCTACATCAGACATACCTGACTCCACACTGCATCCACCGCATGTACCCCCAAGCCAGTCCTGACTGCCCAAGATGTGGCAACACGGAAGCTGATTTCTTACATATGACCTGGAACTGCCCACCTCTACTCCGCGTATGGCAAGACATCACACAACAAACCGCGACATGGCTGGGAATACCTCTAGCACCTACCCCAGAGTCCTGCCTATTGGGCATCCGACACAGACGTAGCAAAGGTAAACAAAAACATAGATGCGCAGATCTCGCATTTGTTATCCTCAAACGACTCATCCCACGCAGTGGAAATCACCTAGCGCCCCAGGCTCCCGCCACTGGATAACTGACTTACAGCGATGGGCCAATGCAGAAATATAGGTATTACATACATTACGCGACATAGGGGTGGTAATCAAGGGTGCTGACATATGGGATTCCTTCGCAGATCAACTACAGAAAAAAAGACGATACACGACCTCCCTAATCTACTGGAATAATAATCACCCAAGACATTACAACCGACACATATCGCACGCGCAACCACTCAGATATGAACCTTAACTTGAACGCAGATAATAAGTATACAGACACATGCCCTAGATGTACCACTGCGAAGCTACACCCACAGTGGTACACTCCTCCTATGACAAACATACCCTGCTCAAAATTAATAACTCATATCCTGTTCGCCTCCTATGTGTGCCCCTTCCACGGTAGCCTTGCCCCCTCCACCGGATCACTAAACATTAGACCCACGGTCATTCACCAAGCAACCTATAAACTTCATACCCCCTACTATCTATTCTCATTTCCTATTCTGCTCCTATCTCTTTTAAGTATCTCAGTTGTATTGTTTAAATGGATGCGTTTTTGTTTGTCATAAATGCAATAAACAGATTTTTAAAAAAAAAACTGTTAAAAAGAAATGAGGGTAAGTGTTTAATAGTGAGTGCTAGAGAACTACTGGAAGAGTTAGTTTGGAGAGAGGAACGCACCTGGGTTCCCGAGGCTTGCCAGATAAGGAAGGAAGCTCATATAATGGGAAGATTGCAGTATTTTTCTGGGAAGTTGTGTCCTGAGGAATGCTGCAGCACCAGTCTGCCCCGGGTATTTGCAGTCGCGATGCCAGTAGTTAAGTACACTGAGAAGTGTGCTGGAAACCGAGGGCAGGCAGCAGAATTAGCTTCTATAGGGAGATGGCACCATGCAGACGAACGCCCTGGTCCCCATTTCCCTGCATCAGATCCTGAACTCTGTACCATATCTCAGCACCGATGCATCGGAGCTCTCGCTGCTGATCCGCATGCACATGGTCCCTTCACCCTGCACCGGATCACCATTCATCAGATCCCACACCCAGGCGCTAGAAATCCATGCATTCGATCCCTGTATCCGTGCCTCACATCCATATGTACCAGATACGCACCAGATCCGCAAGCTTCAGATCCATTAGCAGCTTGCAGAGCCACGCCAAGGTGGTACCGGCAGACGTGGACAGTGTCAGGGCTGGTGTCTTCTGGGGCCGTGGGCAGTAACGATGCACCTACATTGCAGGTCACTTGCAACCGTGCAAACTGTTTCAGGGGTCTACTGACAATAGGGTGTTATAGGGCTCCAGTGGTGACAACTGGAGTCTTTTACCTCTGGTGTCTTGAGGCCAATTTACTATTGGATCCAAACCGAGGACCAAGGACCCTCCTTTTGCACCAAGTAACCCTTTAAGCATATGCTCCTTAAGGTAGGGAGGCGGAGCAGTCCAAGGCTTACTCAGGGAGGAGATGTGGGGTTACAAACTCAGAAATCGTTCAAATACACATTGTAATTTGATGCATCATGTCTAACTAGCTCACATTGAAATTTAATACACCAATGTCTATCTAGCATTTATACGTTTTAAAAAAAGAAAAAAATGTCTTTAATTCACTTATTGCTTAATATAAAGTCAGAAACGCACACAATGGAAACTATACCTCTCTAGCCCCTCCTGAACTAGAGAAAGGTCTGTCAGTGTTAAGCAATGCGAATTCCCTTCTGTGGTGTCTGTCATGGAGTTTAAAATATAAAACCAATTCATTTTGCAGTTGTCTTAGACTTCACAATATAAAATATTTTACTCCTGAATTTGTCACGTTTTACAACATGCAGAGCTCCTTCCTGTTATATTGTTGTGGGCTCTGCATCAACAATGTCTCTTATCAGTTGTGATCAGTGGAACTACTTCATAGGTGGATTAACTCAACTGCTGCCCAATCACATGTCCGTAAAACACACCTAAGATAATCAGCCAAAAGGGAGAGGGGGTGGAGGGTGCCAGAGCCCTTCCCCCTGTATTGCTTTTTTACTTTTTCTGTTGTTTCACAACCTTTGGAGTCTGCTAAACTGCCACTAGGCAGACCTAAAATGGTA